>NC_059367.1:33937703-34245203 GCF_019703515.2 Myxocyprinus asiaticus
CGGCAGAGGCATGTTACAACTGGTTGTGTGCTTAAGGGTGCATGACTTGACACATATACTGAACTATACACATCTATGTCAAATAACGCTCATCACAAGGACATTTGTCATTCACAAGCATTTGAAACATGCAGACAAAATGGTATTTTTAAAACCTTTTTAGAAAGGAAGTAACTTGGTATTTATGGCATAGTATGTGATATCATGCATAAAGTCATGTAGCCCTTTAAATCGACAGGAGAAATGCTTCAACTTTTTTGATTTCAATGTTATAGTTTTCTGTATTTAAAAAAAGAAAAAAAAAACCATGGTAAAACCAGCAGTAAAACAGAAAGTGTCAGAATCTGTCAGTTTCAAAAACAAGTATTCATATGTTTACCTGACTTTTTTCCTCAATGGGGACAGAATTTCACTTGGCAAATAAAAGTAAAAAATAGATTTTCTCTAAACGTTACATATAAATTAAAGTAGGCTACGTAAAAAAAAAAAAACTATGTATAAATGGTAAAATTACAGATTTAAATCACTCTGTTAGGGAGCAACAAAATTCAATTAAAAAAAAATATTTAGTCTCTTTTCTAATAAAACAAAGCACTGCAGAATTAGAAAACCTGAATGTGAGTTATTATGTTACACAGTGCACAGAGAATGATTTGCAGTTACCAAGGGCCATTTAGATACTGTGAGTAATTTGATAAAGTTGTAATATCTTAGGGATACCTAGTACAGTAAATTATAGCATTTTCCATTTGTCATTTACACATAACAACTTTTGTTTTTCTGGAGAACCATGTTTGATTTCTATAAAACAGTGAATATTACCGAAGTGCAATCAGTCGCAGTGGTCCTATAGAGCACAAAAAATCAGAACACAATTAGTATATCAGTCTGTTGCCAATAACATCTTTTGTTTGATCAGAGACAGATGGGAGCCGTTTGATTGGCTAACAAGTTCTCTTGCTCCCACCCTGAACTCTGTGATGTATTGCTAGTGGAAGTTCTTTGCACAACAGTGACTGTCTCACTGTTTGATTGACAGTTGACAGATGTACTGACCGACAGGGAAATAAGTGGGGAGAGTGCGACCACATGATTCCTCCTCGACTCCACCCATTGTACATTTACACTAGACCTGTCCATCGTCATAGAAATACAACTGACAGTCTCACATGTGCGTTGTGTGTTATACTGGGGGGGCAGGCGCTGGTCTTTGAGGCATGAGTTGTTGGGTTGGAGCAGGTGGTCTTTGGAGAGAACAGAGAAAAAGAGAAAATTGAAGACTGGGAGCAGATTTAAGGCCTTTAAAAAGTACTAACTAGATTTGACATTTGACATTTCCCTAAAAGCACTGGAATTATTTGGATTTTGTTTAAAATTAAGGGATGAAAATAGGCTATTATAGGTACAATTTTTAGTCTAAAAATAATTTTTAACCCAAATGAAATTAATAGTACTTTTGGTAAATATATTTAAAATGATGCATACACACATGAGATGAAGACTCTGGTCTAATTATGGCACTTTTCCACTGCACGTTACGATTTGACTCAACTCTGCTCACTTTACATTTCTGAGCTTGCTTTTCCACTGCAGTTTAGTGCAATGTGGGTGGGATTATAGGCTGATCGTCATAGCTGCGCCGCCTCTACTGCCCTGACATCATCTTAAATGCGACACAAACATTACTGACCATAAACAATAACACGACCGCTAGCTGTTAGCTACTAGCTTATTGTGCTGCATAAAGCAGTTGTTGCATGGTGATTTTACACAAGTGTAACAGTTAAATTGGCCTGGTTGTTTTAGAAGCAAGCTTTCCAGTAGCTGGTCAACTAAATAAAGTGAAGCTTTCAAGCAGACTATAGAGTTAACCTAACAAAACGTACCATCCTCCATCGTGGACTCCAACAACGCCGTGGCCGAGTCCAGGGCACTCTCCCTCCCATTGCTCACTGGTCTATTGCTATAGATAGTGTTCATTTGGTCGAACCACTTCCACTTTCTTCTGTTTGAACCACTCCGAATGTTGTGGTCCTTGATGGTTCTGTAGTCACTTTTAAGTTTTTTTTAACTTTTCCCTACACTGTTGGTGGGTCCGGTGGTAGCCGTGTGCAGCCAACAGCTGAGACACTTCCTGAAAGACTTTCATTTCGCGTTGTTTCATTCGTCGATAACGAGAGAAACGTCTGCACCTCGTTTATTGACCACGGCGTGGTTTTGTGCACAGCCAATTCTTTTTACAATTTGAAATTCGCGTGAACAAATGATACTACTATCGCTGTTGCTAACTTTAAAACTAGCGGGTTGATGTCCCGTGTTGCAAATCCAGTGATGCTGGTAATGACGATTCTCTCTGACCAATCAGTGATCTGCAGGGTTTTGACGTCACATTTAGTATCGGCTCAGCTCGCTTGGAACCTCGACCGAGGTGGTACTAAAAAAAGTACCAGGTAATATCCACAGTGGAAAACCCCCAAAAAGCAAGCAGAGTCGAGTTGAGATGTACCGTGCAGTGCAAAAGCCCCATTAGTGGCCTAGAAAAAGTGTTCCTTTATGACTCAGTACACTTGACATTGCGTTTATTAACGCATATGGGGGGAGTGCCTTCTTACAGGACCTAACTGAAACCTCTCTAAAATAACCGCATTATTCTAATACTGGCTATGGTGTTTGAGCCCCGCCTGTTTTGGTGCAAAGCTGTCTGCTATAAAAGCAGGTGCACAAACACCATTTCCTCAGAATTTCTTCCTTAAGACAGCGATCATCTCTTGTCTAGAAGCCCTCTACCCTTTGAGTCAGCAGGCTCAATCTTCAAGGCAACAAGAAGACTCTCCGCTTCCCTGCAGTGCTCCGGCGAACATCACTCCACCTCACTGCTTGACGCGTCGCTGGTGAACGGGCCTCAGCGTCCTGATTCCCCGCAGCGCTTCGGCAGGTGTTGTGTATTCTTACAAAGCAATTGTATATTGTGTATTGTATATTGTATAAAATTATATATTTATTTATATATCTAAAAGAGTCGCTTACGTGTTCGCGTCTTTACAAAGATGTCGTTCCGTAGGTGTTCCTTGTGCGAGAGGCACATCCCGCCATCAGATCAGCATGAGAGCTGCAATTACTGTCTGGGCCGTGCCCACGCATAGTCAGCTCTCATGGAGACAGACTGTCCTCACTGTGAGGGCATGAGTCTCAAGACGCTTCGCTTGCGAATCACCCTCAGGGAGGATTCAGCCTCATGCGCCCTCCCACCAGCCTCTTCTGTGATTCCCGAGGAATCACACGAGGAGACAAGGAGGGGCCGCGAGGTCGAGCAGGATGAATTTGAGGTGGTCCTCGTGCCGGCACACACCCCGCGAGCCCCTCAATTTCCACGAAGCGCATGTTTTCCGATACGCTGTTTTCCGATGTACAAGACGAGCTCCAGCGCTCTGAGAGAGCGTGCAGCCTGGTCTCGTTCAGCGGTTCTGATGCTGGGGATGATAATGATGATGTCATGTCTCTCGCTGCATCAGGCAAGTGGTCAGTGGATGATGCTGCCGCCCCTCCCCCAGCGAGGAGCATGCACGCGCCACTGACAAGGAGATGCTCCGCATCCTTACAAGGGCAGTCGAAGAGCTTAAGCTTGAGTGGTCAAATCAAATCAAATCAAATCACTTTATTGTCACACAGTCATATACACAAGTGCAATGGTGTGTGAAATTCTTGGGTGCAGTTCCGATCAACATAGCAATCGTGACAGTGATGAGACAGTACCAATTTACAATAACATCAAATTAACACAACACAATTTAAACATCTGTTATACACATAATTACACTCCACAGTATACAAATAATAACATACACTGTACAGTATACAATACGCACTATATAGATACACATTATTCAATAAAAATAAAAAATAAAGATATATAAAAAAGTATATATATATATATATATATATATATATATATATATATATATAGAATGTACAGTATTGTACTGTATTGACATTCAGGCTGTCGGTTGATAGTCAGTTGTTAAGAGAGAATATAATATAATAATAATATAATTTATGACAGTCCGGTGTGAGATATAAGAGTAAGGGTAATAAAGTGCAGTGCTGATGTATTTTGATCGTGGGAGATCAAGAGTTCAAAAGTCTGATTGCTTGGGGGAAGAAGCTATCATGGAGTCGGCTGGTGCGGGTCCTGATGCTGCGATACCGCCAGCCCATGGCTTCGGTGGCTGGAGTCTCTGATGATCCTCTGAGCTTTTTTCACACACCGCCTTGTATATATTTCCTGGAGGGAGGGAAGCTCACCTCCGATGATGTGTCTGGCAGTTCGCACCACCCTTTGCAGTGCTTTGCGGTTGTGGGCTGTGCTATTGCCGTACCAGGCGGAGATGCAGCCAGTCAGGATGCTCTCCACAGTGCAGGTGTAGAACCGTGTGAGGATGTGGCGGTTCATTCCAAACTTCCTCAGCCGTCTCAGGAAGAAGAGGCGCTGATGAGCCTTCTTCACAACGACTTCAGTGTGGATGGACCATGTGAGTTCCTCAGTGATGTGGACACCCAGGAACTTGAAACTGCTGACTCTCTCCACTGGTGCTCCATTGATGGTGATGGGACTGTGTTCTCTGTCTTTTTTTCTGAAGTCCACCACAAGCTCCTTTGTCTTACTGACGTTGAGGGAGAGGTTGTGCTCCTGACACCAGTGTGTCAGAGTGTGGTCTCTCCCAGAGGAACCTGAACAGTCTCGCCTCGATGAATGGTTCCTGCAGTCTGGACGCCGTCAAGCGGCCGCATTCCGCAAATCTGCCCCATTCTTCCCCGAAGTTCATAACGAACTGTCTAAGTCCTGGTGTGCGGCCTTCTCAGCACGCTCGCGCAGTGACGCCATCTTCTCTAATGTGGATCACAGGGAATAGAACGGAAATGCCCAACTACCCCCTGTGGAGGAGGCGGTAACGGCATACCTCTGCCCAGCGAGTAACAGGGCGTGGAAATCACGCCCCATACAACCTTCCAAGCCGTGTTGGCAAATGTCCGCACTGGTTGGAGAAGCTTACTCAGCGGCAGGCCAAGCTTGTTCAGCACTCCATACAATGATGGTGCTCCAGGTATTTCAAGCCAAGCTCCTCAAGCAAATGGACAAGCAAGGCATCAATCCAGTGACATTCAAAGAGCTCGACACCACTACAGACTTCACTGCGTGCTACGAAAGTCACTGCGCAGGCCATCGGCAAGTCCATGGGCAACCTGGTAGTTCTGGATCTACATGTATGGCTGACCCTCACAGAAATGTGTGATAAGGAAAAAGCCACTCTGTTGGATGCTCCAGTGTCTCCAGCCACCTCTTTGGTGGCTCTATGAATAAGTTTGCTGAGCGTTACGTTGCGACTCAGCAGCAATCACAGGCTATGAAACACTTTATGCTGAAACGAAGTACATCACAGCCGGTTCACCCTTGCTCTGTTTCTAGCCAGCGCCCGACTAAAAGCCCCATATCTGCTGCCTCAGCGCTGGCACCTGCCACCGCCGAGCCACACATAGCCCAAAAGGAAGCAGCCGTATCAGCGCCCGCCTTGCGCCGCAAAAGTGCTCCTGACACATTACTGTTCCCCACTTTCCCGACAAACAGCAGTGGGGAAGGAATATTGTTGTTCAAAATGTTGTTCAACATGTTGTTTTCTGTGTCTCACATTAATCACATGCAATAAAGTTTGCGCATTATATCATGTATGAACATACAAAGATTGTAAAAGAGTACAGCGCTCACACGAGACGCTCACACTTTTTCAATAAAGGGCTTTCCCACTTCAAAGCCTCATATTATACGCAACCGCTTCCCTATGGTGATTGCTGCATTATATCATGTTATGTACATACCAAATTGCCCTCTGTCCCCTTACGTGGATGTGTGGTGAGGCCTTACTGGCATTCCGACTGGGTGCTAAAAAACATGGTTAAACATCTAACATGGTTATACGATCCAATCTGCATGTTGGCCGCCCCGTTTCAACGGCGTTCTGTCTTCCACGGTTCCGTCCGAAGACGCGCCAGTGTTACGAGCCGAAATACACAATCTTCTCACAAGAACGCAATTCATTTGTTTCATTTGAATGAATAAGCCTGCTGTCCCGCTGCGCGAATGCGTGGCAAGTCTTCATGGATGTGTCAGAGCTGGTGTTTACAACAATCGAGGGATTGACAGCCATTAATTCCTCGTTCTGGAGAAGGACGGCAGGCTTCGGCCCATTCTAGTTCTGAGACGCTTGAATCACGTGCTCGTGACGTGCCCATTCATAATGTTAACTCAGAAACAGATCTTATCGCACATTCGTCCTCGGGACTGATTTGCGTCAATAGATCGGAAGGACGCGTACTTCATTTACCAATTGCACCGCGTTATAGGCAGATTTTTAGATTAAATTTTAAGTCCTTCATTTCAGTCTGTCTCTGGCTCCCCGCACGTTCACGAAATGTATCGATGCGGTGCTCACCCCATTGAAAATGAATGGTGTGTGTTTTTTTAATTACCTCAGTGACTGGTTATTACTAGCCAATCAGAGGTACTACTGAGCGAACACAGAGACTTACTGCTTTGCATATGGAAAATCTGGTCTAATGTCAACTGGCGAAAAGCACACTTTTCCCCAGCCAGTTAATCTTCTTTTTAGGAGATCATGCGTGTGCACCTCACGAACGAGCACGTACAGACAATTCTTCTGTATCTGTTTCAGTTCAAACTGAAAAAACATTACCACTGAAGTCATTTCATTTTCCTGTGCATTGCAGTAACTCGTCACTGACTGGTTGCTCGCACCATGGACAGCGCCAGCCCTTTACCAACAAGGTGTTATGCTGGGTCAAGCTTTCAGAAAGAAAGTGCTGACCGCAAATGCATACAACACAGGTGTTGCGCGGTGTGTAATGGACGCCCGACTTTCGACACCTGGAAACAGGTGTGAAACGGCCGTGACATGTCAACTGCCTACAGCTACTGGCTGTCTTTCTAGTTTTGAGAGCTTTTCATTCCAATATTATGAATCACCACATTCTGATTCGTTTGGACAACACAACAGTAGTGGAATATACAGGTGCATCTCAATAAATTAGAATGTCATGGAAAAGTTCATTTATTTCAGTAATTCAACTCAAATTGTGAAACTCGTGTATTAAATAAATTCAATGCACACAGACTGAAGTAGTTTAAGTCTTTGGTTCTTTTAATTGTGATGATTTTGGCTCACATTTAACAAAAACCCACCAATTCACTATCTCAAAAAATTAGAATATAGTGACATGCCAATCAGCTAATCAACTCAAAACACCTGCAAAGGTTTTCTGAGCCTTCAGAATGGTCTCTCAGTTTGGTTCACTAGGCTATACAATCATGGGGAAGACTGCCGATCTGACAGTTGTCCAGAAGACAATCATTGACACCCTTCACAAGGAGGGTAAGCCACAAACATTCATTGCCAAAGAAGCTGGCTGTTCACAGAGTGCTGTATCCAAGCATGTTAACAGAAAGTTGAGTGGAAGGAAAAAGTGTGGAAGAAAAAGATGCACAACCAACCGAGAGAACCACAGCCTTATGAGGATTGTCAAGCAAAATCGATTCTAGAATTTGGGTGAACTTCACAAGGAATGGACTGAGGCTGGGGTCAAGGCATCAACCACACACAGACATGTCAAGGAATTTGGCTACAGTTGTCGTATTCCTCTTGTTAAGCCACTCCTGAACCACAGACAACATCAGAGGCGTCTTACCTGGGCTAAGGAGAAGAAGAACCGGACTGTTGTCCAGTGTTCCAAAGTCCTCTTTTCAGATGAGAGCAAGTTTTGTATTTCATTTGGAAACCAAGGTCCTAGAGTCTGGAGGAAAGGTGGAGAAGCTCATAGCCCAAGTTGCTTGAAGTCCAGTGTTAAGTTTCCACAGTCTGTGATGATTTGGGGTGCAATGTCATCTGCTGGTGTTGGTCCATTGTGTTTTTTGAAAACCAAAGTCACTGCACCCGTTTACCAAGAAATTTTGGAGCACTTCATGCTTCCTTCTGCTGACCAGCTTTTTAAAGATGCTGATTTCATTTTCCAGCAGGATTTGGCACCTGCCCACACTTCCAAAAGCACCAAAAGTTGGTTAAATGACCATGGTGTTGGTGTGCTTGACTGGCCAGCAAACTCACCAGACCTGAACCCCATAGAGAATCTATGGGGTATTGTCAAGAGGAAAATGAGAAACAAGAGACCAAAAAATTCAGATGAGCTGAAGGCCACTGTCAAAGAAACCTGGGCTTCCATACCACCTCAGCAGTGCCACAAACTGATCACCTCCATGCCACGCTGAATTGAGGCAGTAATTAAAGCAAAAGGAGCCCCTACCAAGTATTGAGTACATATACAGTAAATGAACATACTTTCCAGAAGGCCAACAATTCACTAAAAATGTTTTTTTTTATTGGTCTTATGATGTATTCTAATTTTTTGAGATAGTGAATTGGTGGGTTTTTGTTAAATGTGAGCAAAATCATCACAATTAAAAGAACCAAAGACTTAAACTACTTCAGTCTGTGTGCATTGAATTTATTTAATACACGAGTTTCACAATTTGAGTTGAATTACTGAAATAAATGAACTTTTCCACGACATTCTAATTTATTGAGATGCACCTGTATATGTTGCCATGACAAGCTGGCCCATGTATGGCCGGCGAAACGCAAGTATGTGCTTCCCCTGATGTGCCTAATTCACTCTGTCATATGCAAAGACCGAGTGGACAAGGAAACGATTCTATTGGTTGCGCCGAAATGGCCCAACCAGCCACGGTTTCCGGAATTGATAGAGATGCTGTACAGCTCGCCATGGGAAATATCGCTGAGGAGGGATCTCCTCTCTCAGGCGCAAGGCACAATCTGGCATCCCCAGCCCAAGCTGTGGAACCTGCATGTGTGGCCCCTGAACAGAGTGCGCTAAACGTGCCAGAACTGACACATTCAGTCATGAACACAATTTTACAGGCCAGAGCACTGTCCACGAGATGCCTCTATGTGCTAAAATGGAATATATTCACTGATTGGTGTCTCTCACATGGCAAAGACTCAGTAAACTGCCCCATACATGAAATTCTCATATTTCTTCAAGAGCGATTAGACGCAGGACTCACTCCATCAATGCTCAAAGTGTATGTGGCGACTATATCTGCGTATCACACACATGAAGCCGGCGCCACTATATGCAAGCATGATTTAATCATAAAGTTCCTTAAAGAAGCAAGACGATTAAACCCACCTCGGCCGGCTACAGTCCCGACTTGGGACTTAACTTTAGTCCTAAAAGCTCTCGCAGGGCCCCCCTTCAAGCCTTTGGACACTGTTGATTTGCGCATGCTCTTTGGTAAGACTGCACTACTGCTGGCTCTGGCCTCAGTAAAATGGGTCGTGACCTGCATGCACTATCAATCGACAATTCATGTCTGGAGTTTGGCCCTGGTCTTTCAAAAGCCACTGTCAAACCCAGAAAAGGCTATCTGCCTAAGGTCCTAACCACGCCCTTCAGGCTGCAGGTGGTTCACTTTCAGGCATTTTTCCCTCATCCATTTAATTCGAATGAGGAACATTCATTGCGTTTTCGCTGTCAAAACCGCTGTCTCATTGTGGACGGAGGCCAAAACGTAGAGAAAAAGATGCATTTTCAATTCAAACTAAAACATATTAGTGTGGACGTGGCCTAAATATGCCCCCCTTCTGCTGTTGTTCGAACAAACAGACAGTCCTGCCCTCAATTCATGCCATTGGTTAAGTCAATGTTATTATGTCGAAATGGATGGGTCGCTTAAACCAATCAGAGGAATTTTTATAGTGCCACAGAGACACAGTGTTTACCATTTATGAGAAAATTAACCTACAAATGGCTTGCTTACAGTTGTCTCTGCATATTAAACTGGGATAAGAGAAGGTATTTTAACATAAAAAAAGTTAAACATAATCTTTAATGATAAAATTATGGTTTTAAATATTCCATCATTTAACATGCATAGACGAATAATTTTTTTTCTTCAGTTTAGGTTCAACTCGATGTGTTAAAAGCATCACCCAAAAATGAAAATTCCAAACGTCATGACCAAAAGTTACCAAATGTCATGACGTCAAACGTGTGCCCAAATCAAATATGGTGACTACAGCGCAGGTTTAAGGTCATGACGTTTGTTCACCAAGAGAATTTAATGATATTTACATCCGTAGTTGCCATATTTGATTTGAGTGCTGCCGATGGAAGTTGATCAATGATTTGATTTGAGAATGAACAACTTAAATTTCAGTCTGTTCATCACACAAAGTCTATTTTTGTTTGATTTTTTTTTTTTTTTTTAAAGCTTGACAGTCACTATTCATGTTCATTATGGTAAAACATTTTTTTTTTCCCTTTTGTGTTCTACAGATAAAAGAATTGGGGTGAGTAAATAATGACAGAATTTTCATTTTGTGGTGAACTGCTCTTTTAAACAAAAGAGAGGAATCTGAGTGTGGCATACAGCACGGAGGAACCACTGTAAATTGTTACCGTGCAAACGGAGGTGGTGGCGGTCTGGTGGCATAAGATGGCACAGAAGCAGATTTATTAGTCCGAACCATCTGCAAAGAGACACATACAAGGTCATGTTACTAATGCACAAATGAAGGCATTATAGGTAAATGAAATCAAATTACAATTAGAATGACTTTCTTAATTACAATTAGATTAATTAAACTTGGTCAAATCACAGGAAGAGCAATCATTATAAGACTTAAATGATTCCATGCTCTGATCAGGGCTTGTTAAAGCAAGCTTCTATAACAGCACATATTCTCTCAATTAGTCTATGATGCTATCATAATTTCAGCACAAAACTTGGTCATCACAAACTGATGCATTTAAACCAAATGCAAAAAAAGCAGATAATTTGATGCTAACATTTTTTAGGGGTCTAATAAGCTTTTCTGTAATCTATTATGGATATCCATATTACATAATTTCAGAAAATCTTTACAGCAAGTTAGAGCATCACTCAGCTGTAAAGGAAACAATTGCACTAAAGTGAAAAGGTAATACTGTTAAAGTGTAAGTCAAGTCATAGTTAGTACAAGAGTAAATCAGAGAGATTATTATTATAGCGACATGCTACAAAGTGTACTACAAAACCCCTCTACAGAGTGTGCATGTACAGTATGTGAATGCTTGGAAATTTGTGAGGTGGTTCTTACTTTGACAGTACCAGAGGGGTTTTGTTGTAAAGGAAACCATCCCTCTTTCAAAAGACAAAGTGTATGGATAAAAAGAAAAGTTAGGGAAAGTGCAGATTAGAGGGGATTGTATAAGCAGCAGCAGTAGAGATGCCCCACAGTACAAATGAAAAGCCTTCTACAATATATATTATGCAGTCATTTACCTCCTCTGGTGGCAATAACTGAGCCTGGTGCTTTATTATAGAAGAGAAAAAGAAAGGAGCCTGGTCATTTTCTTTATACCAGCAGAAATTCTACTTTCTTTTACAGACCAAATATCTTATTTTCTCCAAGTTTATAAACTGCATATTGTTATATAGTTTGTATACTGTACGTACAAAAGTCTCACGGTCTCTATTGACCGATATGCAGTATGTACTGTTGTACGGTGTACAATGTACTGTGACGCAGTTATCCCAATGTGTATACTACATTAAACTACAAAATCACATTATATATTGGGTGATTCTTATAAAATAAATAATTTCATAATAAAAATTCTACAATTTATTGCATTACTTCACTTGTATTTCTTCAACCTGTCTCTGTTCTGCCAGTGGAATAGATGTGTTCCCCTGTCATTTTTCATTTCTATACCAAATATAAAACAAACTTTTTGGGAAATTATTTACGCTCTAAAATGCCTGGAGTGATGGTAATGATGGGAAATAGCAAATCTTTGTTATTAAAAATGTACTTTTTGTAGGTTTTGTAGGTTTTACTAATAAATACCTGAGAGTAACTGTCATGATATTAACACTTTTTAGTCATTAACTATGGAAGGGATGTTAAAATGTCTGGGTTGGGGACAAGCCAAAGTTCCCCTAATTGAAGATTCACCCATGTACTTAAATAACCAGACTTAAAGGAACATTCTGGGTTCAGTACATCGACAGCATTTGTGGCATAATATTGATTACCACACAAATGTATTTTGACTCGTCCCTCCTTTTCTTTAAAAGAAAAAGCCAAAATCTGGGTTCCAGTGATGCACTTACAATGGAAGTGAATGGGGGCCAATCTGTAAACATTAAAATACTCAAAAGTTTCAAAATTATAGCCACAAGATGTAAACAATATGCATGTTAACATGATTTTAGTGTGATAAAATCACGTACTTTTCTGTGTTAAGTTATAGTCAATTTTACAACTTCATTGCCATGGCGATGTAATGTCAAACCCTAAAATGACTGTAAAAATGACGATTTAAACAACTTTACAGCTCAAATAATACATGAGTTTTAACAGAAGAATTAATTTAAATGCTTTATAAAATTATAAGCTTCACATTTCTGTGTTTAAACCCTCCAAAAATGGGCCCCATTCACTTCCATTGTAAGTGCCTCAATGTAACCTCGCTTTTTGCCCCTTTTTTTTTTTAAGCTACACTATGCAACTTTTAGCCATCTAGCGGCTGAAGCATAAAACTACAAGTTACTTGCGGCGGAACATTGTTTTGGTAAATACGTGAGTTGGGCTTCGACTATGCTCTTTTCGCGGATGAATATGATGGTTTGAGGAGTACCGGTTTAACCATGGTTACATTTGAGCATCTTATCAAAGCGAATGTCACTCATGACAGCAAAACTCGCCCCCCTCCCCTCAATAAATCAATAAATAAATAACAAAAGGAAGAAAAAGACAGATATCCGAAAATATGTCTTATGAGCAGGTAAGACGCATATCTCCCGATGTTGTTTTTACTTACTGACTTATTGTTTTAAAATAAATAGCATTACAAAAGTTAGGCAACGATGACATTAGACATAACTATTGCTAGTCATATCAGATAAAATCAACTATTATCAAACTATTATAACTTAGCAAGCAGGCAAATAGACCAAGGTAGCAACTTGTTTAGAGATTGGCATTGTTACCAGCATAAAAGTTAAATTTTTTCCATTGTCCTTCCTTCCTCAAAAATGAAATTGAAAGCACTGCAGTGTCACAATCCATAATAAATTGCCCTATTAGAGTGGCTAATGCTATCTAACGAACTACCGCGTTAAGAGAGCTACCTGGCTAACTATCGGTCCAATAAAATATCTTACCTGTCCAGCAAGAAAAACTCCATCTCTGGGTCGGTTTTAAATCCTTTAAGATCTTGGAGTTGTCGCCACCTCTGAAAAGCCAATCTGATGTTGTTTCGTGTTTTATTACGGGCTCTGTCGCTTTCCCTTTGTGCTTTCAGACTCTTCTTGGTTCGAGGTTTCTTTATTTTTAAAAGGGTTGACTGCCCAGAGGTTGCCTTTTTGAAAGATCCATGGTCAATGCCACTCATTTGTTGTGGCTACAAGCTTTCAGCTTCACACTACTACCACACCTATCACCGCACATACACGCGCTGTAATAGATGGATTTTCTTTTCTTTATTTATGGACATAACGTAAACACGCACAGACAAATGAAGGAAGTATGCAATTTCCCGCCAAATCCGTCCCTACATCTCTAAAATATAAATAATTATTATAGGCTTACCATAGTGAATTGGGGTACAAACATGGTTTGGAAGAATTTTGTTCATTTCTAACAAAAATATCTTACATAGTGTAGCTTTAAAAAAAAGGATGAGTCAAAATAATTTTTTGGGGTAATCAACATTATTAATCAACATTATGCCACAAATTATGTCGGTTGAGCTTAACTTTTATTGAACCCGGATTATTCCTTTAACGTAAGGACTGGTCTTTTTCTTGGAACTGTTTATGAATTGTTTGTTTCAAGAATCTATCAAACTGGCATTTTACTGCTTAGTGGGAAAGGTTTAAAATCTGTTTTCCCTCTTTACACAACAATCTAATAATGTTTTGTAAATGTGAATAGTGGGGGCTTTTGCACAGTTATGTTATGCAGATAGCTCAGGCACATGTTGTGTAAATCATCTAATAACTAAAGATACAGCAATATATATATATATTTTGACTTAAATGGCAACAGTATCATAGTCGTTAAAAGAGTACTGCAGTGTAAGGGGACTTGTGTTTTAGCAGACTCACCCCATCCTTTACTATACTGTTGGAGTTTCCCCGCTGGGATGCAGTAGTCTGCGGTCTACTGTCAGTTCTGAGTAAACAATAAAAATCAGATACAACTGATCCATATTACCACTATAAACATCTAGATCAAACTGAACACATTAAACATTATTTCTTCAATGCATTTCAACTGATAAACACAAACAAAACATTTACATGTGATCCACTTCTAGAAGACCTGGAATTGCTTGTGGTGAAAGACTGCTCAGAGCTGATGACATCATTTCAGTGCAGTGATGTCAGTGGCTGTGAAAGGCCAAGTATACGTTACTTTATGTACTTACTCGTAGCCCTGAGAGCGTTTCTTTCTGAAAAAGCGCCGCTTCAGCTCATTCCTCTTGAAGAAGACGTACAGAGCCAACGCCAGCAGAGGGAGAACCAGGAAAAAAAACACAAGCAGACCATCTCTTGTGGAGGTATCTTTATCTGAGTGTAGAGTTACAGCGAGAGAGAGAAAAATTAATTTAACACAGAAGATTTGCACTGTTAGTTCAGGGGTTCCCAACCACTTTTGTCAGATAAACCCCTTTGACCTAAAAATATTAACTGATAACTGATTTAATCATTTCAATAAGTTCATGTAAGTAAGTGTGTGTGTGTGTGTGTGTGTATATAAAACACAGTTGAAGTCAGAAGTTTACATACACCTTAGCCAAATACATTCAAACTCAGTTTTTCACAATTCCTGACATTTAATCGTAGAAAACATTCCCTATCTAGGTCAGTTAGGATCACTACTTTATTTTAAGAATGTGAAATGTCAGAATAATAGTAGAGAGAATGATTTATTTCAGCTTTTATTTCTTTCATTACATTCGCAGTGGGTCAGAAGTTTACATACACTTTGTTAGTATTTGGTATCATTGCCTTTAAATTGTTTATCTTGGGTCAAATGTTTTGGGTAACCTTCCACAAGCTTCTCACATTAAGTTACTGGAATTTTGGCCCAATCCTCCAGACAGAACTGGTGTAACTGAGTCAGGTTTATAGGCCTCCTTGCTCACACACACTTTTTCAGTTCTGCCCAAAAATCAGGTTTTTCCATCCACAGAACTGCCCCTCACTGGATGTTTTTTGTTTTTGGCACCATTCGGAGTATATTCAAGAGACTGTTGTACATGAAAATCCCAGGAGATCAGCAGTTACAGAAATACTCAAACCAGCCCATCTGGCACCAACAATCATGCCACTGTCCAAATCACTGAGATCACATTTTCCCATTCTGATGGCTGATGTGAACATAAACTGAAGCTCCTGACCTGTATCTGATTATGCACTGCACTGCTGCCACACGATTGGCTGATTAGATAATCGCATGGATGATTGTTGGTGACAAGCTGGTTTGAGTATTTCTGTAACTGCTGATCTCCTGGGATTTTCACACACAACAGTCTCTAGAATTTACTCCGAATGATGCCAGGGGCAGTCCTGCAGATGAAACACCTTGTTGATGAGAGAGGTCAACAGAGAATGGCCAGACTGGTTCAAACTGACAAAGTCTACGGTAACTCAGATAACCGCTCTGTACAATTGTGGTGAGAAGAATATCATATCAGAATGTTATTCTGAGATGTGGGCTGTCGCTGTTTTGGCGGCACGAGGGGGACCTTCACAATATTAGGCAGGTGGTTTTAATGTTGTGGCTGATCAGTGTGTGTGTGTATATATCTATATCTATATATATCTTTCTCTCTCTCTCTCTCTCTCTCTATATATATATATATCTATCTCTCTCTCTCTCTCTCTATATATATATGTGTGTATATATATCTATCTATCTATCTATCAATCTCTCTCTCTCTCTCTCTCTCTCTCATATATATATATATATATATATATCGATTTTGACGCGTGGCCAGGCTTTTAATTAAGCAAAGGGTCTGGTCCACATTGCAGCTTATTCTAGCCAAGAAACACCGAATTAGACAGGAAGAGACCCTCTGATTGACATCTAAACTGACAAACCAGAGACTGTTTTGTTTTTACATGCCTTTAGGGGTGGGGTTATCTGAAATAGACTAAACCAAATAGACCATCGCAAAAATAAGTGCGTAATACTCTTCGCGAGCAGTTGAACTGAATATTTGTGCGCAATATGCTTAGACAGTCAATAAATGGACTGTGGGCTGTACGTGGGCATGGAATAGGATAGCTTTAGATATCATTTACCTCTGACGTGTGTAAAATGTACTGTTAATCCTACTTCTCCCTAAAGCTGTAGCAGTGTGGCTGGCAAGTAGTCTTACCGTTCCAGGTGGGGCCGCTGTCGATGCTTCCTCCGTACCCTGAGGCCTCACAGAATGGAGGATCCCAGCCATATTCACAGTGGCAGTTTTTATTGCTGTTACAGACCTGAAACAATCGAACACAAATAAACACAAGCAGCACACATAAGAGACTACAGATATTTTTGATTCCAGAGTAGGTGTAAACGGGGACTAAAAACGGTTCAAGGAACGAAAGTTTTAGCAAAAAACAGAAAAAAGTGATTTTCAATTGTTCCGGAGTGAAAACGTTATTTTTAAATGCTGGAAACCGGTTTTATCCGGTTAATTTTGCTCAGATCATTTTTTTAATGAAACTAAAGGCCAAAGTGTTTATCACAGTATATTTTTGGAACTTCATGTTTGCCCGAAAAAATGAAACGTGCTTTGAACCTCAAGGAAACTGCTCCATCACACATATCTATTTGTCCATTGTGGATGTCGCATTCCGTGAATGAAGACTTTCTTAACAACTATGTATAATTACTACATACAGTACACATGCACGGCTAATTCAGATACAAGGAAAATATTATAAGATGTAAAAAGTACTTTTCTCAGTTATTTCCAAGTCTTGACTGAATTATTGTTAGATATGATGCATTAATACAGATTTGATGCTGCCGGGTTTTGACTCAGAAGCAGATCTTTAATTAAAATTTTACTTAAATGTTGATTAACTGTATGCTTATGATTTCTATTGTGATAAAAAGCTAATTTTTGTTTATTTTGAGGCAACTGGCTTATTTTGAGCTCATTTTTCCAGACCAGGTTGCTTGCTTCTCTTGTGAGATCTGATAATGCTACAATTAGTATTTCACCCACCCCTTACCGCAGATACTGTCATTTTAAAAATAACATTATTAACCGTTCCTTTATTTTGTTCTAACCGGTAACCATTTGGAAAGGAAGCTGCAGAACTTTTGAACCAAAATGAAAAAATACAGTTTTTGCTCAGAACGAACCAAAATGAAAAACATTTCGTTTTTAGTCCCTGGGTGTAAATGATGGAAAATGGTGGCATGGAAGTGTGGGTCGTATATGCATATGTACCCCATGGCCGTGGCATTTCTTTTCAACGTCACAGTCATAATTCAGCACGTCTGCGCTTCTGCATTCATAATTCAAACAAACCTGAAATACAAAAAAGAAATAAAAAATACACAGGCTTGATGCGGTTCCGTCAATTGGCCCAAAATTCTGTGTGTGAGGAACCGAGGATCTCTGTCCTCCATCACCTTTTTATCTCCACACTTGGTGCCTTCATTGACCATGCCAGGATCGGGCACGTCCGAGCCCAGCTGGAAGTCCACACCCCAGCAGGTTTTGTCAGCGATGGGGGTCTGGATGATTGACGGCTTGATGCCAAAAATCACTGACGAGAGAACATTCTCACACTGGAGCTTTCCACACATGGCATTCCTGAGTGAATGAGAGAGAGTGTGTGTATTCACGTTCCTTTGGAACTGACTGCATATAATGCTGTGTGTCTTGCTTTGTTTTACCTGCTCTCACATCTCTTGAAACCACTGGAATGGTAGCCACAGTTTCCAAAGCGATCACCTTTGGAGTTCACATCCTTAAAACACAGCTCAGGAGCAGCTTTAGCCTCTGCACACACACAGACACAAACAATAACAAAGTTGTGTAAATTAACTTTTCTACTTTCAATTATTTAAAGCCATTTTATCATCAATTAAACAACCAACTACTTTTATAGAATTTAATTGCTGTAACTGAATCTAACTTAAACAGTTATTCCAACCTATTCTGAAACTATGTATTACTTGAGTTTATCAGTAGAGGGTGTGATTGATTCATTTACTACATTGTCCAGCTACAATGTGACTTTCACATTACTGCCACATGTTCTCTTAAGTGTTTCAAGTATAATAAAAAGTGATTCAAATGCCCCAAATAAATATTTAAGGGTGTTATACATCAAATCATGGTGTATGATTGTGCAGGAAACATTTGGCAAGACATATGGCAAGTACACATTCTATCATTTCTAAACAACACTAGTGTTACAATATATAATTTCATAATCAGTCAGCCCCTTATGATGAAGTATTATTTTATGTACTACTCACCAGTGCCGAATATGGCCTGGCACTGGGTTTCATAGTGCTGGCACTGGCCGTTGTAGCAGTACGCCTGGTCCTGTTTGCAGGGATGGCCATTCTGTTTAAAGACATCATTCTGACAGAGGGCAGATGTGCCATTACAGTACTCTGGTAAATCACATTCATCGGTGCTGCTTCTGCAAACTGTGCCACCAGCTAAAAACTAAAATACAAACAGACAGAGACACACACACATACATAGATATGTATTACAGTGTGAAACTTGTACGCAAAAAGCATATTGTCATGGCATATACATGTATATATAAGCTGTTCTAAAACCAAGTGAGCTGCCTCACTGTCTACATAGGCAGTGACCTTCTAAGGCATCCTAAACTAAATAAAACCTCATAAGTGGTCAATTTGAAAGATTTTCATGGGCAGCAACTCCTGTTAATGGTCACTTAATGTGTACAGAAATGAAATCGCTTGTTTTTGTATTCCTCATTTGTAAATCGCTTTAGATAAATGTGTCTTCTAAATGAATAAATGTACACATGCCACATAAATATCTCCTCGCATGAACCACACAAAAGACTCGCCCAAGAGAGTCTTACGTTAGCATGTTGCTAAGCTAACATCTCAATATTCAAGTAGGCACAAAATACATGATAAAAAAATTTGTGTTGCGAGTCGATAAAAGTACTTGATCGCGATTAATCACGCAATTTTTCATAGTTAATCGCAATGAATTCGATGATTTTTCATAGTTAATCGCGATTAATCACAGATTTAAAAAATTGCAAAATTTGACTATACAGACTCTAGAATATATTTCTATTTCTGTCAAAATGTATTTAGTTCATCTTAGGAAAGAAAACAAAACAATATGTAACAATAATACTTGTAAAAATTTTCAAAACAAAACCTTCCGCAGTATTAAGATAGAAATTCACTAAAATAGCACTAATTCAATTAACGTTTCTTAAATTCTAAGTAGGAGGTTGGCTAATTAAAATAACTAGTCCCCAATAGTGGATTAATCTACATGCTCTATGTGCTTATTCTGCCTATCGGCTGGAAAATCTGAAAATCTGCTTGACAGTTTGAGGAAATTGCAGGTTATTTTTGTGCTGGTGCCACCTATCGGCTGGAGTTTATTTTGTGGAGTATTTCTTGCAAAGTCATTGGAGAGAGTAAGTCATTTGCTTGTACTCATGTTGCAGCCGAATGGACTGGCTCACTGAACATTCGTTTGACTGTCTGAAGAATCTGCATGCTCTTTTTGTGCTGGTTCCGCCTAACGGCTGGAGTTTATTTTGTAGAATAATACACCTTTAGGACAGTTTTATAAATGAAGCTACCCGCTCTTTGTGTTTATTCTGCCTATTGGCTGGAGTTTGTTTTATAGATTATTATTTGCTGTGTAATTCTGTCTCACAAAATTTGTATAGAATCACCAGACTTGAGCAATCTGACGGCAAAGTTTTGAGGAGGTTCTCGTAGGCGTGCATGGACTGTACGAGTTTGGAAGGATGGATGCCAGTTGGCGCTGTCGTGCGCAGGGTTAATGCACACATTTTTATTTTTTCTGTTTGTTTGGTTCTGGGGAATGTTCGGGGTTTGACTGTTGCACTAATGTTGGAATGTGGTCTTCATAATCCTGTTTTTGACACACAATCTATTTTTTCTTACATGTCAAAATGTTAAATGTTAATATGAGTGGACTGTCTCTCTCCACGTGGAATGTGAATGGGTTGGGGCACCCCATAAAAAGAAGGAAGGTTATTTCTCTTCATAAGCGTAAGAAATATGATATAGTGTTTCTTCAAGAAATGCACATTTCCCCACAGGAAGCTGAAAAATTGGAAAAATAAGGAGTGGGCATTTTTTTTATAGAGCTGACTCAAGTAAAAACAGGGGAGTCATTACACTGATAAGTAAACATCTACAATTCAAATTTCTCAAACAGACTAATGATAAATTAGGAAGAGTCATTATTGTTTTAGCTGAAATTCAGGGACAAAGTCTTATTTTGGCGAATATTTATGCACCTAACATTGATGTTCAGGGCTTTTTTATAGATCTTGAAGGGATGTTGCAAGCCACTGGCACCCCTCATGATATAATATTGGGAGGAGATTTTAATCTTTTGATGGACTCAGTCCTTGATCATAGTGAAGCAAAAGTGTGCAAAGCCCCCTAGAGCAACAGTGACGCTTCACAGGATGTGTAAAAATCTAGGTCTTACAGATATTTGGAGACTTTTGAACCCATCTGGTAGGGACTACACATTTTTTTCATCAGTCCATAAGATTCACTCTAGAATAGATTTTTTTTAATTTATATTTTATTTCTATAAATTTTTTTATTATTTGGAAACATTTTAGTCTCAAATCACGCCCTGGTGAGTTTAGAGGTGTTGCCACATATGGAGAAAAAGAAATCATATAGTTAGTGCTTTAAAATCCTGATTTTCAACAAATGCTAAAGGCTGAAATCAATGTCTATATTTAGACCAACTGGTCCTCAGTATCCTCTGTGGGTGTGGCTTGGGAGGCACTTAAGGTGGTTCTTAGGGGCCAGATCATACAGTATGCCTCATTCACCAAAAAATCCAAAGTACAAGAACTCGTGGAATTGGAAGGGAATATTAAAAGTGCCGAGGCAGAGCTGAAGTGCCGAATATCGTCTAATGGCCTGGAAAATTTACCCGATTGAAATATAGATATAATAGTATTTTGTCATGGAAGGTGGAGTTTTGGTTATTCAGGGCAAGACATACTTTGAGTTGGGGGACAAAGCAGGAAAACGTTTGGCTAGATATATAAAGCAGAGAGAGTCTTTTTCTACTATTTCCTCAGTGAAATCTGCTGGTGGTGAAATATTTACCTCGGCCATTTATATTATTAATGCTTTTAAAGAATTCTATCTTGATCTTTATAGTTCCACGTCTTTGTCTACTGATGAAGATATTATAAACTTTGTGGAACCATTAAAACTTCCTAAACTTACGGCTGAGCAAAAAACTTCTCTTGATTCTGAGATAACCTTGGAGGAGCTTGGCGAGTAATTAAGGCCTTTCCTATAGGCAAGGCTCTGGGGCCAGACGGCTTTGCCGCTGAATTTTTTAAATCTTATGCTACAGAACTGGCTCCACTTTTGCTAGAAGTTTATACGGAATCATTGAAGAATGTAAAGCTTCCGCCAACCATGATGCAAGCCCGAATCAGTCTGATTCTTAAAAGGGTCAAAGATCCAAACGAGTGTAAGAGTTACCGTCCAATTTCCCTGATCCAGCTAGATGTTAAAATATTGTCAAAAATGTTGGCTAACCAATTAAATAAAGTTATGACATCTCTTACACATACAGATCAGGTGGGGTTTATTCGAAGCTGTAGCTCTTCTAATAACATTAGGCGTTTCATTAATATCATGTGGTCAGTGGTGAACGATCAGACTCCAGTCGCTGCCATCTCACTTGACGCCGAAAAGGCATCTGATATGGTTGAGTGGGATTATCTTTTTAAGATTTAAAAAATACTTTTATTGGTTGGATTAAGTTACTTTATAGATACCCAGTACCGGTGGTACAAACAAATGGATTAATTTCAGATTATTTTACTCTGGATAGGGACACCCGGCAGGGTTGCCCTGTTTCCCCATTATTGTTCTGTCTTGCCCTGGAACCATTAGCAGCCGCAATAAGAAAGGAGGATGATTTTCCAGGGGTGGTGGCGGGAGGTGTGGCGCATAAGCTTTTGCTTTATGCAGATGATATTTTATTATTCGTCTCCGACCCTACTAGATCTATGCCTTGCCTCCACAGAATTATTAATTCCTTTTCTAAGTTCTTAGGATACAGAGTCAACTGGTCTAAATCCGAAGCTTTGACTCTGACAGCGTACTGCCCAGTAACGGCTTTTCAGCTGGGCGCTTTCCAGTGGCCCAAACAGGGCATTAAGTATTTGGGCATTTTATTCCTAGCAAATTTGTCTGATTTAGTTAGAGTTAATTTTGACCCTTTAATAAAAAGGTTTTTGAGCGATGTGGGCAGGTGGGCTTCATTACATTTATCTATGATTGGGAAGGTTAATGTTATTAAATTGAACTGTATTTTTATTATTATGCATTTGGTCACAGACATTTGGCTCATTGGTTGCTTCCACCTGAGAGAGCCCCTCCTTGGTTTTGTATTCAACAGAAAGTTCTTGCCCCTATTTCGCCATTGCAAAGCCTTTCTATCAAACTAACCAGAGAAGTTAAGTTACACCCCGTTATCTCGCATTTGCATGCGGTATGGACAAAAGTGTCCAGAGTGTTTAATTCAGACATTTATTTAAACGTTGCTTCGAGCATATGGCTGAACCCAAAATTATGTATTAATAAGTCCCCTTTCTACTGGACAGATTGGATTGTGAGGGAGGTTATTACGCTCGGTGACTTGTATGAGAGTGGAGTGTTGAGATCCTTTGAAAACATGGTTCAATATTTTGGGATCCCCAGGTCTCAATTCTTTAGGTATTTATAACTGCGCCACCTGCTTTGTACCCTAAAGTGGCAGATACTCTGGGAGTGGTGATTACTGCTTTTGGAAAAGGTCATGAGGCATCAGTGTATTACTCCCTACTAATTCAGAGTCTGGGGGATGGAGCTTCAACTTCTCTCAAGAGATTATGGGAGAAAGATTTAAACTTGGTATTGGAGGAGGGACAGTGGGCTAGGATTCTAAAAAAATCAAGTCTACATCTAGAGATGCAAGGGTGCGCCTTATGCAATTTAAGATTTTACATTGATTCTATTGGACCCCCTCTAGATTGTATAGGCTTGGTCTTAAAGACACACCCACCTGCTGGTGATGCCAGTCAGAAGATGGGGACATAACCCATGTTTTTTAGTGATGTGTTAAGATCCAAGATTTTTGGTTGAGGGTTCAGAGTTTTATGTGTGACGTATTGGACACTCAAATTGCCCCAGACTCTGTAATTTAGGCGATGGGGCAGTCATTAATATAGGGGATAAATATATAAAAATTGGGCCCTAGCCAGTGTTATGATCGGCAGGCAGGTCATCCTTAGGGGATGGAAGTCGGCTGGAGTGCCCTCATTTCAGGAGTGGTGCATAGAGATGGGCAGGGTGGCGGCATTGTAAGAAATGTTATATAGAAGGCAGGGAGTTATTTAATAAAAAAAAAATGGGGAAGCTATTTGGCATTTTTGGAAGGCTCTCGGGGAGGGGAAGTGGAGAGAGATGTATAGTTTTAAATGTGTGATTTTTTTAATATATATATATATATATATATATATATATATATATATATATATATATATATATATATATATATATAGACACACACACACACACACACACACACACACACAGTATTTTTAAAAAAGTTTTGTGTGTATTCTGAAGTTGGACCACAAGGATATTTGTTGAGGGTCAGGGTGGTGTTGGGGATTGGTAGGGCGAAAGGGAATTATGGGGGTTAAAAGCTGATTCTGTGTATATTTGTTTGCTTTTCTGTTTCATGTGTCTGAATCAATAAAAGTGTTAATCAGAAAAAAGATTTGACATGCTTCTGAGGTAATTAAATTTCGCCTTACAAAGGATGCAAAGTACTTTATTTTAGTCACCCATCCAATCTCACTTTGTTTTGTATGAGGTCCATTCCTAATCACTTGATCGTTGACAGGGAATCGCTGTTTGTGTGTTTGTGGTGTGTATGTCAGTGAAATGTCCCGACACAACGGAAAGGTTCAGCAATATACTGTACCAACCAGTGTTTAGAACTCGCATGGAACTAAATAAAATATCAGAATCTAAGGTCAAATTTGGTAAATGTGTTACATGCTTAAAAAAAAAAAAAAAAAGCGTACTTTTTTTTAATTAATCGCAAGCATGAATGCATTAATTTCGACAGATCTTCAAAAAACACAAATATTTGGTGAAATGTTGCATTGTTAAGATTAGTTCACCCAAAAATGAAAATTCAGTCAGAGTTTACTCACCACTGTTGTTATAACTCCATATGACTTTCTTTCTTTTTCTTAACACAAAGGGAGAAACTGTGAAAAAATATTGTGCTCAGTGATGTCATACAATGGCAGTTTATGGTGACTACCACTTCAAGCTTCAAAAGAACGCAGAAAGTATCATTCAGAAGTCTTATAAATTATTCCATGAGACTCATGACTGTTATGAAAGCATACAATAAGGATGGTGAGAAATCTAATGTATTATTTAGTGAAAATGTTCACAGACCTTTGATTTCATGTGTGCGTTCATGAGTCTGCACACGAGCTTTAGAGTTCTTTGCACGAGAGCAACAGTAGTTATGCTGCCGCTCACGAGGTGGGGCGTTCAAGTGAAAACTAATTTTGTTTTGCTTCAACAGGACCACCAGCAATATTAACAACAGAAAACACAACATAGCTGCACACAAACCAGAGAACAGAAGTTACTAAACATGTCTGAAGAGTTTATAGTCGAAGAATAGATGCATTTCTATGCCCAGCCTTAGAATCAATCAGACAGTGAGATGGAGTAGGCGGGAATGTCAGTCACCTCTTCTCCATTCTGAACCGGTGAGTATTTGTGACAAACCTGAAGAGAGTGAGACCTCCACAAAAACATTCGGAAGGTGTAACATTCTTGGCCAAAATCAAGTTGTTTTTAACCGGCTCATGAGATGCTGGCTTTAATATACTGTTATGAGAATGTTTTGGACTGGTGCCAGTTCACTGCAGCCGTAGTTACCCGCAAGATGCCGAAAACAGAAAACAGAATGTACCGTCTCTCGTCACGGCTGGTTAGGGCAAAAACTCTGATTAACATAGAAAATATACTTTTTTATCGTGTGTCATTTGCAATCAGGTTTGAACAATGTGTGAATGTGGCCGCCTGTAGCCTCCTCTATATTTCTGTTTGATTTCCGAAAACTGAGTTTAAAAAAATGCTGGGCATAGAAATGCATCAATTCTTCAACTAATTCTTCAGACATGTTTAGTAAGTTCTGTTTGCTGTGGAGGACCTATTTTTAGATAAACATACGAGTTTTCGCTTGAACACTCCATGTCATGAGGAGGCTGTTGAACTGTTGCTCTCATGCCCTATCATGAACGTGCACAGGATATCAACGGTCAGTGAACATTTTCACAAAATAATACATTAGATTTCGATTTGTTTCACACCAAACCTTATCGTATGCTTTTATAACAATCATGAGTTTCATGGAATAATTTATTTGACTTCTAAATCATACTTTTGTTTTTTTTTAAGCTTGAAAATGTGGTCACCATAAACTGCCATTGTATGACATCACTGATTACAACGTATTTTCACAATTTCTCCCTTTGTGTTCAGAAAAAGAAAGAAAGCCATATAGGGTTATAACAACACAGGGGTGAGTAAACAATGACTGAATTTTCATTTTTGGGTGAACTATCCCTTTAATTAGATGTAACTTTTCCCTGTCAATATTTTTCAGTACTGAGTAAATACAGTTATAATTAAAAATGTACTTTTCCTTCAACCTGGTCCACAATCTTGGCAAAAATGAAGAAACTTAGCAGGAAGCATAATTAAGTTGCAAACTTTTCGGAACAGCCTTTGTGAGTCTATGATGCCTCAAAATGTTGCCTTGGTAGACAGCTCACTGTGTTTTGGAACAGAGCGCAAGGGTTATAAAAGTTATAATTACCCTGCAGTTTTTGCAGCAGACTCCGTACGCACACTGAGCACCAGACCTCAGCTTACACGTCTTCGGTTCACAGCACGGGTCCTTCTCGCACTCCTGAAACATTCACATAAGCAACCTTCATAAATACTAACAAACAGAATCAGCACTATATCTTCAACATTAACCTTTACCCTAGTAATCTCACATGTGTCTCCTCTAGAGCTTCAGAAGAGATCTCAACACTGTCACAAACTTTGCTTAAACTCAAACATTTCTCATCAAAGATCAGTGTATCCGAGCTCAACAGAATTAATTCTACTATTTGTAAAGAATTTTAGGAGAAGCATTAGAGACAAAGTTTATACAGCTGAAGTCAGAAGTTTACATGCATCTTAGCCAAATACATTTAAAATTAGTTTTTCACAATTCCTGACATTTAATCGTAGAAAACATTCCATGTCTTAGGTCAGTTAGGCCACTCCAATACCTTGACTTTGTTGTCCTTATGCCATTTTGCCACAACTTTGGAGGTATGCTTGGGGTCACTGTCTATTTGGAAGACCCATCTGCGACCAAGCTTTAACTTCCTGTCTGATGTCTTGAGATGTTGCTTCAATATATCCACATAATTTTCCTTCCTCATGATGCCATCTATTTTGTGAAGTGCACCAGTCCCTCCTGCAGCAAAGCACCCCCGCAACATGATGCTGCCACCCCCATGCTTCACGGTGGGGATGGTGTTCTTCGGCTTGAAAGCCTCACTCTTTTTCCTCCAAACATAACGATGGTCATTATGGCCAAACAGTTCAATTTTTGTTTCATTACACCAGAGGACATTTCTCCAGAAAGTAAGATCTTTGTCCCCATGTGCACTTGCAAACTTTAGTCTGGCTTTTTGATGGCAGTTTTGGAGCAGTGGCTTCTTCCTTGCTGAGCAGCCTTTCAGGTTATGTCGATATAGGACTTGTTTTACTGTGGATATAGATACTTGTCTACCTGTTTCCTCCAGCATCTTCACAAGGTCATTTGCTGTTGTTCTGGGATTGATTTGCACTTTTCGCACCAAAATACGTTCATCTCTAGGAGACAGAATGTGTCTCCATCCTGAGCGGTATGATGACTGCATTGTCCCATGGCGTTTATATGTACTATTGTTTGTACAGATGAACGTGGTACCTTCAGGCTTTTGGAAATTGCTCCCAAGGATGAACCAGACTTGTGGAGGTCCACAATTTTTTTTTTCTGAGGTCTTGGCTGATTAATTTTGATTTTCTTATGATGTCAAGCAAAGAGGCACTGAGTTTGAAGGTAGTCCTTGAAATATATCCACAGGTACACCTCCAATTCAGTACACCTCCTATCAGAAGCTAATTGGCTAATTGCCTAAAGGCTTGACATAATTTTCTGTCATTTTCCAAGCTGCTTAAAGGCACAGTTAACTTAGTGTATATACACTTCTGACCCACTGGAATTGTGTTATATTCAATTAAAAGTGAAACAATCTGTCTGTAAACAATTGTTGGAAAAATTACTCGTGTAATGCACAAAGTAGATGTCCTAAACGACTTGCCAAAACTATAGTTTGCTAATATGAAATCTGTGGAGTGGTTAAAAATTAGTTTTAATGACTTCAAACTAAGTGTATGTAAACTTCTGACTTCAACTGTAATTAGATGAAAAAAAGTCTCCTGGGGTACGCAAGAGCAACCTAAGTGCAATACAATTTTCCACAGGAAAACTAATTTTACCACAAAACGACTCACTTCCTCTGATCCGCAGTCACACTCCTCGTCCATGTCCACCAGCTTGTTCCCACAGAATGGGGCACTGTATGCCTCATCTGGCCGTGGTATATTCAGCAGACAACGGCCACCAGAGTTTAAGATCATCTTCTCAAAGTCATCGGCACTACAGCTGCTGAAGTTACGAGAACCACTAAGAGAGAGCGCAAAAGAGAAGGAAAGAGTTTTGGAGGGTCACGGAATAATTACAAATGTAATTCTAACAGCACATTAGTCACATTTATAATACTCTTTATTTTTCAGTAATCTCTTTTAACATTACTATTCAATTAAAATATACATAATTGTGTAACATATAACATTTCTTCGTATTAGATGGCTGTAGCTGCGGTGCTTTTAAGGGAATGAATGCAAATATGCAATATTTCAGAGGTGGTCTAAAAGCTGAAGCACAGCATGCTGTCAACATGCAAATTAAAAACTAGCACTTAAAATATCAGAACTATTTTTAACAAGAAATCTAAATACACCTTACTTATCGACTAGTCAGTTGTTGGATGACTAGTTATCCATTATAGCTCATCCCTGCTAATATCACATACAAACACACAAACACTCACGATGCTCCTGAGCCCATGATGCAGTTTCCGACATCACATTTACAGTTTCGATTATCATCATGATTCATCCCAAGATTGTGACCCAGCTCATGAGCCACGATGGAGGAGAATGACAACACATTATTACTGGTGAACTGAGGGGAAGAACACACATACACATGCACAAACACAGATAAAGAGATTCAGATACTGGTGAACGTGAAATCCCTGTACAGCAGACATTGTAGCATATGAGGAGCAGATCAGAGGCATCATACCGCATTAATTCCGCTTCCATGACTTCTGGAACAAGCCGTACCAACGAAAGCCATGCCTGCTGTTGCACCAAAGCCCTTCTTTCTGTAAAATGAGAGAGAGAATGAGACAAGCAGCACAATAGATGCACATCATTGTTAAAAGTACAATAAATATAACCAATTTAAAGGAACATATTGTGAAAAACATGATTGTTCTTGGCCTTCTGAAGAAATAAATAAATGGCCCCTTTAAATAAAAACAAACTCAATTGGATAACACTAACACATTATAACGAGTCACAAATGGCTGCTAACTTCAAAAACAATAAGTGCGTTACTTTATACATGAATTGCAACATGAATTGGCACTCCTGTAAAGATCATCACCTGAAAAACTCTAAAGCATTTTTAAACCTGATATACACTGTAATAGAGAAAGGCACTTACAGGATGAGCTGAGCACTGTCATGGCGTCGCCGGTTGGCCAGTTCTTTCTCTCTCCACTGAGTGAAGCGGCCCAGCACCTCTCCTGCACTGCCGTCTGTATTGATGGGGTTCTGCAGGGACCAGATCTCCAACCCCACCAACACTATACGAATATTCAGTGCAATATACATCTACAGGAGAGCAGGAAAAGGAGAGAGGGAATCACTGCACGTCTTAATAGTCACTGTTCAGTAATACAAAAAAATCTCTTTGTATCCATCTTAAAAAGTACAGGCAAACTTACACTGTCAACATAGTTAGCGATCTGAACCATCTCCTCACGTACTGCTGTCTGATTCCTGTTTTTGTAGTTGAACTGTGGAAAAAAGGAAGGGTTTTAGTGTGTGGACACTAGTGTTGGGACCTGAGACACAGTTCAGTACAGAACTGTATGATTTTTCTGACTTATTAACGGTTCCAAAACGTGCAATTTTTCACAGATGCAAACTGAGCACTGTTCTAAAATACTCACTGATAGTGTTTCCCGCAGCACAATCTCCACTGAATATACAGTGTTTAATGAGCCAGTTCTTTTGAATCTACAGTACAAAATATATGACACGACCAGTGCAGTCCGATTCGAATGACTCTTGTGAACCAGTTCTTTTGAATCTATAGTGCGAAACACACAGCATGAGCAGTGTAGACTGATTCCCAAACTAATGACTATTGTGAGCCTGTTCTTTCTAATCTACACTGCATAACATACAGTGTTACCAGTGTAGTAAATTACCGGACAAATGGCTCTAATGAGTCAGTTCTTTTGAATCTACAGCACACAAAACACACAGCACGAGCAGTGTAGGCTGATTCCCAAACTAATGACTATTGTGAGCCTGTTCTTTTGAATCTGCATCGCACAACTGTTAATTTGAGTCTACAGCACAAAACTCACAGTGCATCCAATGTTGTCCGATTTCCAGACAAATGACTCTAATGAGCCGCTTTATTTTAATCAACAGCACACAAAATACAGTACAGCACTTCCAGTGTAGTCTGATTCCCGAACTAATGACTCTAACTAGCCAGTTCATTTGAATCTACAGTGATTACAAAACACACAGCACATCCAGTGTAGTCCAATCATGAACAAAAGACTCCAATGAGCCGGTTCTTTTGAATCTATAGTGTGAAACACAGCACGAGCAGTGTAGTCTGAATCCAAACGAAGGACTCTTGTGAACTTATTCTTTCAAATCTACAGTGCACAACATACAGTGCTACCAGTGTAGTATGATTCATGAACAAATGACTCTAATGAGCTGGTTCATTTGAATCTACAGCACAAAACACACAGTGCATCCAGTGCAGTCTGATTCCAGAACAGGTTTTCATATGACATTGTGTAGTTAAGGATACACATGAGTTTTGTTGTAATCAGTGGAATTTTATAAAATAAGTTTTCACATTGTCTGTACTTTAGATTTTTTATTTAATGTATAGTTAGGATCAATTATTGGATTGCATTATAGCCTCTAAAAAGTCTGTGTAAACACGAGTTGTATTACATTTATTTCTGATTTGTTATACCTTTTCTGTCCTGAAATCTGAAATGATCTCATCATTTTGCAACAGGCTTGCATTCTTTTTTCAAATAATTCTTCCTTATAAGAACTAAAAGAATTGTTAATGGAATAGTTGAGAGAAATTGGAATCGGAACCAGAATCATTCAATTCCTTAAGATTCCCATCCCTAGTGGACATAGTTCTCAGATGGATGCTAAAGTTAACCAGGAGAGACGATCACACATTTTCAACCCATACATTTCCAAATGTTCAAAAAATCTCTTGACATTTCTGCATAGTGCTCTCACACCAGCTGCTCTCAGTTTAAGAGCTATTGGCTGAACATTCCTAAGTGTAGCACAGCCATCAGACAATCAGAAATGATTAATCACTGCTAATAAATGTCCAGAAAAAGAAAACATGTTTTTGATTTTGAAGATGTCTTGATTCAAGTAGACTTACTCTTTCATTGTCCACCACCAGTAGCAGTTCCACATAGTGAGTCTGGTGCAGCACTGCCCTCTTTCGCTGTTTGGAGAGACAGACAACAACAATATGATATAAGACACCAATATCCAATAAATAAATACACTATTATTAAAAATGATCACAATAAACATATCTTCCACCAAGTAATATAGTTAAATTTGCATAAATGTAGGCTGTTTGTAGTTGCCAAGCAAACAAAAAATTGTGCTGTCACAGGTGTGTGTATATCAGCATTAAACGTGGCTCATCCAATCAGATTGTAGAGCTTTATAATGTTCATTTAGCAACACTGTCATTACATCCAGTCATGCCATCCTTTTACACACCAAAGAAATGTATGTTCAGCATCATGCCCAAACACTAATGCAACATACTCCCGTGCATGCATGCAAAAATATGTTTTTATTTTTGAAGAATATTCACTGATATTTTGCTAGGTTCAAAAGCTTCTGTTATTATGAGCACTGTTATTGTGATTTGGAGTGACTCACCCTAGTTAGATGGCTGCCAGCTTGGTCAAATGTAATGTTATGGACATGACTATTTTTAGGTTGCCTTGGCGATGCTTTGTCATCATGGTTATGAGAGTGAGGCGTCCCACAGGTGAGAGGTTCTGTCTCTACATCCTCCAAACGATACACCAAGTGCTCATTGCCGGTGGACCCTTCCAATGGTTCAATGCCGAAACTGGTGCTCTCAGTGCTGATTACTCCCCTAAGATACAACATAAACACACACACAGACAGACATATGAAACTTAAGCAACCACTACAAACTACTACTAACTTAAGGTTCCTCCTCCTCAAAAATCCCAATTTAACCCCCGCAGGTAAAGACATGTTGCAAGTCAGATTCAAATGCACAACATCTGAATTAGCACCATAGCTCAACATGTCAGGGCAGTAACTGCTACACTACAGCTTCAACAGAGAGACTTATTAAGAATTGTAAATTTAGATTTCATGTTGTCTTTATTATGCTGTAATGGTTTCACAGTTAGCCCCTAATGTAACATTTTAACACTCAATCATTTTAAAGCTTCAGTGAAGGTGGATATTACCTTAATCCAGAGCACAAACTGAGTGCTGCTGATGAACCCTCAACATCCTCTATGTAACCACGGTAATGACAGTGACCCTGATGGAAGAGAGAGAGAGAGGGGGGAGGGAACGTAATAGGATTTCAAAGTCTTGACATACAAACAGCAACATTTCTGCCATTCAAAAAACAGTTCCAGCAAGTTCAGCTCAAGAACTATACAGTTTTATGTGCCTTACCTACAACCAATCAGGTTATATAACCACATAACCATAACTGTCAGTTAGACATCATCCTCTATTGAGGGGCTCTGTTAATTTAGTGCCAAGCTGGGTTTAGAGGGTTTTAAAGTGACATTACGCACTCAAATTCATGGTGGTTTAATCCTGCACTCATGATCTATTTGTTTATTCTTTTATAATAAATACAATTTTCTAAAAGCACAACAAACATCAAATGGGATTTTCAATGGTGAACACCATTATGGCATTATCTAGAGCAGTGGTCCCAACCGGGGGTACGCGATAAATAATTACATTTTGCTATATTGAACCTAACAAAATCACAGGTATGGTTTAAAAAATAACAGGGATGGGTAAAAATATCGATATCCATTATTATCCAAATGAATCGTTTTCTTCATTTGAAAATCCCGATATTTTATTCTATGCAAAGATTGGCACAGAGATCTTTTCACTGCATGTTGAGGGTTAGTTTGGTATGACCGTCCCGTGTAATGTGTCCAAAGATGAGATCCACACAATCCATTTGTCATTGAATAATGTCTTTTTTAATACCCTTTCTGTTCTTTAAAGTTTGTTGATCAAAAACAACAAAACATAAAAATGTATTCTAATCAAACATATCACGGATGCGCTAAAGAAACCGTGTGTGTTCTTTTTCGTTAATGTGTGCTCACTGGCTGAAATACCACCAGTAGTCTTAAAGAGACAGTACTGTTTTAGCACATGTTCTACTATGTTATTAGTTGTAAATAGTACAAATTATGCATGTAAACAATAAACATGTACTAAAACATATGCATGCAATAAAAAATATGTAATTCCCAGACAACACAAGTATTGATGCAATACATGGAATTTGTATATTTTTAAAAAGTTCAAAAGTGACCAAAATGATGAAAAACTACTGACAGGAAAACAATGATCTTGAGAACAAATTGACCGATGGCCAATATAAATAATAACATTTTATAAAAGCAAATAAGATGTACACAAAATTGCAGAATTGAAAAGTTTAGAACTTATCATACACAATATTTGCTAGAATTTCACTAAAAATATCTGCACTCTCCATTGGCAAGGCTGTTGATAAATTCTGTTACTGACAAAAGGAGAAATGACCACTGTTAATCAGCTGTTAGGCACAGTTATTGACTAATGCCGATAATCAAATCAGGCATAAAGGGCCCAAGTTTAATCAGCCTGTTCGCTAAATCTGTCTTTCACTTATTTGTATGCATGCATGTGTATATCAAAGTGTATCAGCACTGGACAGTTGGTCGTGGTTTCATTAGTGCATTGTGATCATATTGGTGTGTGTAAGTGAATAAACAGGGAAAAGAAGCTCTCAGTAGACAGGATGAATTAGTCTCTGACATCAGTCATTGAGCTGCACTAATGAAACACTATTTCAGGATTACTAGAGAAGCAGAAAAGCTTTATATCAGAGTTCTCAGTGTAAACCTTAGATAACTCCTAATGCACATGGGCTGTCTATTGTTCGGAAGTGTGGATCCTAAGCTCTGCTGCTCAACTAAATATGAATGGCATTATCAGTGGACACAAAACATCAAGAAATTAGTTAAAAGTTTCAAAATACTAACTTTTTAGTGGCTCTTGCTTATACTTGGGGTTAGGGATCTGCACACACCCCAAAAGTCACCCAAAGTATTAAACTTTGGCACATAACTCAACCTGCAGCGTTTGTGCAAGGGACATGAATGATATCTCAAACTGTGCAGCTTGTTCAGGAGAAATGTGCAATTAAATTTCTAAACAATCAGACTTAAAGTCCCATAGACTTACACTGAAAAAGGACAAGAAACATATCTATAGACCAGATAATATAGCAATAGTGTAGGGGCAGTATTTATAGGGCAAAATTTGTTAACATATGCAAATACTTTTGAGACAGCAAGATGCTTTTTTTTTTTTTTTTTTTTGTAACAAACTAAGATAATGCTCAACAAAAATATCCACTTCAGAAAAATGGGTGCACAATTTGCTTTCAATTTCAATAACATTTGGCATTTCATAAAATCTCAAGTATTCTATAAACAAATAAATCTCTATTGTGATTGGATTCAATAATTTGCAGCATTCTCATAGACTACATTATTCTTGCAAACAGTTTTCAGACGAATGAAACAGAGAAAGAAAGAGTGAAAACTCTTTACATGTGCCTGTTCCACGGAAGGTCTGCTCTTTTCTCCCAAAAATGATAACAGTGACAGCAATGCTGCAGGTGTGGTGCTACACAACTTGTAGTGATGACGAGAGAGCCTTTGGGTGTCGGAGAGGAAGAGGAGACAAGGATAAAAGTGTATGCCAAATGAGTAAATGTAGGATGATGAGCAAATATGTAAGGACGATTTTCATGCACAGCAGCAATTTAATGACTTTTTTCTTCTCTCTATAATGTTAATTTATACAGTTGTCTGCATCAATCATGCCACCAATTTGTTGTTACCAACAACTTTATTTGCTTACTAATCTATTCTTCCATTTAGACTGTTTAATGCATTTCATTATTATTATTATTATTATTATTATTATTAAAGTGTAAGTGTATTCGCCCTGCGAATTTGTCCTGCAGGTGTCTGCATAAGTCTGTCTGCTAACGTTGCTTTTAGCGCTGAACAATTACTCCAGAGATCAGCAGTTACAGAAATACTCAAACCAGCCCGTCTGGTACCAACAATCATCCATGTGATTATCTAATCAGCCAATCATGTGGCAGCAATGCGGTGCATAAAATCATGCAGATACGGGTCAGGAGCTTCAGTTAATGTTCATATCAACCATCAGAATGGGGGAAAATGTGATCTCAGTGATTTGGACTGTGGCAAGATTGTTGGTGCCAGACGGGCTGGTTTGAGTATTTCTGTAACTGTTGATCTCCTGGGATTTTCACACACAACAGTCTCTAGTGTATATAGAGAATGGTGCCCAAAACAAAAAACATCCAGCGAGCGGCAGTTCTGTGGATGGAAACGCCTTGTTGATGAGAGAGGTCAACAGAGAATGGCCAGACTGGTTCGAACTGACAAAGTCTACGGTAACTCAGATAACCGCTCTGTACAATTGTGGTGAGAAGAATATCATATCAGAATGTTATTCTGAGATGTGGGTTGGTGCTGTTTTGGTGGCACGAGGGGGACCTTCACAATATTAGGCAGGTGGTTTTAATGTTGTGGCTGATCGGTGTATTTGTTTTTTGTTTGTTTGTTTTAAAAAAATAAAAATAAGACCTTGTAATCTGTAATCAGGTAGAGATGCTGTAGAGGTGATGAAGAGGTGCATTTTCAGCCTGTTCCCTCCCAAAACCCTGTTCCCTACCCCAAAGTACCTTGGATACAGGCCTGCTGGCTTGAATTTGTAAATTTTGAAGGAGAAGGAATAACTGCGAATTTGCGGTTGTGTTCGAGGTATTTCATGCCTGAATGCTTCCAAAGGTGATCACTTCTGAAAGAAACACGAGTGGGATGCGAAGAAAGAAGCTGGAGTGTATTTATTTAATCTTAATGTAGGCATTTTTGGAGGAATCTTGTACTGCACAAGTATAAGTATTCTTTATTTTTTATATTTAGTGTATTGTGATTCAAAACATTACAACATTTTCTAAGTACAAATGTCAGTACACATCCACAATTACACATTCTGACAGATAAAAAATAAGGTATATGGTCTATTGCGTTGTCCAATTAAGAAACATTCTCACAGTAAAGAATGCTAATAGAGATTAAACTAGGGATGCACCGATGTATCGGCTGCCGATATTTATCTGCCAATTATTTACCAAATTAAAACAATCAGCCTATTGGTAATAAGCATGAAAATGCAGATATGAAAAACTGATGATTTATTTATAATTAATTCGTAACATACTTTGCAAAAACTCTGTGAATTCAAATCCACAATCCAGAAATAGTTTGAAGGATTGGCACTCATAAGAACATGTAATATTTCATTTGTATTCTTTCTCGTTCTCATGTTAATGCAGAAAACAAACCATAAACAGACGTAACAGTTGTGAAAACGGCACTTAACCTATAGGCTACATGATGAGGGAAACCATCTAAAAAGCTTTGAAACCAACATACTTTGACTTCTGAGACATCTGTGTGATATCCGTTAATGCTGCATTGTTCATTTAATTAAGATTGAAATTGCAATATATGGCCTATTGCAAAATAACCTTTTTTCATATCAATAATCATGTGATCATATTTAATCATTTTTTGTATCTTTTTATCTTATATTTATCTTTCACTGTGGTTCTCTTTAAAATTTTGGCCTGTCGAGTGTTCAACAGATCCAAAGTTCAATGGAAATAATTTATTGTTAGAACAGTGAGAAAGCTTTTGTACCTCTTTGTAAATTTTTTAAGCATTCCTAGGTAAAACAGTGATCCGATGACAAAATAAGGTAAGTTGCAAAATATCAGTATTGGCCTATAGTTTTTGTTAAAATCAGTATCGTATCGGTCAAGATTCTTCATATTGGTGCATCTCTACTAAGAGAGATTAAAACTGAAGGAGAAGAAAATAAAGTTTTAATGTTCCTCCTCAAAAAAAATGTAAAATACACCAGGAGAAAGATGCAAGTTAGGATGTGGGGAGAGAAATTAGATTGTAGCAGAGCAATAACCAACATAGACATTGAGGGGGACATGTCCCCCCCCAATATTCATAATAGTGGTCTACTGATATGGGTTTTCCATGGTTGATTATAAGATTATTACAAAATATTCCCCTGGGCCAAATAAATAGACTATGCCAAAGAGGACCTTAGCGGGCCCCCCTCATCACAGAGCCCGTGACAACGTGCCCAGTTGTTCTCCCAATGACAGCTCTGCGAATAGGGATAGTCAGCAGGATGCGTCTAACACACTCTTACTCAAACCACAGTAGGTGAAATAAAAGAACGAGACAGTGAAATGAAAGTATGAGAAATCTCAACGGCATTTAGCAAACATGATGTCATTCAGGTCAGGGCCAGTGATCTCTCTCAACAGATGAAAGAACTTGTGCTACTCTATTCACTGCTTCCACCACTCTTCACTCAATCCATTTATCTTTCTTCTATATTCTTTTTTATTGTTAGTTCTGCCTCTGTCAGTCGATACAGTAGTATAAAACTGTATTCCAGTTAGTGTGAGTAATGCAGCTCTTCCCAGAACTGCTCCACTGCCCTTGGCATCATGTTCTGTTGGGAGTGTTTGGCTGGAACCCTGTGGACATCGCAGCAACAATTACAACAGCAGACAACACTGATGATATAATTCAGTGGTTCTCTCTTCACTTGTACCATTCTGTGCACAGAAAATCTGCTCAAACTCGGGGCTATGAGCACTGAAGTGGAAATAACGTATACATTGACAGGTGAGAGTAGCAGTACCTTTAGTTACACACATATAGTAACACATATATTTCAGTGCATATAGCAGAATTACAGTACAGACCCTTGGTGGTTCTTTTTTGGTCAATATCATTAATATTAAGTTGCTCAATGTTTTCTGTCCAAACAGTATTTATGTCATGACTACAGTCATAACCTGTGTGTCTTAGCTCTGCATCAAGCCAAATATAATAAACAGATCCTCAAGCTTTCAGCACAAGCGGAGGATGATTCTGTGTAGACATCAAATAAAATATGATGAGTTGAAATATTGAAAGCAACAAACACTAATGATAATAAGCATTGGGATGCATGTGATTTATGAGTTTATCTAAATTAATAGTTTATTGTAGGGATGGGAAATTTAACGTGTTAATTTCTGCTAAAAAAATGAATGCAATTAATGCAGTATCCATTTTTAAACTTGCTTAAACTTCACTAATTCTTTTCCACACTTACTGTGGCTAAAATTGGCATATATACATTTCCAGGAGGTACCTGCTTGGATCGACTGCACATCCTTGCACAGAAATTGATTGTGTGGAGCAATGCACGCTTATTCATTACGTGCTATGCATATCCTGGGCATAATAAACACGGGAGCGGATTTACTGTACAGAGAATGGAGATTTCACCCGCAAGCAATGAGTCAGGTGTGGGAGAGATACGGGCAAGCTGCCGTGTCTCTTCGCATTGCCTGTAAAGCTCACTCACTGTCATCTGAACCAGTGTTAAAAAACAAAACCGCATGAGACAGACCCAGTGTGTGTGTGATAGAGACTGAACGGCAGCCAGAGAAAATAATAGTTCAGAGATTTTAAAATTTATCAAATTAAACTTCAGCATTCAATTTGTTTTATATCTTTATGTACAGTGTCTTATAATGCATTGGCAATGTACAGTTAAGTTTATCTTACCAATAAAGCTTAATATACATTTATTCTGCCGATTTGATCCATTTGCCCAACTTATAAATCTTTTGGCATGTTCACATATACCTGTATCAAAGATTTATGCTTGTAAAATGTCTAATTAACGCTAACTCTAAATTAAATTAAAATAAATGATGACTAACCAATTTCTTGAAAGTTATTTGAGACATATATAAAGTTAGTGCTGTCAGTCGATTAATTTTTTTTATCGCAATTAATCGCATAATTTTTGTAGTTAATCAAGATTAAATCGTAGATTTCGAAGCTGCTGAAATTTGACACTACAAATATTTCTTTTCCTGTCAAAATGCATTTATTTCCATTTTAGGAAAGAAAACAAAACAACATTTTACAATAAAATGCTTTATTTACATTTTTTAAACAAAGCCTTCCACAGTATAGAGATAGAAATGCACTAACATTAAACGTTTCCCAAAGTGGGAAGTTCCTACAGCAATAGTGAAACTGCGTTCATGATTCGCAGGGCGTCAGAGCCACTTTGAACTTGACATGAAGAGTGCTTGCAAACAAAAGCCTCTCATTCTGCGTTTTGATGATAGTTAAGACTTTACGTGCTTCTGTGGTAATTAAAATGTGCCTTACTTGATTTCTCAAGTCCCATCTGGGCTTGTTTTGTACATCAAATAGCGTAAAGAGGTCCTTTCTCCATAATTTTATCACAGAAGCGCTGTTGTGTATGTGTGCAGAGATTCTTTTATTTAGTGAGATAACAACCTCTGCGGCTCTTTCATAGAAGAGAGCGTTATAGTCAACTAGCATGTTACAACAGTAGCCTTCCGCAATCGAATGTCTATGGGACCGCCGCATTATGCTAAGCTTGTAGGATCAGCTTGGTAGAAGGGCTCTGTTGTGTGTGTGTGTTTGTGGTGTGTGCTTCAGTGTAATGACTCTGGGCGGACACATTACAAATGTTCCACCCTTCCAACAAGTGTTTATGCTGGTTTATGCTGTAATAACTGTAAATGCGTTAATCACAATTAAGAAAAATTAACACGTTAAACTATTTAAATTAAGCGCATGCGTTAACACGTAAATTCTGACAGCTCTATATAAAATAAATATTTTGATGGTTTAAGTTTTATGTATTAATGTACCATGTACCATGAATAACTATGTTTAATTACAGAAAACGGTGCGGTTAATTAGTTAAAAAATATATTTTTTGTCCCGCAAGGCAGCATTAGAATTAATCTACACATCTGTATTTATTACGTTTCCTATACCTATAACTATTGATGTTATTGCACTGCGTAAAACAACAGTGTACTTTTTAATGCAGCATAGAGTTGGCATAAATGTATTTACACAGGACTCACTATTGTGTAAAACAATGCATCACATGCTCAAAGGTTGATTGATGGTTCTTATGCACAACCAACAGTTACTGTGCTTGTTGACTTACTGTCATGTTTGGTCTCTCCGTGACTAGTGAGCCGTCTTTGGCATAAGAGTACACAGTGAAATCCTCTGGAAGAAGCAATCTGAGAAAAATCACAAGCACACACACACACACACACACACACACACACACACACACACACACACAAGTATGTAAGGCTTTATGTTGTTGAAAGCTGATGCATGTCATTTCAATGTAAAATACTTTTTTGTATCCCAGCTTAATATACAGAGTCACATAAGTCATTTTTAGGTTGATTTCCCCTATAAGTGTAACAATTTGGCTCTGTGGCACTATTAAACATCCCTTTGTTTGCTTGAACAGCCCATCCAGCCCGACATGGCAACACTGGTTTAACCAGTAGTGTGAGTTTGGGCGGGACTATCTTTTTGGACTGTCTGAGGTGGAAGGGTTTCTGGAATCTGTTTGAAAACACTGATTATTTTTGCAATTCTGTTTAGTGATTCTAGTAGTGCACAAATTACACACTTCACCATTAAGTGTTTAAGAGTATACTCACACAAACAGCACAAAACTACTGCTTGTCAGGAATCCTGAATACCCCAAATTTGCTGTCAAATATTTAAAAAAGGGGACTACAGAGGCATTTGAGAGAGAGAACATGAGAGAGGGCATAAGGGAGTGATGGGGTCACAACCCCATGACATTTAGTCATGGGCAAAAGCAGGAAAGAGAGCTGAAAGGAAGTGCTGAGCAGTTGATACTGAGAGAAAGAAAAGATGACACAGACAGACAAAATGACAGCTGATAGGAGAAAGCAGGTCTCCCACGTTTCCTGACCAATGAATTTCTATGACTTATTTCAGTTGTTTGTGATTACTGGATAAAGATTTTTTTAAAACATTTAGATTCAGACCAATTCAGTAATGAATCATTTAGATCAATTTGTGAACCGTTTCAACCAATTCAATAGAAATTGAATAAATAAGTGACCTTACAAAACATCTTAAGTAGAGTATTTTATAAAAGATTTTACTGATGTAAATGACATAGAAGTAGATTTGGTGGAGCGGACTAGATCTGCTTACGCCCGCTGCTGCTTGACATCAGACAGTTGCTGCGGCTGTTAGACGAAAGAGACATGCTGCTGCTACTGAAAAAAATCAGTTAACCCATCATACGCGAAGCAGATCTAGACATGGGGAGGAGGAGGGTGAATGCAAGACTGTACTGCTGAACTTGAGTTGAAGCTGTTATGGTGAGTACCGGTTTAATATGTTTTGGCAGAAGGGTGTAATAGAGCTTGGCAACATGACGTCACGCAACAGTGCGCCGCGGTGGCTGATGGGTAGTGTCGCCATATTTTGATGCCATCGTGGTACCAGTGTTAAACCGGCAGACACGAATCAGGCCCTGCGTTAATTAAAAGCATACAGATACATTTCGACTACTTTTAAAGTCATGTGAAGAACTTGTGTTGTTGGTTGTAATGTCCATTCACACGACCGACAAGGTAAGAAATTAGACAACGGATTGTGTTTCTTTAGCTTTCCCGCATGGAGGCAGAATCAAGACAATGATGGTTGTCTTGGATATCAACCGTAAGACGTACAGACATCAAGTTTTCCAGCATCCCAAGATCGTTAAAAGTGTGTTCCAGACATTTTTATTCAGGTGAGTGACAATGTATTAAATACATTTACTCAACACTGTGCCACAATTTGTCTGGACCAAGCAACAGTAGTTGTCAGCCTGAGTCTATTTTTTCATTCTCTAAACCCAACCAAGTAGTTTTGTTACTCTGACCAAACTGTAGTTTTTATCTATCTAGCTACATTTTATTTATGGAAATAAGGTGTGTTATGTCTTTAATATGCATCTTAATATGAATCTTTTGTGTTGGTTAAATATAAGTTGTTTCACTGCAGTAGTTTTATTTTGTATTTATTTATTGATGTCTTCTTGAAGGTAAACCAACATATGAAATGGATGAGTCACATCCTGACTGGGCTCCAACACTGCACCTGGGACACTCTGAAGTGCGTGCTACAGAGTCAGACCGGTATTCTCGTCGATTATAACGACAACAAATGAGCGTGCCAGTAGCAGGTGACAACAGTGAATTCCAAATGCAGGGAGAAACTACTGCAGAAGATGAGGAAGAAATAAACCAGGTGGGAGCAGCACAAGAAAAGGAAGATGACCAGACAGAGACTGAGGCAGAAGTGGCAGCAGATGCGGGAGGTGGTGACCAGGCAGAGGTGGGAGCTGTAGAAGATGATGAATGTGGAGAACGGGCAGATGTGGAAGCAGCAGAGGATGAGAAATGTGGAAACCAGGCAGAAGATGAAGTGGCACATGAACCAACAGCTAAGAGACAAAGAACAGAATGTCAATTCTGTCAGTGCAACAGTGCAAAAATCAACCGTCTGTTGCGGGAGAACAGGGAGCTAAGGTGTGACCTGAACAAGAGAAAGATGGATGAAGACTTTTTAAAAAGGTAACACAAATAAGGTCAGGTACTACACAGGAATTCCATGTTTTGCCATTTTATTGTCATTGTTCAACAATGTTAAGGCTTTCCTGACCATTACAAAAAAGTTGTCATCCTTTCAAATGCTTTTGTTGACACTCATACGTCTGAGGCTTGATCTTCCAGTACAGCACCTTGCCCATCTCTTTAATGTTTCACGTAAAACTCTTTCTACTGCCTTTACTGACACCATAGATGTGTTGTATGCACGGCTTAACCCCTTGGTGTACTGGCCAGAGAAGCATTGCTTACAAGCCACAATGCTGCATCAATTTTTGGAAGGCGTTTTTTTTTTTTGGGAAACGTGTTGCTATTATTGTCGACTGCTTTGAAATACGTACAGAAAGGCCATCAAATCTAATAGCACATGCTCAGGCCTTTTCTCACTACAAAAGTACACACACAATGAAATACCTCATTGGTATTACACCACAGGGTGTAATATCATTTATTTCCAAGGGATGGGGTGGGCGTGCCTCTGACAGGCACATAACTGTGAACTGTGGCCTCCTAAACAAACTGTTACCAGGTGACAGTGTTAGCTGATCGAGGCTTCGATATCAAGGATAGTGGGGGAATGATGTGTGTAGAGGTCAAAGTTCCTGCGTTCATTAATGGAAGATGTCAACTCGATGCTAAGGATGTGGAATATACATGAGTGATAGCACACCTGATGATTCATGTTGAAAGGGTGATTGGTAGTATGCGCAACAAGTACACAATATTACATAAGAGAATACCATTTAGTTTGTTACTGCCATGTGAGGGGGAGGAGATGACACTTCTTGACAAGATAGTGAATGTTTGCTGTATGTGTCCCAGTGTGGTTGTAAAACCAAATGAAAATGAAAATTTTTCATGTTAATTTTAGTTTTTAGTTTCATTTTACTGTTGTAAATATTTATATTACTGTTGTAGACATTTATATTAGTTTTTTGATTACATGTTTGTATACTTAAATACTTCTATTGAAAACAGATGACACAATATTATCTTGTACAAACTGGTTTAATAAAAATGACATTTGCAAGTACAAAAACAACAGTTTTTGGGTGGTTGAAATTGAACTGAATTTTTCCAGCAATAAATGTAAACATATCTGAGTAAACATCTTCAGAGAGTGCAACAAAAAAGGTTACAACTTATAGCAACATATCAACCACATACAGTTGTGCTCAAAAGTTTGCATACCCTGGCAGAAATTGTGGAAATATAACTGATCATGCAAAAAAACTCTCTTTTATTTAAGGATAGTGATCATATGAAGCCATTTATTATCACATAGTTGTTTGGCTCCTTTTTAAATCATAATGATAACAGAAATCACCCAAATGGCCCTGATCAAAAGTTTACATACCCTTGAATGTTTGGCCTTGTTACAGACACACAAGGTGACACACACAGGTTTAAACGGTAATTAAAGGTTAATTTCCCACACCTGTGGCTTTTTAAATTGCAATTAGTGTCTGTGTATTAATAGTCAATGAGTTTGTTAGCTCTCACGTGGATGCACCGATCAGGCTAGATACTGAGCCACGGGGAGCAGAAAAGAACTGTCAAAAGACCTGCGTAACAAGGTAATGGAACTTTATAAAGATGGAAAAGGATATAAAAAGATATCCAAAGCCTTGAAAATGCCAGTCATTACTGTTCAATCACTTATTAAGAAGTGGAAAATTCGGGGATCTCTTGATACCAAGCCAAGGTCAGGTAGACCAAGAAAGATTTCAGCCACAACTGCTAGAAGAATTGTTCAGGATACAAAGAAAAACCCACAGGTAACCTCAGGAGAAATACAGGCTGCTCTGGAAAAAGACGGTGTGGTTGTTTCAAGGAGCACAATACGACGATACTTGAACAAAAATGAGCTGCATGGTCGAGTTGCAAGAAAGAAGCCTTTACTGTGCCAATGCCACAAAAAAGCCCGGTTACAATATGCCCAACAACACCTTGACACCTGGCACCAAAATAGAGCTTTATGGTCACAACCATAAGTGCTATGTTTGGAGAGGGGACAACAAGGCCTATAGTGAAAAGAATACCATACCCACTGTGAAGCATGGTGGTGGCTCACTGATGTTTTGGGGGTGTTCGAGCACTAAAGGCGCTGGGAATCTTGTGAAAATTGATGGTAATATGTATGCAGCATGTTATCAGAAAATACTGGCAGACGATTTGCATTCTTCCTGCACGAAAGCTGCGCATGGGACGCTCTTGGACTTTCCAGCATGACAATGACCCTAAGCACAAGGCCAAGTTGACCCTCCAGTGGTTACAGCAGAAAAAGGTGAAGGTTCTGGAGTGGCCATCACAGTCTACCGACCTTAATATCATCAAGCCACTCTGGGGAAATCTCAAACGTGTGGTTCATGCAAGACGAAAGACAAAGACTTTGCATGACCTGGAGGCATTTTGCCAAGACGAATGGGCAGCTATACTGCCTGCAAGAATTTGGGGCCTCATAGACAACTATTACAAAAGACTGCACGCTGTCATTGATGCTAAAGGGGGAAATACACATTATTAAGAACTAAGGGAATGCAGACTTTTGAACAGGGGTCATTTCATTTTTTTCTTTGTTGCCATGTTTTGTTTTATTGTGCCATTCTGTTATAACCTACAGTTGAATATGAATCCCATAAGAAATAAAAGAAATGTGTTTTGCCTGCTCACTAATGATTTCTTTAAAAATGGTACATATATTACCAATTCTCCAAGGGTATGCAAACCTTTGAGCATAACTGTATATGAACAATATAACTGCAAAAGTTTGTTGGAGTGAAGCAAACCTGAATTTTTCAAGTATCAAATTTTAAAATTGTCTAAGCATATTAAACATCTTAAACATGCAACAAAAAATATTACAAATATGAACAATACTGCAAGAAGTAACAATAGGGCTGTTAAGAATAAACTTAAAGGTGCAATATGTAACTTTTTTCATGTAATATTCACCTTTTTTGCCAATGTGTGAAAGGTTTGTAACGCAACTTAAAAAATGAGCCCTTCCCGGACTTCCTAGGTTGCCCATTAAAGCCTGTAGACTGATTTTCATGCGAAGGGAGCGGGTTGCTTTCGCCGGGAAAATCCAAAGGATGTGACGTTTATGTGCGCTCCCGAGAGCCTTGCCTCAGACAGCGCTATTCAACAGTGACAACAAACTGCAACACTAGGTAACGTTATCTTAGAGATGGAATCCAGCAAACGGCCGACTCCCAGAACAACACCGACTCCTACACAAACTCAGAGTAAGCCAAAAAAAAAAAAAAAAAACATTCCCGTCTGGCTAAGCGGGAATGTGATCGTGGTCGAGCGAAAACTAGAGTGAACATCAGCAGGGTATTTGATTCCTGGAGGGACATTCGTTCGGTTTTGGGGATCAAAACCGACTCTGAATTGGCGTTCTTCTTATTGGACAGGTAAGCTTACATAACTGCAAAGCATGTAAAATATAATGCCATATGGATTGATCTGTGTAATTTTAGCTAACTTGACCTTGCCTGCTAACGCTGATGAATTGCAAGCTACCTTGCTTCGTAACTTTCAAATAATTTCAACAATCTTCTCTTTATAATAAATGTCAGGTATGCTGATTCACAGTAACTGACATAATGTTAATCTGTAATTATTCAGCAAGGTAAACTACAATAACACATGAAATGAATGCTAGACAATGTTCAAGATAATGCAAAAAGACTCATTCATTAGTGTAACGTTTCTTGGTTATACAGAAAATACATACATTCTATTATTATAAAACAATAGCGCATCGATATATCAAAATTACAGTTGTGAATCACATCAATACTGAATTGTTTCAACATATTTATAATGTACAGTCTATTTTATAAACAGCTACTGTCATCATTCACCAAATTTAGCTAACAGCTATTGATAAAGCTGGCTAGCTAGCTAACACCGACATAGGCTATCGGATAAATGCAGTCAATGTATCATGCAAAGAAAAGTGATTACTTCAAACTACAGTCTCGCATAGTCAGACCTATATCCACACTTTGTTTTAGCACTGTTCCAGCAATGTAGAGTCAAATATAATATACAGTCTCAAAGTTTGTAGTAAACAATCATAACTGTGTAATTTTAATTATGCTACCTCATCTGTCACCATGAAGCCAGTGAATCGTGTTCAGTCTCTTGATTTTGTTTCCTATGGACAGTGCGCGATCACAAGCTACAAGCTGCAGTTCACTTAACGGTCACAGGTGTCATTAATAACAAGGATTTCTGAATCTTACATACTGCACCTTTAATAAACATCTTTTATATACAGTGCAAGATCCAGACTACATGGCTGTGCAAGTGAGCTTATAGCAACTGTGGTGTGTTCTTTGAGTAATATTTGGCTACAAGCTCTGGAAGGCAAACTTTCTCAAAGAACTTTTGTGCTTTATGTAGACGTAGATCCCAGCATTCCTGGTCTGGAAAGACCCGCACTACAACAAAGTCCTTCAGAGTCCAAACATCAAGGTCACAGTGGTTGGATCCAGTGACAAATGACAAAATGTAATATATTTATTGATTGAATACATTGTTTTTCTATTTTTAAAAAGCCAAAATGATAAAAAAAAAAAAAACTAATAAAATATAATTAGTCAAATTAATATTTTTGTAATGTACCTAGTTTGAAGATCCCTGTATAATTAACAGCATAAGCCTTGAGAGAATTTCATTCATAAGTAAACACGATGTAATAATGTCCACCTGCCGATAAAGGGCGGGGGTTTGGTTCTAATGGATAAAAATGACTATCTCTGAGATTAAATCACAACTTTCAAATGATATCTGTTACACAAAATTTGAATCCAACTTTGCTTTTCATGCCTTTTTGCATGATGCATGTAATAAAGGTTTAATTAGCTCAGTGGAATTGAAGTATGTTATTAAGGATTTTCCAGTAACTCCTGTCATGTATGTCTTGCCTATAGTTCCAATGAAAGTCTACTGGAACCCATATCTCATTATGTCGATCGAATTCTTAAACCTTTGGTGGAACAACTTCCATCTTATTTGAAGGATACGGGTGATTTTATACAACAGCTAAAAGATGTTAACTTTGAAGGTTGTGATGCAAATTTCTGGCCACATTATATGTTGTTTCTTTATATACCAACATCCCGCATGATATGTGTTTGGAAGCTCTCGAGTTTTTCCTTGAATCAAGAATTGATAAATCTCCACAGTCTAATTTTATTCTTGACATGACGTCCATGCTTCTTTTGAAGAATTATTTCTTATTTGAGGATAGCTATTATTTCCAGAAACAGGGAGCTGTGATGGGTTCAAAATTCTCCCCAGACTATGCCTGTTTGTTTATGGGTTTTCTAGAAGAAAAAATATTTGGAATAATAACCCTTTTTCCATATACATTTTGATGTGGAAAAGATATGTCGATGACGCTTTTTGCATTTTCAGGGGATCTAAAGAAAACTTTGAGGACTTTTTTGATCTTCCTAAATAACATGACTGATTCTATCAAATTTAATGCTGAAATTGACCCAAATTCAGTATCCTTTTTGGATACAAGAGTCCGTTTGCATTTAGGATCAAAACATTATATACAAAACCAACTGACAAAAACAGTATTTTGCATGCATCGAGGTCACATCCAACGTATTTAAAAAAAGAGTTTACCATACATAACGTTTTTGAGAATAAAGCGTATCTGTATGACGGATTTGGATTTTGAGATAGAGGTAGTAAAAATGTATAAGCAATTTAGCCACAGGGGCTATCCTAAAAAGTGGCTAGATGATGCTCTTTACAGAGTTCGTACCATTCCTCCTCCGCCCAAAAGCAATAGAAAAAACATCTCTGTGGTTTGTACAACAACATTTTCTCGACAGAAATTAAAGAAATAATCAAAAAACATTGGTATGTTTTAAAGAGCGATCCTATTTGTTCCAATCTTTTTCAGGATACTCTGCTCTTTGCACATTATAGATCTAAAAATATTAGAGATTTTTTAAAGCAGACACTTTCACTTCATATAATACGAATGATGGGTGATTGGATGAATCCATTGGTTTTTTCCCCATGTTTGAATTGTGCCGCCTGTAAGAATAACAACAGAAAAATCAGCTCATTTAGGAGCTGTATAACAGACAGTGTATACAGTATAAAACAGTTTGTCACTAGGGGGCCTGGGTAGCTCAGCGAGTATTGACGCTGACTACCACCCCTGGAGTTACGAGTTCGAATCCAGGGTGTGCTGAGTGACTCCAGCCAGGTCTCCTAAGCAACCAAATTGGCCCGGTTGCTAGGGAGGGTAAAGTCACATGGGGTAACCTCCTCGTGGTCGTGATTAGTGGTTCTCGCTCTCAATGGGGCATGTGGTAAGTTGTGCGTGGATCGCGGAGGGTAGCATGAGCCCCCACATGCGGTGTCTCCACGGAGTTATGCATGACGAGCCACGTGATAAGATGCACGGATTGATGGTCTCAGAAGCGGAGACAACTGAGACTTGTCCTCCACCACCTGGATTGAGGTGAGTAACCGCGCCACCACGAGGACCTACTAAGAAGTGGGAATTGGGCATTCCAGCACTGTAAAAAATTACTCCAAATTTACGGCCAAATTCCTACAGCAATCTACTCTGATTCTTAAATACAGTAGTTTGCTGTTAAAAATGTTGCATTCTGGGAGATCAAGAGCAGGCTCACTGTGAAGTGACTAGTTTTACGGTAAATAGCTGTTCTGTGCAAGGCATTAGGGGAAAATGAACATTTAAAATCGTGATATCATCTTGGTGAAAGCTATAGTGACATTTTGAAACTTATATTTTAACCACCCCCCCATGCAAATTTTAGTTTGTGGCACATGGTTAGTGTTCATGATGTTTCTGACCAACTCCTCTGTTCTATCAGCCTTCACTTGTCTGTCTAATGAGAAGTCAAATAAAAAAAAATAAATAAAAAAAATCAACCTTTGAAGCAATGTACATATTAAAAGTACAATTTTGCCAGGATTGAACAGTGTATTTTTTATTAAAAAAAACAACAAAAAAAAAACACCAACAATCTGTACACAGTAAAATAATAATATAGCACTGCATTGTGGGTTATAATGGTGAAATACCCATAAGCCTTTGCGCTTGAATATGTATGCATGCTTTGGCAATGCATTGGGGCTACACGTGTACAAACATTTTTATTCAGACTTAATAGAAGTTTTAGTTTAATTAGTGTTGTTGTTTTGTTATCAATAGTTGTGTTTTGTTCGAAGTCACCATTATGGTGATTAGTATTCTCTTGAGCTGGCACTTTGGACCTTCTTTATTATTATATTATGTTCTTCTAGCCAGTCAGTTTGTGTAGTAAAACACAAGTTTTTGCACTGTGCTACTTGGAAAACAAACCTAAGGTCAGACTGAATGTCTGATCCTACCTTATAAATGGCACTATATGTGGCAATTGTGATGCATTACATATAAAAGCAAAAACGCTAAAGAATATTAGAGAAAAATTATATCAGCATATTTAGTGGTTGGGGGCCAATTGCACCACCTTTAGTGAGCTGCTGGTGCCCCCCTTTACATGGCGCCCCTATGCATTGCATAACTAGCATATATTGTTTTTGCACCACTACAAGTCACACACAGAAATCAACTCTCGGCATACAAAACGCAACAATGGTGACAATTAACAAACATACTTCTATGTAAAAAAGTAAAAGCTGAACATTAAAATACAAGTAACTTAGACTACAACAAAAAAAATGTCAAAATAATCCAGCAAATAGTAAAAATTTGAAGTAAATTCTTCATGCCGCAGTGCATGCTGGGAATATAGCTGATAATTTCAACAACAGTAGACAGTATGTAATTTAACAGCAATATGCTGCTAAACTGCAGTTGTATACTGTAGCTGTCAAAAACAGTATCTTGCTGTTAATTTTAAGAACAGTAACACTGTATTTTTACAGTATAATGCTGGCAACCACAGCTGCAAATAGTTTACAGTTTTTTTTTTTACAGGATTATTTTTTACAGTGAAATTGGGAGAAAAGGGGATAAAAAAAATTAAAATAAATAATTAAAAAAAAAACTGTTTGTCACTTGTTCTGAGAATGTCCTTTATCTCATTTCTTGTCCATGCAATAAACAATATGTGGCAAAAACCATTAAATGAATTAGAACATGTATAATTGAGCATATGAGCGCCGTGAGAAGGAACGATTAAAAATCTCCAATTGCACGCCACTTTTTAGAAGCTGGTCATTCGGTATCTACTTTAACTTTTTTGGTTATAGAACAAGTTAAGCGTCCACGTAGGGGGGGAAATATAGAACGGATACTCCTACAGAAAGAATCCCGATGGATATTTCACTTAAAATCTTTACATCCCCTGGAAATTAATGAGGATTTGTCCCTCAGCTGTTTTCTATAGGATTATTATGATGCATCTCTATTTGCACATGCTTATGATTTGAATCATGGTATATTTGCAAATATAACTATGTACAGTTTACTTTTGGAAATACGTGTAGACATTTTGGAATATCGGGTGATTGTTGCACTATGCCCATGTTTTTGAATTATGCACGATCAACATTTGTTTTGACATAATTGACATTTCTCGAAGTATAATGTATATATATGACACAAAATATAATTCCTTACTGATTTGTATGCATATAACAATTCTTCTTTGAATAATGAATATTATTGGTATATGGTTATGATATAATAATATAATGGGTAATTTTTGTATATGTAATTTGTGTCCTTCTCTATCTCGTGATCTATACACGTAGATTCTTGATAACTTGTCTTTGTTACTTAAGTAATATATGTGAATGCCGGTATACCATATAAAGAGGCAATATATGTCTAGAACATTCAGCAAATATTTGTATATTTTTAAGTCAATTCTATTAGGACAAATACGGTAAATACTCCCTCTTTATAAATGGAATCAGGTGTGCTATTGATAAAGGGACACTGATGACGAGGTAAATCGAAAACATTTTGTCTTTGCACTGAGCACTTTTAGCACTTTTTGCCCAATAAGCTAAAAAAAGACATTTTCTACATATTGTGTGTGAGCTTCCCCTCTCTTTTGGACTATAGTATGATTTTTTGAGCTTACGCACCAAAGCTACTAGGAAATATAAGCCCTTTCAATATTTGGCGTGGATGTCTACACCTTTTGTTCTGCTGTTGGTTGGTTCATAAGTAGACAAAAGGGACATTATAACTGAAACACACCCAAATGAATCAATATCGAGTTAAAAAAAAAAATCAAATCGAGAGCTTGTGAATCAGAATTAAATCTGTATCAATACCCAGCCCTAGTGGGCACACATTGCTTCAATTAAAATAATCCAGATTCGGGGGCTGGGTAGCTACACCACCACGAGGACCTAGAGTGCATTGGGAATTGGGCATTCCAAATTGGGGAGAAAATATTATTAATAATAATAATAATAATAATAATAATTCAGATTCATCAACATTAGAATAAGTGTAAGACCTAATTTATGTCCGGACGTACCAGTTGTGAATCCAGCAGAAATTTTGTGTGAGAACATTTCACTATGTGGGTCTGGTTATGGGGTGTGTTTGTTGGAGTATCATTGTGGCCAACAGCCTAATGGATGTGCTCTCTATGTCTTGTAATATCTCTGTGTGTGTACAGAGCTGTGAGTTATTAATCCTACGCAGGGTAGGTGGGGTGCTGTTGTTGCTGTAAGGCAGCTGTGTGGAATTACAGCTCAGTTTTGCAGGCACACATAGGACTGAGAAAAGAGCAATGGAGAAACTCAACTCAGTTCTCCAACGCAAGCCAACATTAAGCTTTTCCCCTTTTCATTTCAAAGGACTCTGCCAAGAGTGACATAAGATTACATAATGCTTATACCTTGTTTCCCTTCTGGAGGAAAACGTGCTGTTCTGATCTAAACTCTATTTACTTTCTTAATAGAAGTTTTTGGTGTTATTGTACATGATTTTTTTTTCATCGTTATCTTTCATTAAAATGCAACTATCTCTATGCCTCTGAAACAACTTTCTTTTTGGTTATTCTGAATTGACCACATGGGTTTGACAAAAATATTTACTAGATTTTAAAAAATTTCCTAAAGGGGGGATGCTTACCAGCTTACCACTCGCTTTATCAAAAACAAGTTGAAAAGTCAGTTCGCTTCCAAAAGTAATTGCACACCTCAACAAACCGGTATGATTCATTCATCATTCACCAGGATGAGTAAGGCACTAAAGTTTAATGCTTAGGATTAGGAGTTTTTTCAAACCTCTAACCATATATTATTAGCAACAGTAAAAATGATGCTTGCTTTAGCAAGCACATCTAATAATATTATATCATAGCCAACTTCTCATGATTATTTTTTCACGACATTATTTTCCTCTATATTTTGTTTCAATGTAAAATACAGAAGTTTATGGAAGTAAATGTGTTGTATATGCTGTTTTACATTGTCTTTCAATGATATGTTTTATGGTGCTTTTCATCTCTGAAATCAAGTTTGCTGTTGCAACTCTTAGTTGCTTCTCCTCCTCAGCCTTGTTTTCCTAAGAAAGCTGACAAGAAAGTTTTAATCAAATGGATTTCCTAAAGGCCAATAGTTCACATTTCAGGGGTGGGGTGGGCTTGTTCTAGGCTTGTTTAAGATCTTGGCTAACCTGAGAAGGCCAAAAGAGTGCGGAAAACTTTATTTCACGTGATGAGTTGACCTTTATGTCACATCTCCTTAAGAACAGAAGCGGAGCATGGCTGGAAATCATCAATGTTTGTGAAAAAATAATCACAACTGCCACAACACGTTCAGCACTGAGCGTCAAAGTAAATGTGCTATGTGGTCATACACGGCATGGTTTTTTGTCTTTCATCAAGATCGATTCAAAGCACGTCAGACATGTTAAGCAACTCTGAGAAACTTTATGTTTTTTACTTCCAAAAACATTAAGGCATACTTCCAAAAACATTTCCCTGCTCTGGCCCTCCAAACTGTCTAGCTGAGGAGAAGAGATTGTTTTTGCTACTCAAGAATCTCAATATTAAAGCGAAGAGCCCAGAATATTCTGCAGATGTATATGTATTCGTTTTATCAGGCTTAGTACATGAAAGGCACTATGTGAAATATCACTCTTGGGAATGTAAACTTAAACATCCACTCTAAGCTTCATTCAAGCTGCATTACCAATCTGATATGATCAAGAGACTTTAGTTGTTCATGCAATGATATAGTGGTTCTCTAAAATGTTCTGCTCACATGTTGCAATATTTGAAATACCTTACAAATACAAATGGCTCAGAAGTTTGTATGAAGTTGTACTGACTTTTGTTTGTGGAATATTGCACAGATATAGTTAGGTGCCTAAACTGGGTAATGTTTAATAGTAAACATTCTAGCTCCAAAGTCTAAAAAAGCTCTAATTTTCAATGTCTTTTTGATAAAAGATGACACAAGGGAAAACACAAGGGCTTGACACTAGCGCAGAGCGCTAGATGGCGCTATGCAGTGTAATCGAGCTTAAAATCATGATCACCAAGGAGACTGCAGATGTCACAATTTATAGCGAAAAACATTTAGTTATATTTTGGTCTGTTCTCAAACTAAATCGATTGGATCACTTCAGAAGATATGGATTACACCATTTCTGAGTCGTATGGATTATTTTTATGGTGCCTTTGAGCTTTTTGGAGCTTCAAAGTTTTGGTCACCATTCACTTACATTGTATGGATCTACAGAGCTGAAATATTCTTCTAAAAATCTTCACTTGTGTTCTGCAGAAGGAAGAACGTCATACACATCTGGGATGGCATAAGTGTGAGTAAATGATGAGAGAATTTTCATTTTTGGGTGAACTATCCCTTTAAGGAAATAATGGCCAAATCCTGACATGTTGTGTCTACAGTAATAAAATGGCCTCTAACCTGGCAACACTCTCTAAACTGGCAACAGTGAGTAAATTCTGTGCCACTAGCTGCAACAGACCCGTCCGTCATTGGACAAAAAGCGCACTCTTTTTGCATTATGAACTGACACTCTGACACTTTTCAAAAAACAACAACGCACAACACTGAGCTTCCACATCTAGAAGACTTCATGTACTTACATATGTTTCATGCCTTATAGTTTTCTCTGCACATTATGCTGGGATTGGAGAAAGTACTGCATGTCGACATTCACAAGTTCACTAATTTACAAGCAACTAATGATAAATAAAGACTGATATATTATAACAGAATAGTAAGTGAACATAATAGCTAGACATTAAGGATGCAGGACATTTTCAGTTGCCTAACATTTTTGGACAAAAACTGACACTTTCATTTTTCAGTAGATTAAACTTTTACATCTTTGCTCTTTTTCCCAGTCCACACAGACCAATCACAGGCTTCCTAGTGAAATGAAAGAGCACTCAGAAAAAGGATTTTTGCTGCTTGTTCAATTTACTTAATTAAAATAGTTAACTACAGCAACACAATTCTCAAACATTTTGTCACAACTTGATTTGGAAATACACTTAATCCATTTGAGTTGGGACAACATAAATACTTTTTGTGGTGTTAATGTGCATTGATGAAACTGGGCAGGGGATTTTCATTTCCCAGCATGCTTTGCATGGTACTTGATAGGGAGAGTAAATGTTAAAATTAAGCGTTATTTTGTGTTTTTGTGCTTTAGTGTCTAATGTTTTGTTATGTTGAGATTTAGAAGAGTTTCTGTTATGTTGGAGTTTTGGGGGTTACCATTATGGTGAAGAGTGGAACTTGAGCTAACGATGACCACAGATACATATCACACATGAAATTAACATGAAATTATTAAATAAACGCTGTGCTAACCATAAAACAGTTAATAAACTACACTCTCTAGTGTTTCAAACTAGCATGTATTTAGCATGCCAACTTTCACTAGTTAGTACATAAAGTAATACACATTTTTATTTGAGTTACATTGACACAGCTAATTATGTTGTGTTTACACAAATCAACTAGGTTCTTTCAACACAAAGGGTTTTTGTTGAGATTACATAGTAATTGTAAGTTAAGGAAACTCATTTCAAACATGTGGAACCACTGTCCAAGACTGAATCAAGTTCAGCCAAAGAGCAATTTTTTGAGTGTGTATATAATCTAAAGGGAACAAACTACAAACTCAAGAGAAAGAAATAAAGAAAAATACTCACTCGTTTCTCTCCAGGATGACGACATGTTCTTTCCCTTCAGCTTGGATTATGTATGACACCTTAAAAAAAGGAAAAGGAAAGACAGTCAAATCACTGTTTTTCTACAGGTGAAGAAAACAAAAAGAGGCAGTGATGCTATTAAAAGAATTCCCATTTTTTTCTAGTGTCTCTATTACAATGTTTTTAGAAATTTACTTAATGTGGTCAAAAACAGTTGTTCAAAAAACAGGGTTTCAGTGTTTCTTGAGACGGAAGTCTCTCAACATATTGAATTTTTTGCATGTTTTTGTTAGCATACTGACCTACTTTACTACTTTATGTAGTTATACACACACACAAAAGATGTCTTACAATCAGTAAACTTGCCAGGTCAGGCAGACACAACAAGTCACTATTTGAGCAGCTTGCTCTCAAACCTCTCAGGAATGTTAGTATTAAAATAAGGCAGGGTGAATAATTTCACAAACTGAAAGAGTGGTACTACTGAGTGATGGGTTACAGGTTGCAATGACTTTACCAACATGGTTGGTGTGATACCAGTTAAAACCTGCCTGAACGTTCATGCTAACTGCCATTCACTGCTAGATCTATTTTGCAGTGTTAGAGAGATTTCTCCTCTATCAGAAGAAATAAAAATAAAAATAATTTACCCAATAAAAGAATGAATCCTATGTGTGTAATCCTTCTTTATAAATTCAGTAAAGCAAGCACAAAATCTCATTGAATAAAAATGTGCATATTTCTTTACAAACAGCATATTTCTTTACAGAGTACAGCACTTCTCTTCCTCTAAATCACTTCCTGTTATCTGCCAAACTCAGAGAAGCAGACTGTTTCTCAATGACACAGAGGTGAGAGAAGTGCTGGGTGTTTGTTTGTGCCATGCTGTTGGTATGTATCTCTGCCAGGCAGGGAGCCCTATGCCCAGCATGGTCCTGACAGAAGTAGACTTTTAATAACTACACCCACGCTGCCGGGCATGTGCGCCCGCCAGATGGTTCCTGTGGCATTATCTTTGGAGCACCGCTGGTGTAGATAGATATATGAGAGAAACAAAATCATTGATAGGTCATGAAAAAAGGAAATTTGAAGACTGGACGAAGAGAGAATGAGAGGGCAATGAAGAATACTATCCACACAGTTAATGTAAAGCGGATCTTTTGTTTGAGTGTGAGCTTAAAAAAAAGATGCAGATTTCTGCAGCTTGAACTAATACATGTAACACATTTATAACACTTACATTACACTTTCCTTATTACATATTAACAATTCTAAGACAACATGAAATCAAGAGTAACCCTTTTTTCTTTCTTAACAAATGCCCCTGGTCTTACTGAAACTGTGAATGCAGTGACATCGGTCTGTGCTTACTGAAATTCAAACCACTGCCCCCAGAGACCAAAGCGGCAAGTGTTGTTGAGGTGGAATGTTCATAGGGTGGAACAAAAAACGAGTCATATTTTCAGTTCCAAATATGTAATACAGTCAATAGAAATGCATATTTTATTAACTCTACACCCTAAATCTAACCGTCAGTGAGTTTTAGAGAGAAAATGCAACCTCTGAATCGCGCTCACCATTGTTTATTTGAACAAGAACCCGCGACTTGGAGACTGTTCACACAAAGCGCTATCCGTAGCACCACAAGGAAAGGTAAACATGTTTGAATTGATGCAAAAATGTCTGATGGGGGATGATGCTTGGAAGTAATTCGGCAGAATGGGATTGATTTAAGGGTACATGAACATTCGGAAGCAGTATGTCGATTTCTCGTGTGATCATATTGACTGTGCTCCATTCATCAGTGCACATTATTTTAAAGAACTGTGTTTGTTTTTGTAATTTTCATCAAAGGGAAATGACTTTCTCCGCATCTAAGACTACTTCTGCAGATGTAACCAAGGCCACGTGGGTGGGAAAAAAAAAAATAACATTAACCATTATTACAAGGGATGTCCTGATATCAATACTGGTATTGGAATCGGGTCAGATACCACGCTAATGTACTTGTACTCATGCTTCAAAGTGAATGTGTGGAGCAAGTGTTGTGTAGACACCTCATGCTCTTATCTTTTAGAGATCCTTGACTCAAACACGGAAAACACCATCATCAGCATCACGCACTGTTTGTAGCAAATGACAGTGAAGAGAGCACTAATTCTAAAGGTAGAAAAGGTTGAATAATTCCAGACCCCACACACCCTGCCCACTCCCTCTTCGAACTGTTGCCCTCTGGCTGGTGCTACAGAGCACTCAGCACCAGGACGACCAGGCACAAGAACAGTTTTTACCCTCAGGCCATTTACCTCTTGAAAAATTAAACAGCCTTCAGGACTCCCATAGTGCAATAATGTAAATAAATATCTCCTGTACATATAGTTGAAGTCAGAAGTTTACATACACTTAGGTTGAAATCATTAAAACTCATTTTTTAACCACTCCACTGATTTAATATTAGCAAAATATAGTTTTGGCAAGTCGTTTAGGACATCTACTTTGTGCATGACACAAGTAATTTTTCCAACAATTGTTTACAGACAGATTGTTTCACTTTGAATTGACTATATCACAATTCCAGTGGGTCAGAAGTTTACATACACTAAGTTAACTGTGCCTTTAAGAAGCTTGGAAAATTCCAGAAAATTATGTCAAGCCTTTAGACAATTAGCTTCTGATAGGAGGTGTACCTGTGGATGTATTTTAAGGCCTACCTTCAAACTCAGTGCCCCTTTGCTTGACATCATGGGAGAATCAAAAGAAATCAGCCAAGACCTCCAGAAAAATTGTGGACCTCCACAAGTCTGGTTCATCCTTGGGAGCAATTTCCAAATGCCTGAAGGTACCATGTTCATCTATACAAACAATAGTACGCAAGTATAAACACCATGGGACCACGCAGCCATCATACCGCTCAGGAAGGAGATTCATTCTGTCTCCTAGAGATGAACGTAGTTTGTTGTGAAAAGTGCAAATCAATCCCAGAACAACAGCAAAGTACCTTGTGAAGATGCTGGAGGAAACAGGTAGACAAGTATCTATATCCACAGTTAAACGAGTTCTATATCGACACAACCTGAAAGGCTGCTCAGTAAGGAAGAAGCAACTGCTCCAAAACCACCATAAAAATGCAAGACTACAGTTTGCAAGTGCACATGGGGAGAAAGATTGTACTTTTTGGAGAAATGTCCTCTGGTCTGAAGAAACAAAAATTGAACTGTTTGGCCATAATGACCATTGTTATGTTTGATGGAAAAAGGGTGAGGCTTGCCGAAGAACACCATCCCAACCGTGAAGCATGGGGGTGGCAGCATCACGTTGTGGGGGTGCTTTGCTGCAGGAGGGACTAGTGCACTTCACAAAATAGATGGCATCATGAGGAAGGAAAATTATGTGGATATATTGAAGCAACATCTCAAGACATCGGCCAGGAAGTTAAAGCTCGGTTGCAAATGGGTCTTCCAAATGGCCCCAAGCATACCTCCAAAGTTGTGGCAAAATGGCTTAAGGACAACAAAGTCAAGGAACTGGAGTGTCCATCACAAAGCCCTGACCTCAATCCGATAGAAAATGTGTGGGCAGAACTGAAAAAGCATGTGCGAGCAAGGAAGCCTACAAACCTGACTCAGTCACACCAGTTCTGTTTGGAGGAATGGGCCAAAATTCCAGCAATTGAGAGAAGCTTGTGGAAGGCTACCCAAAATGTTTGACCCAAGTTAAACAATTTAAAGGCAATGCTACCAAATACTAACAAAGTGTATGTAAACTGCTGACCCACTGGGAAAGTGATGAAAGAAATAAAAGCTGAAAGAAATAATTATCTCTACTATTATTCTGACATTTCACATTCTTAAAATAAAGTTTTGATCCTAACTGACCTAAGACAGGGAAAGTTTTCTATGATTAGATGTCAGGAATAGTGAAAAAAATTAGTTTAAATGTATTTGGCTAAGGTGTTTGTAAACTTCTGACTTCAACTGTATTTACTGTTTTTTACTTATACGATCACATGTTTGTGTGTGTGTGTTTGTTTGCACAGGCAGCCAGATGGCAGAGGAAACATACAGTGAAGCTGAGCAGTGTTATGTGCAGCAGGGACAGGAAGCTCTGCAGAAGTCCATCAGTATTCTCAGTGACCAGGATGGCTGGCAAACTGAGATTGAGAATGTAAGGTTTAGCAATGAACTGTAACTTTTAAATATACATCTTATGCTTTAACCCACTTAAACTCTATGGGCCTGCCACTGTGATGTATCATTTGAAAGCTTAGAATCTGAACTTTTCAGTTATAACCATCACTTCTGGATTTGTGTTACTTAAAATGACAAAATAAGGCCTCAAAACTTCTGACTTCAATTTTTGCTAAATGGGGCAGTTTTAACTGTTCATGAGATGGATAGCCTGAGGGAAAAAAACTGTTCCTGTGCCTTACGGTTTTGGTGCTCAGTGCTCTATAGCACCTGCCAGAAGGCAACAGTTCAAGAAGGTAGTGGGCAGGGTTAGTGGGGTCCAGAGTGATTTTTCCAGCCCTTTTCCTGGAAGTGTACAGTTCTTGAAGGGAGGGCAGGGGGCAACCAATAATCCTCTCAGCAGTCCGAACTGTCCTTTGTAGTCTTCTGATATCTGATTTCGTAGCTGAACCAAACCAGACAGTTACTGAAGTGCAGAGGACAGACTCAGTGACTGCTGAGTAGAACTGTATCAGCAGCGCCTGTGGCAGGTTGAACTTCCTCAGCTGGCGAAGGAAGTACAACCTTTGCTGGACCTTTTTCACAGTGGAGTCAGTGTGGGTCTCCCACTTCAGGTCCTGTGAGATGGTAGTGCCCAGGAACCTGAATGACTCCACTGCTGCCACAGTACTGTTTAGAATGGTAAGCAGGGTCAATGTTGGGGTGTTCTTCAATCATCTCCACCATTTTGGGCTCCTGGTTGTTTTGATTACACCAGTGAGTCAGCCATTCAACCTCCCTTCTGTATCCAGACTCATCGTCATCTTGGATGAGGCCGATGACAGTGGTGTCATCTGTGAACTTCAGGAGCTTGACAGAGGGGTCCTTGGTAGTGCAGTCATTTGTATACAGGGAGAAGAGTAGTGGGGAGAACACACATCCCTGGGGGGGCACCAGTGCTGATTGTACATGTGCTGGAAGTGAATTTCCCATTTCACTAGCTGCTACCTGTCCGTTAGAAAGCTGGTGATCCACTGACAGATACACAAAAAGGATCCTTGCATATGTCCCCGGTATGTCCAGATGTTGCACAATATGATGCAATCCCATGTTGACTGCATCATCTACAGACCTGTTTGCTCGATAAGCAAATTGAAGGGGGTCTAGAAATGGTCCAGTGATGTCCTTCAGGTGGGCCAACACCAGTCTCTCAAATGATTTCATGACCACAGATGTCAGAGCGACGGTTCTATAGTCATTAATTCCTGTGATTTTGGGTTTCTTTGGGACAGGAATGATGATTAACCATTTGAAGCAGCATGGGACTTCACACTGCTCCAGTAATCTATTGATCAGTGTGGCCCCCCAGCTGGTTAGCACAGTATTTTAGACAAGTGAGCGAAACACTCTCTGGCCCTGTGCTTTCCTTGTCTTTTGTTTTCGGAAGACACGGCACACCTCCTCTTCACAGATCTTAAGTGCAGGTTGAGTAGCAGGAGGGGGGAGGAGGGGGGTTGCAGGAGGTGTTGATGTTTGAGTGAAGTGAAGGTCAGAGCAAGTGTGGGGTGTGAGATTGGTCTTTCAAATCTACAGTAGAACACATTCAGGTCGTGAGCCAGTTGTTGGTCCACTACAGTGTTTGGGGTAGGAGTCCTGTAGTTAGTAAATTGTTTCAGGCCACTCCACACTGATGCAGGGTCATAACTGAAAACTTTTTTTTTTCAGCTTATCAGAGTATCTTCTTTTAGCCACTCTGATTTCCTTATTCAGTGTGTTCCTGGCCTGATTGTACAAGACTTTATCCCCACCTCTGTAAGCATCCACTTTTGCTTGACGAAGCTGCCTGAGTTCTGCTGTAAACCATGGTTTGTCATTGTTGTATGTTAAATAAGTCCTAGTTGGGATGCACATATCCTCACAGAAACTGATATATGATGTCACAGTCTCTGTGAGCTCATCCAGATTGGTGTCTGCAGCCTCAGAAACACTCCAATCAGTGCAGTCAAAGCAGGCTTGTAGTTCCAGCTCTGCTTCATTGGTCCAATATCTTTATAGTCTTTACTACAGGTTTAACTGATTTTAGTTTCTGCCTGTAGGTTGGAAGAAGATGAACCAAACAGTAATCAGAGTGTCCCAAAGCTGCTCTAGGGACAGAGTGATATGCATCCTTTATTGTTGTGTAGCAATGATCCAGTATATTTCTGTCTCTAGTTGGGAAAGTAACATGCTGTTTGTATTTGGGCAGTTCACGTGTGAGATTTGCTTTGTTAAAATCCCCAAGAATAATAATAACTGAGTCTGGGTACTGTTGTTCCGTGTCTGTGATCTGATCAACCAGCTGTTCACGCATGTGTGTGGCAGGATATAAACACTCACCAGCTTACAGTTAATAAAGAGCGCTTCCAAATTAGGACAGCACATCTTCTTGTGTTACCTCTGTACACCAACTTTCATTGATGTAAAAACACGTTCCACCGCCTCTCGTTTTCCCCGTTAACTCCGCGATGCGATCCGCTCTATACAGCTGAAAGCCCGGCAGCTGTAACACGCTACCCGTAATGGCTTCACTCAGCCAGGTTTCTGTGAAGCACAAGGCAGCAGAGGTTGAAAAGTCCTTGTTTGTATGGGTGAGGAGATGTAGTTCGTCCATTTTGTTAGGAAGAGAGCGGAGATTCGCTAGATATATACTCGGCAGTGCTGTTCGGAAGCCGTGCTGACGAAGCCTGACCAGCGCGCCGGCTCGCTTCCCTCGCCTGTGTCTCTTACACAACACAGCTGCACGTCTGACTAAAATGTCCAGCAAAGCATCCGAATAGTCAAAAACCAGGAAAAGATTGACTGGTATGTGCTGCCGAATGTTCAGCAGTTCATCCCTGGTAAAACTGATTGGAAAAAGATTACTAAACACAGAACAAACAAATAAAAACAAAAGAATTGGAGAGCTCCACACCGAGGCTGCCATCCGTGGCACCATCTTGATCTTTTAATCACTTGCACATGTACATACGCCATCCTGTTATGTCTTATTTTTTGTATTTCTATTTATACTCTTACCTTGTTTTATATTATGTGTCTCACTGTAATGTTCTGTGTGCACTTTCTTGTTTCTCCTATCACAAAAAAATAAATACCTGTGTACGTGAGCACACTTGGCAATAAAGCTCATTCTGATTGTTATTCTGAATTTACTTTGTAGAATGAGTCATATACAGACTACATATTTATTTAATTAAATAGCATCCTTTTGTGGTTTAATAATCACACGGGGTCACGCAGCCACCGGCTTTTCCGGAGGAGAGAAAATACCATCAAAAACACACAGAAATGGAAAGGGCTTCACTCCAAAATAAAAGATCAATTTAAATGGGAAAAAGTATGACAAAAATATATCACTACTCTATAGTAATATTCACTGTATTACTACTACTACTACTAATAAACAATAGTAATTGTATAATATTCAATATCACACATTTGTGATGCTCTGTTATGCAGCACTTTATTTCACAAAAAGAAACTCCAATGTTGCATTGTGCTTTGAGGTTCTGTATAAAAACACTTCATTTGATACAAATAATTTGAATATTATGTTGTAAATTAATAGTTATATTTTCATATAATAAAATTGTTAAAGAATTTGTTTATTTAGACACCATTTTGATGAAAAAATGTAATTAAACTGCTGATATGGAATTCAGAAAAAACAAAATAAAAAAAACAAAAAAAACAGGTATCGGACTCGATATCAATGAGTCCCAAAAAGGAAGTTTTGGTACTCGTACATGTTCTCAAAAAAATTATATTGTGACATCCCTAATTATTACACAGCTTTCTGGAATACTTATCAATCATTCAACTTCATCTCAATCGCTGCATTCTGCAGTCAAATAGCTTTGTATAATAACCACTAAACTATATAAATGTCCATTGTCCCAGGCAAATGATTTCCTAAATATCTGTGCTAGTTTCATGTCTTTGTATTTCTTTTGTGGTCTCTATCTTGTCACAAAATGAAATAATTTAACCTGAAATCAATATTTCATGTCCATTTATGTATTTGGTAAGTGCTCTGTAGTAAGTGGATAATGTACACTTTGCATTTGGGTCCTGATCACTCTATCAGGGTTAAATTTATAATAATAATCGGCTGACTGTACAATATCCCTTACATGATATCCTCAAATATCTATACAATCAAATCCTGCCCTACATTATTTCCTGCTGAATATTGTTTCAATACTGTTTTCTCAGTAATTAATCACATTATAATAGTTAATATGTTGTGAATGTTGTTTCATTTTGTATTCAATTAATTTATTACCTGAACTGCACATTAGCAAGTTTTAATGCAGATTCTGATTAACAAGAACTACAACTTGTCTATGCTGAACACTTGCAATCAAACACTGTTGACTGTCTGTGTTTATGTGTGTTTAAAAGAAAGAGACAGAGACAGAAAGTGAGACAGAGACAGAAAGTGAAAGAGAGGAGGATGTTTTACCTTGTGTGCACTGTCCTGGTCTCTCCTCTGTCTGCTGATGCGTCTTGGTACCGTCACTTCATATGAGGTGAGCTGAGAGGTCTGCTGGAATATTGAGCCTATGAACAGAGACAGTCCCGTCACAACACAGTCTACCCCACCAACACACACAATGAACTATAAAAGGAATGCAAGACACAGTATGAGACAGAAAAACAGATGTAAATGTAATTTGCAAAAAAAAAATTTTTTGGTCTTGTTTTCCAGTAGAAATAGATAATAAAACAAGTTGCCAATGGGGTAAGAAAATTGTACAAAATTTGTGATAAATGTATCTTGTTTTATGGATGTTTAGATATATTAATAAATAATAAATTAATTACACAAACAGAAATATACTGATCAGTAAAATTACTTTTTTTTTTTTTTTGTAGTGTACATTACTAACAATTGTCATACATTTCTCCATCCAGTTTCCACACTTGTTCTCTCACTACAAAACAAACACTGCTATTGTGATAAAAGTTAATTAGATTGAGTGCAATTGACTGGTTGGCAATCAAGTTGGATGCTGAGCTGTGCCAAGTGCTTCTTGTAGGTGAAAACAGCACTGGCACGGGTATCGTGCCAAAGAAAAAAACATCAGGATTCAGGAAGAAGTAACCGACCCCTTCCCTGATTCATCTGTCAACATGTTGGATGAGCCTTCCTGTTCACACTTATACACTAAACCGCGCACACACAGTACACTATTTTCAGGCACATTCCCACAAACATTCATACACCCATTAAACATGACTGTTGGCACAAGTACAAGAACTCTTCGATTTCCCTTGAAAAAAACTTCACAGTGTGATTGCTAACAATTGTGTGGGAGCAACCCATCTAGTTCTATACCTGAAATGCTAAAATTACTTTATTAAATCGACTTACAGTACACTTAATAAGTGCATTTTTACCAATGTTCTACCAAAGAATGCATGATTACATCTGAAACATACCAAACATTTTGATATATGTAAATAAGTCGGTATATGTATTAGGAAGTTTCCCGGGGAAATAAAAACACAGGTTTACTCAGAAGAAGTGTCACTCAGTATTTAAACAGCAAGAAGTTACAATTCTTCTCACACTTTATAAAGTTCATGGAATCAACAGGACTTTCCATGACCTTAATAAAATGACAGAAAGGTGCAGTTAAATAATCTAATGCACGTTTATCTGCTTGGCTCTCATAAAGGCTGCAGAAAGTGTAGAGTGGCAGAAATGACTCATAATTGTTTCATACAGATCTTACTGTATAAGCAATAAAGAGTCAATCCAAAGGCCGAGGAGACACCCATAGATTCGGAATTAGCCTAGATCTGCATAAGCTTCTTAAATCTACATAAAGCCAGACTGGGCCGAGACGAAGATACAGTATATACAGACTGGACATGATCAGAGATTATTTATTAGAGACGGGACACTTCTATTAAAATGAATGGGAGACATTGGAATGCCCAACCAAGTAGCTCTAGTGTCCAACGGTCAACTGATGTAGAAAGGAAGTCCCGCCTTACAGGTAAAAGAGCCAATCACCTTTTCGATACAGACATCGCCTGTCAATCAACTCGCTAATGCGCATGCGCAATAATTATACAAGTCGGGAAAATCGCGGGTTTTAGCTTAATATGAGGCCAAGAAGCACAATTTATGGTTCCAATATTATCAGATTTTATTGCTGATTGAAATATGTTCTTTAATCGTAATCTTGACCAACCGTTTTGGAGATTTCAGTGTCCACCCATTTAAGTAGATACGAGCTGCACTGGCATGACTGGCATGCCTCCCGAGAGTGTTCAAAAGATGGCCGACAGTGGACTGAGTTGCTAGAAAGACTTTGACATGATCTCCTTACTAATGTAAATAAATAACGTCAGCAACTGTAAAGCCTCATGCACTGTCCTCCTATTGAGAAATGGGTAAATACAGAGTAAAACTACATAGAAGCAAGAACTTAAACCACTGAAAGCCTTTACATTCGCAAATTATTTGTTCAGTCCTCCCTGATTTCAGGACTAGTGAGTAAATGCAGCACGCGCACAATAAATATAACTGTAAACTTGCAAGCTAATAAATGGCACTGCCTGGGCTCAAGTGATTATCAACACTACTACTAATGTACTAAGTGCAGTGGACATTAGATATCTCGCTCCGTATTCTCACCTCCAATACAGTCGATGAGCAGCAACAACACACAGACGCTTCGAGGGAGACGAGAACATACTGCAAGAACCATGTTTGTAAAGTATCCTTTATGAATGGCCGTCCCGAAGTAACAGCAAATGTTGCGCTCTTCTCCTTATCCAGGCGTTGTCCTCCAAGCAACCACAATAAGTCCTCTACACATAACGTTCCCGTGGAGAAAAGAAATAGAAGCACAGTTTCAGTCACCTGGACATGTTGTTACGCTTTATCTTTGTGTAATAAGTTACTGCACTACGGAAGTAAACTATGTGGGAAATAGTGCTGTTTAACTTCGCTGTTCGAGGTCTTTGGATTAAGCGATTCTCTCGGACTGCATTTCTAATGAACCCCGTCTGTAGAGGGCGAAACCGAGCATGCGTCACTAAACACTTTGTTTTTTTAACCCTTTACGTTGGCCTGATATAGCTAGGCAAACAACAATGTATTTAGCTTGCTCACCCGCAATATTATTATGGCAATAATGGAAGACTATTAAAGGCATACGCGTTCATGATAAGTTAGGGATAGTCTTTTTTTACTAACGACACAATTAGATGGCGACGTTTTCTTTTTAAAAACTATCGCTATTTTTTGATTCTCATTATATTTGTCCATACTCGTTATCACGTTATCATCACTGAAGAACGCAAAAAAATCTGAAATGTCAAGGAAAAATACATAACATAGTTATACTCAATGAATTGACTGCCTGCTTAATAATCTTCGACATGCTCTACATTAAATAGTACTTTTGGAGGGAACTATGTGTGGAGTTTACTAAGAAAATGTTTTAGTTTAGAAGATAAGTCACGGAAAATTTTGCTTGTGACAGGTAGATTCATTTTACGGTACTATCCATTAATTTCATGGTATGGGCAAATGGTGTTCCCTTTTGACTCAGTACACTTGACATTGCGTTTATTAATGCATATGGGGGGAGTGCCTTCTTATACGACCTAGTTGAAACCTCTCTACAATAACGCCAATATTCTAATATTGGCTTTGGTATTTGAGCCCCACCTGTTTTGGTACAAAGCTGTCTGCTATAAAAGCAGGTGCACAAACACCATTTCCTCAGAATTTCTTCCTTCAAGACAGCGATCATCTCTTGTCTAGAAGCCCTCTAACCTTTGCCGTCGATATTCACGAGTCAGCGGGTGAAATCTCACGGCAACGAGAAGACTCTCCGCTCCTCCTGCAGTGCTCCGGCGAACATCACTCCGATTCACCGCTTGACGCTTCGCTGGTGAACGGGCTTCAGCATCCTGATTACCTGCAGCGCTTCAGCAGGTGTTGTGTATCCTTACAAAGCAAGTGTATATTGTGTTTTGTATACTGTGTGATATAAATATATATATGTATATATCTAAAAGAGTAACTTACGCGTTCGTGACTTTTTAAAGATGTCATTCCGTAAGTGTTCCTTGTGCAAGAGGCACATCCCGCCAATAGATCAGCATGAGAGCTGCGTTTACTGTCTGGGCCGCACCCACACAGAGACAGCTCTCATGGAGACAGACTGTCCTCACTGTGAGGGCATGAATCTCAAGACACTTCGCTCGTGAATCGCCCTCATTCGGAGGGACGAATCATCCTCACACGCCCTCCCACCCACCTCTTACGTGATACCGGATGATTCACACAAGGAGGCACGGCTGAGCCGCGAGGTCGAGCAGGATGAATTTGAGGTGGTCCTCATGCCGGCACACACCCCGCGAGCCCCTCAATCTCCACAAAGTGCATGTTTTCCAATACACTATGTGCGAGACGAGCTCCAGCCCTCTGAAAGAGCATGCGGACTCATCTCGTTCAGCGGTTCTGACGCTGGGGATGATAATGACGATGTCATGTCTCTCGCTGCATCAGGCGAGTGGTCATTGGATGATGCTGCCGCCCCTCCTCCCAGCGAGGGCGAGGAGCGTGCACGCGCCACTGACAGTGAGATTCTCAGAGTCCTTGCAAGGGCGGTCAAGAGCTTCACCTTAAGTGGTCTCACCCAGAGGAACCTGAAAAGTCTCGCCTCAATGTATGGTTCCTGAAGTCTGGATGCCGTCAAACGGCCGCGTCCCGTAAATCTGCCCCATTCTTCCCCGAAGTAGATAACGAACTGTCTAAGTCCTGGCGTGCACCCTTCTCGGCACACTCATGCAGTGACGCCATCCTCTCTAATCTGGATCACAGGGAAGAAAATGGTTATGCCCAACTACCCCCTGTGGAGGAGGAGGAAGCGGCACACCTCTGCCCAGCGGGTAACGGAGTGTGGAAATCAACCCCATACATCCTTCCAAGCCGTGTTGACAAACGTCCAAACTGGCTGGAAAAGCGTACTCAGCGGCAAGACAAGCTGGATCAGCACTCCACACAATGGCGGTGCTCCAGGTATTTCAAGCAAAGCTCCTCAAGCAAATGGACGAGCAAGTCTTTTATCCAGAGACATTCAAAGAGCTCCGCACTGCTACAAACAGCACTGCGTGCCACGAAAGTCACTGTGCAGGCCATCGGCAAGTCCATGGGCAACCTGACAGTTCTGGATCAACATATATGGCTGATCCTCACAGAAATGAGTGATAAGCAAAAAGCCACTCTGTTGAATGCTCCAGTGTCTCCAGCCAAGTTTGCTGAGTGTTATGTCACGACTCAGCAGCAATCACAGGCTATGAGACACTTTATGCCCAAACGGAGTACATCACAGCCGGTTCGCCCTCGCTCTGTTTCGAGCCAGTGCCTGACAAAAAGCCCCATGCCTGCTGCCTCACCAGCACCTGCGTAACAGCGCCCGCCTCATGCAGGCGGAATAAACCCTCCCGCGCAGCAATAGCACTCCTGACGGGCACAGCCCTTTGAAATGGAAAGCAGAGCCCATGGTTCCCTCCAGGTCTGCTCCAAAGAAGACTCAACTGGAGACACAAAACACTGTTCCCCATCTCCCCACTGCTGTTTGTCGGGAATGGAATAATGTTGTTCACAATATTGTTCAAAATGTTGTTTCTGTGCCTTGCACTCAAATAAATGCAATAAAAAAATGCAATGAATGCAAAAAATAATACAGCACTCGTTGCAAATATACGAAATGCTCACACATTCTCAATAAAGAGTCCTTTTCCTCTTCAAAGCACACATATTATGTGCAACCACTTCCCTATGGTGAGCAAACCAAATTGCCCTCTGTCCCGTTATGTGGACGCATGGTGAGCCCTAATGGGTATTTCATAATGAGTGCAAAATATGATCGAATATGGTTATATGATCCAATTTGCATGTTGGCCTCCCCGTTTCAAAGGCGTTCTGTCTTCCACGGTTTCGTCTAGGGATGCACTGATCCGATACCTGGATCGGTATCGGCTCTGATACTGAAGCTTTTAGATGGATCGGGTATCGGTCCGACGAGCCCGATCTAAATCCGATACTGTGTGTTAGTCATGTTTGTTACTGTCAAGCTCCAAAAATGACATTAAAGAACCATAAAAACACCATTAAAGTAGTTCATATGACTCTTGCATTTTATTCAAAGCCACCTGAAGACGTGCGATAGCTCTGTGAATCACAAAAGGCTGTGTTTAATAAGTAAATATATAGTATGCGCAGTGCCAGCGTGTTAGTGAATGGTGCTGCTCTGTTGACATAAACTCACGCACAGGCTGGTGATGCACTCGCGACTATTTTTAGCCTTCACAGCGGTGCGCAATATTTAAGCGCTACTCAAGAACAACATCTCAGATGTAGATGCTCAATAGTTCGGTTCACTTATAATATGCAGGTGCATTTTACCAGAATTTGAATAAGAAGTGAATTAAACTACTGTGAACTTGCCTACAAACAGACACATACAGGACTTCTTGGAGAGTTCAGAATGTCAAAATAAAAGTGTGAGGGTTTAAAAAGTGCACGATTTAAATGTATTACTGTTGTATTTAAAATTAAAAGTCAATAATAATAATATTAATAACAATTTATTATTATTATTATTATTATTGTCATCATTGTTAGTTGTTTACAATTTATAACAATATTTAAGTTTAATGGGTTCCAAAAAATAACTGTGTGAATGAAAAGTGGACTGATGTCTTACAACTAAATTGAACAAAAGAGAGATCTGAATCCTTTAAAGTCCAGATGCAAGTTGAAACATTTTGGGGGAAAAAAGAAAGAAAAAAAAAGGCAAAAATAAAACACTGGTTTCTTTTTTACTGAAGACTTTAAGACTGGAATTACTGTTAATTTTGCTGCTGCATTATCCAGTATACTAGTTAATAATAAAGTGTTTCTTAATAAGCTATACATTTATATTGAAATAATGTGTAGTTAGAGGTTTGTGTTTCTTTGCATATTAAAGAGTACTCCCAATTAGTTCCACACACTAATGTAAAGATATTCTAAACTGATTATGCGAAACAACACTGGTATCGGCTTGGGATCGGTATCGGCCGATACTGAGATTTACGATATCGGAATCGGATCGGAAGAGAAAAAGTGGTATTGGTGCATCCCTAGTTTTGTCCGAAGACGTGCCAGTGTTACGAGCTGAAATACACAATCTCCTTGTGAAAAGCGCAATAGAGGTTGTGCCAAATTGTCAAGCCCAAAAAGGGTTTTACAGCCATTATTTTCTTGTCCCAAAGAAAGACGACTGGCTTCGGCCGATCCTGGATCTGAGACATTTGATTCGTGCACTCACAAAGCGCCCTTTCAGAATTATTATTCAGAAACGGATCCTATCGCATGTATGCACACATGATTGGTTTGCGTCGATAAATCTGAAGAAAGCATACTTTCATATCCAAATTGTACGACATCACAGGAAGTTTTTGAGATTTGCGTTCAAGGGAACAGTGTATCAATTCAAAGTCTTGCCCTTCGGACTGTCTCTGGCTCCTCGCATGTTCACAAAGTGCATCAATGCGGTTCTTGCCCCTCTGAAACTGAGCGGCGTGCGCATCTTTAACTACCTCGATGACTGGCTGTTACTGGCACAATTAGAGGCTCTGCTTCAACATCTAAACAGCTTGGGCCTCAAATGTGAACTGGGCGACGAGCATGCTCTTCCCCCAGCCAACAAATCTCCTTTTTGGGAGTCCATCTCGACTCCACGAGTGGGCGCGTGCACCTCAACTCTTCCACTGATGCTGTTTCAAAAAGCATTGGGATTTATGGCGGCAGCATCCGTCATTCCTTTAGGTCTCTTACAAATGAGACCGCTTCAGTGCTGGCTCAAGCGCTGTGTGCCACGACATACTTGGTGCCAAGGGTGCATCACTGTATCCCGCTGCTGTATAGCTGCTTTAGCACCCTGGACAGCTCCTGCGTTTTACCAGCGAGGTGTTGCGCTGGGGCAGGTTGTCAGGCAGAATGTGGTGACTATGGATGCTTTCAACACAGGTTGGGGGTGGTGTGCAATGGATGCCCAACTTTCGGCACCTGGACAGGGGTGAAGAAAGCGTGGCACATCAACCGCCTAGAGCTATCGGCTGTATTCCTAGCCTTAAAGGCGTTTCAGTCAGAAATAGCGAATTGTCATGTCCTGGTTCCCTCAGACAACAAGACAGTTGTGGCATATATAAACCGCCAAGGTGGAATTCATTCACTGCCACTTTTGAGACTGACGTGTCACCTCCTCCTATGGAGCAAGTATCATCTCCTCTCCCTGGGAGCGACATATGTCCCAGGCTGCCTGAATTTCGGTGCGGACCTATTGTCACTCCAAGGGGTGATACCGGGCGAATGGAGACTACAGTTACAGAAATTCTCAAACCAGCTCATCTGGCACCAAAAATCGTGCCACTGTCCAAATCACTGAGATACCATTTCTGACCCGTATATGCATGATTTTATGCACTGCACTGCTGCCACACGATTGGCTGATTAGATAATCGCATGGATGATTGTTGGTGCCAGATGGGCTGGTTTGAGTATTTCTGTAACTGCTGATCTCCTGGGATTTTCACACACAACAGTCTCTAGAATTTACTCAGAACGGTGTCAAAAACAAAAAACATCCAGTGAGTGGCAGTTCTGTGGATGGAATTGCCTTGCTGATGAGAGAGGTCAACAGAGAATGGCCAGACAGGTTCGAATTGACAAAGTCTACAGTAATTCAGATAACCACTCTGTACAATTGTGGTGAGAAGAATCTCATCTCAGAATGCTATTCTGAGATAAGGGTTGGCGCTGTTTTAGATTTAAGTGCAGAATGGATTTAAGTGAACAATATTTCAGCACAGAAAAAGTCCACAGATTCTGTCTGCACCTGGTTATGTTTGTAACAAAGATGAACTTCTGTTTCCTTTTGATAATGTTTCTTAGTTGTACAAGCAGGAGTCAAATTAAAATGATCTGCTAATAGGTTAATTATTAGGCATGTATTTACCTTTGAACAGATTTAAGAAAGTGAGGTCTTTCTCCAATTATGCCACCTTCCCTCCACCAGGGGGCGCTCTAAAGACTGATGCAGATGCGAGTCACTGCAAGCTGGGTGGTGCTCATGAGTCTCCACTTCCTTTTTATGGACTTCACATCCTGCCTCTCATTGAGGCTGGGATCAAATATCACCAGAATCCCTGGTTCCCTGCCTTACAACCTGTTGACTTACCTTGTCATGTTATTTGCCAAAGACTTTTTCTTACATTCATCTCCAGCAATAACAACAGTGATGAGAGCCGCCTATGGTTGTTGCTGGTAATGCCAGTTCATATATCCATCTTTCTATTACAGTATCAGTAAGAACACACACAATCACGTGGACAGTTCTCAGACTGGTTCAGGAGTGCATGCCTTCGTCATACAACCAGCTAAATGTTAACACATGTGGGATTCTGGGAGTGCAACATAACGGGCGAGTTCCTGGAAAACAGATGTGGTCTGCTTCAACTCTCTTGTGCTATTGGAACATTCAGAAGGAAGGGTGGGAATCAGCAGCCCACCACCACTGGAGAGTGACTTATAGATGGCATGAAGTGACCAATCTTTGCCTGAGGGCAAAGATTCTACAGACAATTAAAGAAGGGTCAGTCCTGCCTGTTCACAGTCTATACTGATGCTTTTTTACTTTAATTTGGGGGCTCTTTAGTAGAGAGTGGACAGGAAATTAAAAAGGGGGAATGAGATCAGGGCATTACGCTGGGCAGAACTGAACCTGCATCTCCCACATGAACACCATGGCTTAACGTGTCTGGACCATGATTGCTTACTACTAGGTAATGACTCAACAGAAAATACTAATTCTTACTACAACCCTCAGTGCATGTAGAAACAAAGCTTTAACCTTGCACCGTTCAAATATTCACTTCATTTTACTTTTAATTTGAAACAGAAGGAAGTTCTGGAATCACATAACTGGGTCTCTCTCTCTGTAATCTCAAAATATTGTGACTCCCTCTATCCCCAGAGTGAAATTGTAACTTTATTCTATGGATTGAAATACCTCCAAAATATATACATAGCACTTTACCATAGCTAATGATACATGGTATATAATTTAATACAAATTAAAAAATAGTGATGATACATGGGTGCATGTATGATGATGATATACTGTAGAATTCACATTTACTAAAGTGAATGATACACTGAACACTTATTTCCATTGTGTGTACTGCATAATTTACTAGGGGGAATCTACTTTATAGACTTAATGCTCAAGTGAATTTGTCAAAGACGAGTGTAGATGTACAGTTACGTTTTGAAAAAGGTTTTAAGAGCTTTAATTTAATCTGAAACAGTCTAGTATTTTATTGTATAACATACATTACAAGAACAGATTAAAGGCTCCATTTCCCACAATAAAGATTAAATGGTTGCATGAAAACATGATCTTGGTTTACTTCAGGGTTTGTCTTCTACTTGACATGAGCCAGAACTTGAATTGTTTTTATACATTTTTTTAAATTGTAATTTTAAATTCATTAGACTTTTAATGCTGTAAATAAACATCCGATTGTCTAAACCACTTTTTTTTTTTAAGAAGAAAAAACTATGACAATCTATGCTATGATATGATATCTGTACATGATGACCTATACTGCTGTGTAATTTATAATAAATTAAGTACTGCATTCTGGAGTTGTTGTGAGTATTTTAATACAATGAGTTTTAAAAAAACATCATTTAATATAAGAAATCAAAAAAAAAAAAAATAAATAAATAAAAGTACCATAAGATATTGTCACTGAATATTCAACACATATGACACACTTCAAAAAGTATTTGTCCAAAAACTCTTTAATTAATGGAAAGTATATTTAAAACTAATAATAGCAGATTGTGCATAATCTAACAGTGTGCAGTTGCTTAAAAGACTGGTGGATGGGGGGGGGGGGGGTTAACCCTCCTAATAATCAAAACAAGCAAGTACACCCCCCAATGTTCAAGACAAATCTATTCCATTGACCCTGATTGTGTTTTGTGTGAGTGACACTGTTCACTGTCTCTACATGTGTATGAATTATTGCTCCTGGAAAGGCCACTCTTGATCATCTTTAAGTCATCATGTGGCCTTTTGTAGTTACTACGGTGATTTACAATATATTTTGAAGTGAAAAGCAGACTTCTATTGTTCTAGAAGGTATGTCAAGTTTATATCATTTAATGATATAAACAGTACTGAACCGTAAACTATACAGGTATTAATATTACATCCTGTGTAAAGCCTGAAACGTGGTCATCAAATTTGTTACGATACATTTCTGGCAACCGCAGCTGCCATATTTCGAAATCCGAAAGAGAAAGTATCTTGATCCTGATGTTCGTGGCACACAATGTGCGCCAGAACTCTGTGTTTTGAACGGATATTGTGACTTTTTTTTGTTTTATCGGGCAAGTACCCATAGGCGTAGAATATGCGGAGGATGCTGGGGACATGCCCCCCACTTTCAATAAAACCAAAGTTCATCCCCCGCACTTTTTCACAGGGCAAATGTGTTTACGCTGTGTCTTTCATACAGCAAATGTATAAATGTATAAATGCAAAAGTTAAAATTCACTGGTCAGTCATGTAATTAATTCAATAAAAAGTTTTAATCGATTGAGAGCCATAAAAAAATGTATCTTATATATTTATGTTCGTCTTGTGCTAATCGTTCTGTCCACCTCACTTTTGAAATGATTGCTACACCCCTGCAAGTACCGATAAACTTTATGTTTAAAAAAAATGCAATATCATACTATAAAAAGTCTAATAAAAACACGATAAAAGTACACTTCTTAAAGTTTAGCTGTAGTCTGCTGTAATTAGCCCTCTTCACTAAACACAAACTGTAGTTGGTTAAGTTAAATAGGCTAAATTCAGGAAGAGCAAATTAAAACCACGAAAACCTCAAACCACAGAAATATATATTTTTTTTTCGTGTTTTTTTGTTTGTTTTTTTTCTCTTTTAATTTAAATGTTTTTATTTCAAACAGGAGGTTTTAAAGTAAGTCATTGGGAAGAATCTTGTTAGACAGCTTGTTTCAAAGTTTTATCAGGTTGTTGGAGCACAAGCGATCACTCACCGTAATCACACATCTTGTCGGAATTATTATATAGCCGATTATTAATTTTCAACACATTTTATAGTAAATATATTGAGATTGTTTCATCATAGCCCTGACGTCTCAAAACTTGTAGGAGATGGTGAAGATGTTGAAGGGTGAAGGACTCAAGGTGACAGAGTTTCATTCACTCCCTGAACAAATGGAGGCGGTCACACAGAAAAATGTGTGTCTGGCAGTCTGAGCGGTTATCTTCAACTCAAAAGGTAATGGTACGATTGCTACTGAATATGTCATAATTGCATAACAGATGTATTTTAATTAGTCATCATCATCAGAGACTATTTAGCAGAGACAGGCCACTTTTATTAAAATGAAGTGAAGAAAATGGAGCGCTCAACGGATGTATATAGGATGTCCCTCCTTGCAGGTAAAAGAGACAATCACCTTTTAGATGCAGACATAACCTGTCAATCAACTTGCTAATGTGCATGCGCAATAGCTATACAGGCCTGGAAAATTGCAGGTTTATGATACCAATTTATGATGCCGGTTTTGTCAGATTTTACTGCTGATTCAAAATATGCTCTTTAATTGTAATCTTGTTTTAGAAATGTTGGTCTTTCTCTATTCAAGCAGGTAGGAGCTGCACTTTCATGACTGGAAATAGCCTCCCGAGAGCACTCCAAACATGGCCAACAGTGGACGGAGTTGCTACCTAGGTTGTTTTAATTTCTGGTTTCAATACTTCCATGTTCCACTACCACTGACTAGTGTCAAATTCTCTCCTTATTAAAACCTTTTATGTTGTGCATTTGTGTCTGTCTGTGTAATACAGGGGGAGGTACTGATGATACAGGAGTGCAAGAGAGTGTGTTATGGCTCCTGGTACCTCCCTGCAGGCCGTATTGAAGAGGGTGAAACCATTGTAGAAGCCCTACAGAGAGAAGTCAAAGAGGTCACATTGCTCCCGATTCAAGAAGAAGGGCCAAAGTGGATTTGGTTCACCTTCCTCACCGAGAAAACAGGTCAGATTGAGTGACTGATAATCATTACTTTTGCTGGGTATAACAAGCTTTAAGGACCTACAGTATAAGATTGATTTGGAGATTTTAGTGAATGATTCAGTAAAAATATGCTCATAAAGTGGTTAAAAAGGAAAAAAAAAAATATGATTGTTTTCAAATCAAATCAAATCAAATCTCTTTATTGTCACACAGCCATATACACAAGTGCAATGGTGTGTGAAATTCTTGGGTGCAGTTCCGATCAGCATAGCAGTCGTGACAGTGATGAGACAGTACCAATTTACAATAACATCAAATTAACACAACACAATTTAAACATCTGATATACACATAATTACACTCAACAATATACAAATAATAACATACACTGTACAGTATACAATACGCACTATATAGATACACATTATTCAATAAAAATAAAAAATAAAATATATAAAAAAGTATATATAGTATATATAGAATGTACAGTATTGTACTGTATTGACATTCAGCAGTCGGTTGATAGTCAGTTATTAAGAGAGAATATAATATAATAATAATATAATTTATGACAGTCCGGTGTGATATATAAGAGTAAGGGTAATAAAGTGCAGTGCTGATGTATTTGATCATGGGAGATCAAGAGTTCAGAAGTCTGATTGCTTGGGGGAAGAAGCTATCATGGAGTCGGCTGGTGCGGGTCCTGATGCTGCGATACCGCCTACCTGATGGTAGCAGTGAGAATAGCCCATGGCTCGGGTGGCTGGAGTCTCTGATGATCCTCCGAGCTTTTTTCACACACCGCCTTGTATATATTTCCTGGAGGGAGGGAAGCTCACCTCCGATGATGTGTCTGGCAGTTCGCACCACCCTTTGCAGTGCTTTGCAGTTGTGGGCGGTGCTATTGCCGTACCAGGCGGAGATGCAGCCAGTCAGGATGCTCTCTACAGTGCAGGTGTAGAACCGTGTGAGGATGTGGCGGTTCATTCCAAACTTCCTCAGCCGTCTCAGGAAGAAGAGGCGCTGATGAGCCTTCTTCACAACGACTTAAGTGTGGATGGACCATGTGAGTTCCTCAGTGATGTGGACACCCAGGAACTTGAAGCTGCTGACTCTCTCCACTGGTGCTCCATTGATGGTGATGGGACTGTGTTCTTTGTCTTTTCTCCTGAAGTCCACCACAAGCTCCTTTGTCTTACTGACGTTGAGGGAGAGGTTGTGCTCCTGACACCAGTGTGTCAGAGTGTGCACCTCCTCTCTGTAGGCTTTTTCATCATTGTCAGTGATCAGACCTACCACCGTCGTGTCATCAGCAAACTTAATGATGGCATTGGAGCTATGTGTTGCCACACAGTCATGTGTGTACAAGGAATACAGTAGTGGGCTGAGAACACAGCCCTGCGGGGCTCCAGTGTTGAGGGTCAGTGATGAGGAGATGTTGCTGCCTATTCTATCCACCTGGTGTCTGCTTGACAGGAAGTCCAGGATCCAGCTGCACAGCGAGCTGTTTAAGCCCAGAGCCCGGAGTTTCTCATCTTGTTTGGAGGGCACTATGGTGTTGAATGCTGAGCTGTGGTCTACAAACAGCATTCTCACATAAGTGTTCTTTTTTTCCAGGTGGGAGTGAGCAGTGTGTATTGTAGATGCAATGGCATCATCAGTGGAGCAGTTGTTGCGGTAAGCAAACTGCAATGGGTCCAGTGATGGAGGCAGCACAGAGCAGATATAGTCTCTGATTAGTCTCTCAAAGCATTTGCTGATGATGGGGGTCAGAGCAACAGGACGCCAGTCATTTAAACAAGTTATTTTTGATTGTTTTGGAACAGGCACAATGGTGGATGTTTTAATGCATGTGGGGACTACAGACAAAGAGAGGGAAAGGTTGAAAATGTCCGTAAAAACACCAGCCAGCTGGTTCACGCACGCTCTGATGACACGGCCCAGAATGCCGTCTGGGCCCGCGGCTTTGCGGATATTCACCCGTCGGAAGGATCGGGTTACATCCACTACAGAGACGGAGAGTGAACTAACCTCTGTAGCTTCAGCCGCGAGAGCTCTCTCCGCGAGGGCGGTGTTATTTCCCTCGAAACGAGCATAAAAAGTATTTAGCTCATCCGGGAGAGAGGCAGCGGTGTTCATGGCGGAGTTTTTATTCCCTTTAAAGTCCGTGATGATGTTAATTCCCTGCCACATGCTTCTAGAGTTGGTGGTGTTAAACTGTCCTTCAATCTTGCTCCTGTACTGGCGTTTTGCGGTTCTGATTCTGTTTTTTGGAGGGCATAACTGGCTTGTTTATGCTCCTCCGCGTTCCCGGAATTAAAAGCGGAGGTCCATACATTAAGTGCCGCGCGAACATCGCTATTAATCCAAGGTTTCTGATTCGGATAGATCTGTACTGTTCTGGTCGGAACCACGTCCTCTACGCACGTTCTGATGAAGCACATTACGCTATCAGCGTAAAGCTCAATGTCGTCATCAGAGGCGGACCGGAACATCTCCCAGTCCATGTGATCAAAACAGTCCTGTAGCGTAGAGTCTGATTGGTCCGACCAGCACTGGATCGTTCTGAGGGTGGGTGCTTCCTGTTTCAATTTCTGCCTGTAAGCGGGCAGAAGCAGAATGGAAGAATGGTCCGATTTGCCAAATGGTGGGCGGGGGAGGGATTTGTAGCCATTTGTAGCAATGGTCCAAAACCCGGTCCCCTCGTGTGTTGAAACTAATGTGCTGGTGATATTTTGGTGCGACTGATTTTAAACTGGCTTTATTAAAGTCCCCGGTCACAATGAACGCGGCCTCAGGGTGCACGGTTTCCTGCTCACTTATAATCTTTGTGGACCAGAATGAATCTTCAAAGGGATAGTTCACCCAAAAATTCATCATTTCATTACTCACCCTCATAACATTACATTTACCCTGGAGCAAATGTAGGTTTCTTCTTTATGTAACGTTGGTTGTCTAGGAGTGGAAGAGGAAGAGAGGAGACGCAGGAGTAGATTCATTCAATCCTTTAATTATAATCATTGGAATAGAACAGTCGCTGGAGTGGAAACAAACTATAAATCTAAATGTCAAGACTTAGCACAACGTAACACTTCAAGGACTGACAAAGGATGAACAGAACTAGAGGGTATTTATACAAACAATGACTAATGATGAAATGGAGGGCAGGTGAGGATTGGAAACAGGTGGGAGTGATGAGGGAAGTGAACTATGGGAAATGTAGTCCAGTGGAAAACTTCAAAATAAGAGTCCTTGAAGAAAATGAGGGAGACAGATTGTGACATTACCCCCCCTTTTAAAGAGCGACTCCTGGCGCCCAACGACGGATGAGGAGGGTATGGTGACGCAGAAGATGAAGGATCCAAGGAGGATGATCAGGAGGCCTAGGGGCGGCTTCAGGGTAGGGAATGGATCCGGAGGTGGAACTGCTGGAGGAGACTCTGGGGAAGCGGGCAGAGCCGAGGAAGAGTCTGAGAGCGGAGCCGTGGAAGGCTCGAGGGGCAAAGCCGTGGATGGCGGAGCCGTGAGAGGCTCGAGGGGCAAAGCTGTGGAAGGCAGAGACGTGGGAGATGGACCCAGGGAAGACGGAGCTGTGGGAGGCTCGAGAGGCAAAGCCGTGGAAAGCTCAAGGGACGGAGCCGTGGGAGGCTCGGGGCTGAGAGCCATGGAAGGCTCATGGCTGAGAGCCGTGGAAGGGAGTACAGGCCGAGTCTGGGGATCGACCTCCGTGGTCATGAGCATTGTCAGAGACTGGGGAGGAGGAGTCCTTTTCCTTCTCCTCTTCCAGCCAGCAAGGAGCATAGATACGGGGACGGTTGGGGCTACAGGCACTGGGACAGTTGGGGCTACAGGCACTGGCTCTGGGACGGTAACCATGGCAGGCTTGGGTACTGGTTTTGGCCCGGGGTTACCACCATATTTCACAGAATATGGGAGAAATGCAACCTCCGTGGTCACTACCGCTGACTGCAGCGGGGAATCTACCACCGAAGCTTGAAGAGGATGAGCCCCCCCAAAAAAATTATTTAGCGGGATTGTATGGAGAAGAGTTACCTTAGAGATAGGGGGTGTGGAAGGCTTGGGGCAAGGAGTAGTGGAAGGCTGGAGGATGTTCACTGTGGGAGGAGATTCAAAGTCCTCATCCTCCAAACCCACAGTGAATGGTGAGCCGCAAAGCTGCAGAGCCACCTCCACATAGTCGGAGGTCATCCAGTGATGACCCAACAGAGGCATCAGCTCCTTCAATGCACTATTCAGGCCAGCCCTGAAGAAACTCACTAGAGCGTGGTCATCATAGTGCACCAAGTTCACGAGATGGAGAAACTCACGTACATGATCTTCAACTGGACGTTCTCCTTGTTCTAGTAGGAGGATTGCTATTGCAGGTGATAGATCCATTTGGTTCGGTCAGTCCTTCTGTAACGTTGGGTGTCTAGGAGTGAAAGAGAGGAGATGCAGGAGTAGATTCATTCAATCCTTTAATTATAATCGTTGGAGTAGAACATTCATTGGAGTGGAAACAAACTATAAATCTAAAAGTCAAGACTTAGCACAACACAAGACTTAGCACAACATAACACTTCAAGGACTGACAAAGGATGAACAGAACTAGAGGGTATTTATACAAACAATGACTAATGATGAAATGGAGGGCAGGTGAGGAGGATTGGAAACAGGTGGGAGTGATGAGGGAAGTGAACTATGGGAAATGTAGTCCAGTGGAAAACTTCAAAATAAGAGTCCTTGAAGAAAATGAAGGAAATTAGGGAGACAGACTGTGACACTTTACTTATTTAATACATGTTCATTGGTGCATGCGGGCTGGCACACAGATCCATATTTTGCACTTCTTAGAAATTCATTTTAGGGTGGGATCTTCGTACAAGGGCCAAAGTGACTATTTAAAGGGGTCATGAAATGGAGAATAAAATTTTACTTGATATTTAGATATGTATAAGAGGTAACTGTACTATAAAAACATACTGTACATTTCAGAACTCAAAACGTCCTCCCCAGTCTAAAAAGAGCATTTATAGTTGCCATCCTGCTGAAATGTTAATGATGTCACAACTAGTGGTCGACCGACATGGGTTTTTTAATGGCCGATGCCGATATCCAGAGAGCAGGGTGGCCGATAGGCCGATACAATGCCGATATATCACACAATTTAATATAAAAACTGTGTTTTTTCCTCTCCTCAGTCAGGCGCAAGCTACAGTGCTGCTCTCGCGCGTCATTATTACAGTTTCGTATGATCTCATGTTACGTTAAATAGCATCAAATGACTATTCGACAACTAAAATTTTTGTCGACAATTTTTTATTGTCAACGATGTCAATAATGTCGACTAATCTTTTAAGCCATACTGTCATATATCTCACCGCTTTTAAAAGACACAGTGTCAAGTTACAACTCTGAAAGGGAGAAGAAATTCTCTCATTCAGCTGCTGCCTCTGTCATGGACGCTTTCTTTCACCCATCTGCGCTATTTTTAATTGTTGATTTGTGCCTTAGTGCGCCTTTAGTATGTGTGTGCGTAATTTCACCATTCTTTGGACTATGATGTGTTCTTTTTGTTTTGGCTCATATCAGCACGGATTGCTTGTGAACAGTCAAAATATGATTCAGGATTTGCAAAGGAGTTGTTATTGAAGAATGGGGCAGTTAAAAACTTCAAAAACGTAAGTAAACTGTTTCATTCATGAATATTTCAAATATCATAACTGTTTGATTATTTATGGTGCTGAGTGTTAACATTTGTGCTTGAGATGAACCGTTTAATATATTCAGATGCAATGTGTTGGATGTGTGTTATGTGTAAACCCTGCAATTTTGCTTTATAATGTTGAGGGGCTTGTCCATTCTCTTCTGATTGAATTTGCTGAATTTGAGGGGCTGCATGATGTTAGCCATTCAGAACAGTGGGCAATCACACTGAAGTTTTAAGGAGGTGCTTAGGACAAAACCAAGCGTTTCAGACAGAGGGCCAAAAACAGAGTGGAAAATGATCCACTTTGGTGCAATTTTGTTTTAAATCATTATCATTAGACCTCAGGGAAGATAATACAATTATTTTAAAAAAAAGCACTTTGTCACAGTCTGTCTCCCTCATTCTCTTCAAGGACTCTTATATTGAAATTTTCCCCCAGACTCCATTTCCCCGGATTCACTGCCATAATCACTCCTATCAGTTCATCATCATCTGCACCTGCCTTCTATTCCCTCGTTTGTTTCTCAGTGTATAAATACCGTCTAGTTTTAAGTCTTTGTCAGTCCTTGAAGTGTTTCGTTATGAGGTGTTATGTTGTGTTTAGTTTGATTGTTAAAGATTTAGTGTTTGTTCCAGTGTTTGTTCCACACCAGCGTTTACTATTGTTGAGCCTTTCTTCTGTTTCCACTCCTGCGACTGTCCTACTCCAACGTTTATAATTAAAAAGAATCTACTCCTGTGTCTCCTCTCTTCCTCTCCAAGACACCCACGTTACACACTTCATAACCCCTTTAATTTTTTTAAGCATTATTATTAGCTCTCATATTGCCTCCTCCCATCCAACAGGGGGCTCTCTGAAGACGCTAGAGCAACAAGATGCAGAATCGCTGCAAGCTCAGTGGTAGGATTTCACCGGTGGTGTCATACCTTCAAATCTTAGAAAACATGACATTTTGAGCCTCATTGATGCTGGGATAAAATATCGACAGAGTCCCCCATTTCCTGCCTTACAACCTGTCGACTTACCCTGTGATGTCGTTTGTCAAAGAATCTTCTCGCATTCATCTCTAGCAACGGTAACTCTGACAACAGGAATGTGGACCGCTTATGGCTGTTGCTGAGCAACAGGAAGGGTGATGATACCAGTTCCCATCTCCAGCTTCCTGTTGCGGTCTCAGTACAGGCACAAACGATCACATGCACGGCTAACAGATTGGTTCAGGAGTGCATGCCCTCAATTTACAACCAGCTAAGTGTGAACACATGTAGATTTTTGGGTGTGCAGCACAATGGGAAACTTCCAGGGAGAACAGATGGGGTCTGTTTTAACACACTTGTGTTATTGGAGTATGCAGAGGAAGAGACAGGAATCGATCTTAGTAGTCCACCGAAATCAGAGAGCAATTGTTACATATAGCATGAAGTGACAAATCAGAGCCTGAGAGCAACAATAGTACAGAAAGTAAAAGAGGGGTCAGTCTTGCCTGTTCACAACCACTACTAATATATACATTAAAGGTGCACTCAGTAACTTTTGTCTTTGTGTCATCTTGGACTTACACTGACACCTAGCGGCCTGGATGCAGCATCATTTAAAATCAATAGTTTTCAGTTTCAGATGCCATTGTAGAAATGTAGTTTTCACAGTCAGCCATGATTACTTTAATCAGTGAGTGAAAGTGTCAAATAACAGGACGGTTACTGATATTAAGCGAGTAGTATTCGGCTGGTCATGTGATCGTAACATGGCAGCCCCCATGTTCAGACCCTCTCCATGTAGAATAAAACAGCTTTTATAAGGTTACTGATATGACTGGAGTCTTCATTTTAATGTGAGTGGTAATGGTTTCCTACATATATTGCAAAATTACAATTCATGTCTTTAGGAGTTAAACTTTTTAATGAAGAAAAAATTACTGAGTGCACCTTTAAGGCTCATGATTTTGTTAGGTCTGGCCAAATAATTTGTTTGCTTTATGACAATTGTTCCAAAACATGTAGCCAATATGTACTTAATCTGTTCCTCTGAAGCATGTGAAATAAAATGTTTATCTTGCAGAGGAATTGGAGACACAAGAGGTCAACTTGAAGGAAAGCACAGAATTACTTTTCTAGGATTCTTTCCTCAAATGACATAAACACTCATGGTGCTGTGAATCACACTTTTTGCTCTTTAAACTGTATCATCAATGTTGGATAGATTACTTCTGATATGTAATCTGGTACTCATTACAAATTACACAGCTAAAATGTAAAATATTTTACACTTTTTTTTATATTCTAATCTGATTACTTTTGGATTACCTACTGTATGTTTTCATAAAAAGCTAATTTGAAGTGTATTTGGTACCAATTTACACTCATTATATTAAACATTAGGAAACATGAAAACAACAATTTGCTATTTGTTAGTCACAGAGTCTCCTTGCCAATTCTTTGAAAGTTAGACTGATAGGTAATGTAATTGATATGTAATCATGTAATCCATAAAGGTAGTTTTATCTGATTAAAGGGATAATTCTTTCATCATTTACTCACCCTCATCCCATCCCAGATGTGTATAACTTTCTTTCTTCTGCAGAGCACAAAAATTTTTAGAAGAATATTTCAGCTCTGTAGATCCAGACAATGTAAGTGGTTGGTGGCCAGAAATCTGAAGGTCCAAAAATAATATAAAAAGCATCATAAAAGTAATCCATAAAGCTTCAGATGTGATATGATAGGTGTGGGTGAGAAACAGATAAATATTTAATATTTTTTACCATAAATCTCCTCTTTAAATGGAGATTATAGTAAAAAATGACTTAAATAATGATCTGTTTCTTGCCCACACCTATCATCGCTTCTGAGGATATAGATTAAACCACTGAAGTTTTATGGATTACTTTTATGCTGCCTTTATATGCTTTTTGGACGTTCAGATTTCTGGTCAACATTCACTTCCATTAAAAGAACCTACAGAGCTGAAATATTCTTCTAAAAATCTTTCTTTGTGTTCTTCAGAAGAAAAAAAGTCATTCATATCCTGGATAGCATGAGGATGAGTAAATGATGAGAGAATTTTCATTTTTAAACACGTTTACACGTTTTTGCAATCTGATTATGTAATTCAGATTACATGTAGTCCATTACTACCCAACACTGAGTATTACATTATCTTACCTCAACTATGTGGCTTAACTATGCGGTTTGTAAGGCTGGCACCAGGATGTCTACACCCAAAAGGCGCCATTTCCGTTAAAAGTCAAAGAGCTCTGCGAGAATCATAGAACTCTCTCACAAAAGCTGAAATCTTCACCTGAATATCACCACAGTGTGATAAATTGCAAATCACCTCGCTGCCCCCTCTTCTCTCTCCCTCTTCTCCCCTTCAGCAGCTCAGGACCTATACAAAGACACAAGATTTATATGTAAAAATATAACAAATACCATGAAAACAAAGAATGCAACTGTGTGTTTGATATCATTTAAGAGGTCTCATTCCCATGTTGATAAAACTAATGGTGACAAAGTTATAAGGTCTTTGCCAAATACTGCATTATTCTGGAGGTCTATCCCCCTCCTTGACTTACAGTTTAAATGATCTCCTGTATGTTAACAAGGTTAAACCCCAGGAAGTCAAGAACACATTCACCCCCAAATTCTCATTGTTCAAAGGATAATACCATTTGGTACACAATGTTTATTCTGTCTGGGTATTTAAGGAAAGTTGTCAAGAAGCTCGGGGAATCTGTAAGCCAGATCTCTCATGCTCTGCCGTTGCATGTAGATTTGTCAGGTATGTATGTCTCTTGATTCTTATAATGCTTGTTTATTCTGATCTTGTGTGAAATTGGCTTTGATTTGAATTTCTGTAACTATGTTTTATATCCTACCTGACAAATAAATTGTCATTATTTGATTTATTCTGAATTTCTCTGGAATTGTGACCGGTAGATAGAAAACACCCAGGGCAACCGGATAGGAGAAAGCCATATAAATGACAGACAACCACACATACTGCACACTAAAATGCTTTAAGAAAAAAAAAAAAATTATTCCACTCTCCTGGCTATTTAGTTCAGCCATATAACATAAGATTAAATAAAATAACATGATTATTCGCATATGTTTCAGAGAGGATAAGAAAAGTGATTGAATAAAGATATCTTACTGCATAATTAGTTTACACACCATAATGATACAAGTCCAGTTAATGTATCAGCACAAAGCCATTTAAAAAAGGTAAAATATTGTGCAAGGACTTAAACAGTGTAAGAATTCAGACCTGAGATCAGGTTTTACCTTACATTTCCAAATGAATAAGACACTATAGGCAGAGTGAACTGACCGCAAATCAGTTCTTTGTCTCCAATGGGAGTGACTGATTGTAACTACAAAACTACTAAGTAACACAATAAAGTGATTTGATTTGATTGATAACAAGCCTGCCCACTTAAATATTTTTTTTTTTATTGAATCCACTAAAAATAGAATAAAGCAACTTGGTACATCACATACAGTTTCTGCTATGACTTGTGAATTCAGACCAGTGTTGCGGTATTTCATAAACCAGGTACATGTATTTTCTCGAGTACAAAAGTCGAAAAACAAACTGTCAGTCAAGTCCTCCCTGACAACATTAATCGAAAGTGACATGCATATTTACAAATATTGACAGACACACACACACACACAGCAGTTATCCAGCAGACGTTGTTCAGTGCTGATCCGATTGTCTTTGGTTTCTGGCATTGTGGTTTCATTGTTCTTCCATAGGTAGTTTGACAAATGCAATGGCAGCCAGTTCTTTATAGAACTCCTCCAGTACTATTACACCCTATAACAGGGTCGCAATAGCCACCCTAACAAACAAACAGTATAAAAAATTAAGTCAAAATTATTAAAGGGATAATTCACCCAAAAGTGTCCTTAGAAACCTATGATTTTCCTCCCAGAACACAAATCAGTCAGTTCCTCACACAAAGCTATTGTAAGACTTGTAATATCGTAAATCATATGAGAAGACCCTAGATTTGGAGCTTGACAGCTCCAGTCCTTATTCACGTCAATTGTATGGAAAAGATCAGCTTGGACATTCAGCTAAATATCTGCTTTTGTGTTCCACAGAAGAAACAAGTCTTTCAGGTTTGGAACGACATAGGGGTGAGTAAATGACACACTCTTCATTTTTGGGTGAACTATCCCTTTAACATACAGTGCATCCGGAAAGTATTCACAGTGCTTCACTTTTTCCACATTTTGTTATGTTACAGCCTTATTCCAAAATGGATTAAATTAATTATTTTCCTCCATTCTACAAACAATACCCCATAATTACAACATGAAAGAAGTTTGTTTGAAATCTCTGCAAATTTATTACAAATAAACGGAGACAAAAAAAAAAAAAAAAAACAAACAAAAAAAACACGTATTATCCAGTTGGAATCACCAGGCATTCCATTATAAAATTCACAAAACAACTTGATATTTAATATAAGAAGACACTTGATTTCTACAAATACTACACTTATTATGAATGACATTCATATGACATTATTTTCTGTGAAATCCAAAGTGAATCCTCATGCTTGATTTAAATACAGCCAGTTCAGTCATGATGATAGTGTAGCCTCTGGCATGAAGATTTTAAAAACACTATTTAAATTACAGAACAAAAAGTCTTCTAGTGATACCTGTTGACAATGTCAGAAACTTGCGTGTGTGTGCTGGGATTTCGTCTCTCTCTCACATTGGGCAGAGAAAGAAGAGGCTCTTGGCCGCTGAACTCACTGTCTTCATACGTCTGTGAAGAAGGGATCCTCTTCCAGCTCCCTGAAAGAGAAGAAGAGAGAGATGGAAAGAAGGAGAAATGTTAAGTCACTATGATAAGTGACAAAATGTGTTTTTTCTTTGAGACAATCCCTTTACTCACTCTGATTCTTCTAAAAGATCTGGCTCGCCTCCTTGTCTTTCATCCCCGCCTCCTGATCCAGGCAGCCTATAGCTGCACTTCTGAAGATTCTGCAGCACCAGACTTGTCAAGATGTTTCTGTTGGGCTTCTGTAGAAGCTCCTCAAACCGACGTAATGTTGTGATACTGATCTAACACAGGGCAAAAGGCACACACTGTTACAAACACTGTGATGCTGTACCAAAAAATACAAGTACACCTGGATAATCAATACCAAGACTTTCCACAAAAAAAATCAAAGCAGTAAAATGTTTTACAGTACCATATTAATGGTGCAAACACAGTTACCTCATCTGATACGTGACGGCAGTGTTCAATAAGGCGATAACGAAGGATGTGTGAACGTGTGTCCTCTCGCTGTTCGCAGTGTGTATCGCTTCCTAAAAGAAACTGAACCAGCTCCTCCAGGAGCACAGGAGAATGTATGAGACACACAGAACAAGAGAGCAGAGCTGTGTGTACCAGGATCCCAACCTCTGTTTTCATTTTGCTCTATTATTACTATGGTTTCACTATGAATATCATGGTTTAAAATATGGTTACTCTAGTTAAACCATGGTAAATTTATTGGGAGGTCTGGCAAAACTTTTTTTTTTTTTTTAATTGGTGCCCTGTCCTCTAAGGGGCTCCGTAGACACACACCTCCACTGTGTGTTGGGAAAACTGTGTATGTCTGCAGGGTCGAGTGTTGAGGGTATGAGGCAATAAAGTTCAGTCAGCCTCTGAGCTAGTAGGTGACAAAGTGGAGTTCCCTCAGCCAGCAACTTTCCAGTATCTTCCTGTGGTAAACTGACCAGTAGCAACAAATTTTCCAGGGCTCTGAGTGCAATTCGGCTTTTCTAAAAGTGAGAGAGAGAATCTCTGTGACTACATGCTAGACAAACATGATGTGCTTAAGCTAACAACACACAAACAATTATAATCTTTCATGTCTTTATTGAACCCATTTCATTAAACATTTACAGTGCTGTGGAAAACGTATGTGAACCCTTGGATTTAATAACTGGTTGATCCTTCTTTGTCTGCAAAAACCTCAACCAAGCATTTCAGGTAGCTGCAAATTAGACCTGCACAACATTCAGAAGGAATTTTGGACCATTTTTCCTAACAAAACTGCTTCAGCTCAGTCATATTCTTAGGAAGTCTGATGTAAACGCCTCTCTGTTGGGTTAAGGTCTGACTGGACCACTTCAAAAGGTGGATTTTCTTTTAAGACATTCTGTAGTGGATTTACTTCTATGTTTAGGGTCATTGCTCTGCTGCATCACCCAACTTCGCTTCAGCTGGTGCACAGCCACCCTGACATTATCCTGTAGGATATCTTGAAAAACTTGGGAATTCATTTTTCCCTCGATGATGGCAAGCGTTCCAGGACCCGAAGCAACAAACAGCCCCAAATCATGATGCTCCCTCCACCGTACATCATTGTTGGGATGATGATTTCATGTTGGTATGCGGCACCCTTTTTACTCCATACGTAGTGCTGCGTGTTCTTCCCAAACAATTTAACCTTAGTTTCATCAGTCCACAAAACATTTTCCCAGTTGCGTTGTAGAGTTTTAAGGTGGTCTTTGGCAAACTTCAGGCATGCAGCAATGATTTTGTTGGAAAGCAGCGGTTTACTTTGTGGTGTCCTGCCATGAACACCATGCCTGTTTAAAGTTTTCTGTATAGTAGACTCAAGAATAGAGATGTTAACCAGTTCCAATGATTCCTTCAAGTCTTTAGCTGTTTAGGATTCTTTTTTACCTCACTGAGCATTCTGTGGTGTGCCCTTCGAGTCATCTTGGCTGGACTGCAACTTCTAGGGAGAGTACCCACAGTACTAAATTGTCTTCATTTATACACAATTTTCTAACTGTGGACAGATGAATATCTAAGCTCTTCGAGAACTTTGTCTCCCTTTCCAGCTTTATGCAAAGCAACAATTCTTGATCGTAGGTCTTCTGAGATCTCTTTTTTGCAAGGCATGATCAACATAAGCAGATGCATCTTGTGAAAAGCAAACTCAAAATGTCAAAACTTGAGTAGCTCTAACCCACACCTCCAATCTTGTTTTATTTATTGGATGCCAGGTTTGCCAACTCCTGACTCTAATCAGGGAGTCCACATAGATGGATCAATTTCTGTAATAGAGAGCGAAAAGAGATAGTCAAATTAGAAATTATCTTTTGAGGGTAATGCAACAGGTCTAATTTTTCAAACAAATGTTGGATGGTTAATTTTATACCAAAAATTGGTGATTGCATACAGATTAACCACTGGGCCGATTGGGCTGTTGCCCAGGGGCCTCAAAACCCAAAGGGCCCGAGTTCTAAATCAATTATTTATTTATTTTGAGATACCTATTATAAATCCACGTAAATGTCAGGCTTTTGTGAAATACCATTTGTTTGGCCGAATGCGTGCTGGATGACAGCAGCACAAGCACAGATACTCGAGTGCGTGCTCAGGGAATCTGTGTCTCACAGGTGCAGCGCGTTTATTTGAAGGACTACAGCATCTGATTTACAAAACGCTTCCAAACACAAAGATGAGGTGCAGTTTACTCTGGCTGTGTAAAGTTGATGGTTTAAACTCATATAAGCGAGATAATTCATGCAACAGTATGGAGGACTTTAAAATGTTTAAGTCCTGCATGCATTTAATGTTTAATGATAAAGAGAAATGTGTCTTAATACCCTAAATATGTGCATGGTAACCTTTTGTAATATTTGGTTAACCGCGAGAGTTTACGAATGGTTATTCTGTTATTTATCGGGACTCAGATAGCAGGGAATAAAGTGCACAGTTAGCTATGAGCCTAAATAGCACAATACATAGATCTTCAAATGATAAAATTACATTAAAGTTGAACAAAAATAATCTCCATCACTGCCTGCAACATAATAGGCCTATTCTTAATGGAAAATGCATAATTCTGCCCGGTCAGGTTCACTTTCCATGAAGCAGTGAATGGAATGCATTGGACTTCTTCGGGATGCTTTGATTTTAAAATGATTCAGCATCTGGAATCATGTGAAACAGTCACATTACATCCTCTTTGCAACCTGAACTTCATCAGAATGTAGATTTGTGACACCAGTGCTGAAAAAGCTTGATGCAGTGCAACAAATGGTGAAACAGAATACAGGTATCTCGAGATGCGTTAATAAATATTAAAATTATATTTAAGTTAACAATCTCTACTGTGACGGTCCTGTATAATGAACTGTAAAACAGTAAAACAGAACGCAGGTGTCTTGAGATGCGTTTATAAATATTAAAGTTATTTTAAACTTTACAGTGAGTTGTGGCACAACGATCAAAGATGTCTGTCCAGTGCATGTTTACATTGCCTCGATGCACAAGTGAACAGCCCGTAACTCCCCCTATAGCCTTCTTGAAAAACTGACCCAAACCTGGCCCAAAACCTGTAGGTTTGTCGGGTACTGTCGGACTCAGATCGGATCGGGTTGAAAATGTGCAGAATAACTGAATAGCGATTTTGGTTATTTAAATACTATGCACATCCCTATTAATAACGCATGATTTTGGATCAGTTCATAATTAAAAAGTATATATACAGTTGAAGTCAGAAGTTTACATACACCTTAGCCAAATACATTTAAACTACGTTTTTCACAATTTCTGACATTTAATCGTAGAAAACATTCCCTGTCTTAGGTCAGTTAGGATCACTATTTTAAGAATGTGAAATGTCAGAATAATACTAGAGAGAATGATTTATTTCAGCTTTTATTTCTTTCATCACATTCCCCAGTGGGTCAGAAGTTTACATACACTTTGTTAGTATTTGGTAGCATTGCCTTTAAACTTGGGTCAAACTTTTTGGGTAGCCTTCCACAAGCTTCTCGCAATAAGCTGCTCGAATTTTGGCCCATTCCTCCAGACAGAGCTGGTGTCTGGTTTGTAGGCCTCCTTGCTCACACATGCTTTTTCAGTTTTCCTCACACATTTTCTAGCAGATTGAGGTCAGGGCTTTGTGATGGCCACTCCAATACCTTGACTTTGTTGTCCTTAAGCCATTTTGCCACAACTTTGGAGGTATGCTTGGGGTCATTGTCCATTTGGGAGACCCATTTGCGACCGAGCTTTAACTTCATGGCTGATGTCTTGAGATGTTGCTTCCATATTTCCACATAATTTTTCTTCCTCATGATGCCATCTATTTTGTGAAGTACACCAGTCCCTCTTGCAGCAAAGCACCCCCACAACATGATGCTGCCACCCCCATGCTTCATGCTCGGGCTGTTATTCTTCAGCTTGCAAGCCTCACCCTTTTTCCTCCAAATATAATGATGGCCATTATGGCCAAAAAGTTCAATTTTTGTTTCATCAGACCAGAGGAAATTTCTCCAAAAAGTAAGATCTTTGTCCCCATGTTCACTTGCAAACTGTAGTCTGGCTTTTTTATGGTGGTTTTGGAGCAGTGGCTTCTTCCTTGCTGAGCAGCCTTTCAAGTTATGTCGATATAGGACTCGTTTTACTGTGGATATAGATACTTGTCTACCTGTTTCCTCCAGCATCTTCACAAGGTCATTTGCTGTTGTTCTAAGATTGACTGGCACTTTTTGCACCAAACTACGTTCATCTCTAGGAGACAGAATGCGTCTCCTTCATGAGTGGTATGATTCTGCGTGGTCCCATGGTGTTTATACCTGTGTACTATATTTTGTACAGATGAATGTGGTACCTTCAGGTGTTTGGAAATTGCTCCCAAGGATGAACCAGACTTGTGCAGGTCCACAATTTTTTGGCTGATTTCTTTTGATATTCCCATGATGTCAAGCAAAGAGGGACTGAGTTTGAAGGTAGGCCTTAAAATACATCCAGGTACACCTCCAATTAGCCTATCAGAAGCTAATTGGCTAATTGTCTAAATAGTGAAACAATCTGACTGTAAACAATTGTTGGAAAAATTACTTGTGTCATGCACAAAGCAGATGTCCTAAACGACTTGCCAAAACTATAGTTTGCTAATATGATATCTGTGGAGTGGTTAAAAAATTAGTTTCAATGACTTCAACCTAAGTGTATGTTAACTTCTGACTTCAACTGTAACTTGTAACAGCTGTGTAAGACATTGCTCCAAACTTTTCTTCCGTCAATTTGAAAAATTCAACCAAATCTGGCAAGAGACCTGTAGCGCATAAAAGTGAACACATCATGGGGGACCTCCATGGTGTACCATCCCATGAGCCTCTCAGTTCTTAATCCGTCCTTGATTGCATATGCTGAAAAAAAGAAATCACTTCAATGACTCATGGAGCTTAAATAGTTTAAAATAATATTAAAATATTAAAAATAGATGAAATTCTTAAAGGAATAGTTCACCCAAAGAATGTCATTATTTACTAATCCTCATGTGGTTCCAAACCTGTATGCTGTTACGGTTTCCACTGAACACAAAAGGCGAATTTTTGAAAAATGTTCACGCAGCTCTCTTCCGTTTAATGACAGTTCATAGTGACGTCTATTAATTTTCAAAAAGGACAAAAAACACCATAACAGCACCACAAAAAGCGGTGTATTCCATATAATAGCTCTGTGTGCCTTACAGATACAATTTTAACTTGTTATTCACTCAATTTTTTTCTCTTCCACCATGGCTATAAAATCAAATATGGCACCAGTCATTTGACGTCAATGGTCTGCTTTGATGTTTGGTTGTGAGACACAAGAACCAATGATGTTAGATGATGCCGCTGACGTCCAACCAGGCGTGATGTGTTGAAAGGTGTCTTCCAGTATGTGATCTGTAAGCTACAGCATAGGGCATGATTTTCAGTGAATAACGACTAAAATGTCAGTCTGTTCATCACTCAAACCTATTGAATATAGCAAAGAAGTCATATGAACTACCGCTTTGTTGCTTTTGGAGTGTTTTTTTGTCCTTTTGAAGCTTGACAGATGCATGTTGTGAGCTGTGTGAAGATCTCCTTTTACTTTCCATGAAAAAGTAACAGCATAAGAGTATGGAACAACATGAGGGTGAGTAAATAATGGCAGGATTTTCTTTTTTGGGTGAAATATTCCTTCAAGTACAAGTCTCCCTGTCAGCCTTACCTGAACAGGCCGATACACATTGATTAAATGCAACACAGGTTTCTGGATCTGGCCCAAGACTTTAGCGAAGAACAGCAGCACTTGTTGACTCATGCCAGGAGGATACTGCACAATTAAAACAGATAAAGTGTAACGGCAATATTTCAAACAGCTTTAAATATCTTTCACCTCTTACGTGTCTGTGGCTTCATACCTGTGCTTTTCCCAGCGTACAAAGTGTCTCTAGTATTTTGTGCTGAAGCAGGTATTCCATGCAGGGACCCGTTTCCTCCCCCTGCTGTTTCTCCTCGTACACCAGGATGTCCAGCACCTGTTTTAGCCTCCAAGGGATGTCTGTGTACTTCATCGGACGAGACTCATCTTTGCATAAAATTATAATGAGACGTGATTACAACCCACACAAATACAAAATTCATTACAAACCCATTTTCATATAAACATCATTTAGTGCTTTAAAGTGCTAGACATATTCACTGTTAAACACATTATATTGGGGTTTAGACTGTACAAACACCAAATTACATCAGCAAATACTTAAATAGTATTTACCATTATGTAATAATTTACATAATGGTAAAGAGTCCGCTTGGATGATTAACAGAAGTTCTCCCCCTTGTTTCAGTTCCAAAATGTACCGACATGTTTATGTTTTCTCTTTTTTTATGAATTATGAATTTTGAGTAAATAGGGCATGAAATAATTGCTCATTCCATTTCAGCAATTTTGTGTACATCTCATTTTATGTATACAGTATATCAACATTATCTTGGCCATTGCCCACGCTGCTCTATAGATTTCTGTAGGCTCCGGCCTTTGCAAAACCCACAATGGTTGATTACTACTTACTTTTTTATACTTATAGTTTTTATATGTAAATGTGGCAAGGAGGAGGGTGGGGCCGGGCCGTGATGACGCACGCCCGGCCCCTAATCAGGCTAATCAAGCCCACAAGAGGGATAAAGGCAGCCATAGGCGGCAGTTCGGGAGAGAAAGAGCTACAGGCAGCTGCCCTGTATGCTTTTGTGTATATGTGTCTTTGTGTTTTGTTTTCATTAAACATTACTTTGATGCTCTGTCCGGTTCTTGCCTCCTCCTTTCCCTTTTACCCCGTTACATTGGTGACGAAGCCCGGGAAGGAGGAGGGATGCACTGTCGTGGAGTCCTCGCTACTGCCACCCACCCAAAGGAGCAGCCGCAGCCATCCGCCGGGGGATGGAGGAGTTGCTGCTGACCGCCTGGACATGGAGGAATGGCCGCCGTCCATGAGGGGGGGAGGGGCTCTCTGCTGGCCGCCTGGAGCGATGGAGCCGCTGCCAGGTGCGGAGGAGTTCCCTACTGGCTGCCAAAACGCAGCGGGGTGTTCCATCCACCAGGGATCGGAGGTCTCGCTCCGGTCCACCCGGGGAGGAGTGGCTGTCGTCCACCAGAGGGTGGAGGAGTGGTCGAGGACTGGATGACGGCGTGTCAGAGAACCGGCGAGTACGTTTTTTTTCTCTCTCTCCTCTCTCTCTCCCGCTGTCGCTCTGTGTTGGCCTTTCCCTCTCTTTTTGTTGTTGTTGTTTTTCCCTCCCCTTGTCTCCCTTCCAGGTCCGAGAAGGTGGAGAAGGCCTCAGAAGGGCACGCGCCCCCCCCCCCCAGAAAGGGTGTACGTGTAAAGGAGGGAGGAGTGTGACGAGGAGGAGGGCGGGACGGGGCCGTAATGATGCATGCCCGGCCCCTAATCAGGCTAATCAAGCCAACGAGAGGGATAAAGGCACCGGAGGCGGCAGTTCGGTAGAGAGAGAGATACAGGCAGCTGCCCTGTATGCCCTTGTGTGTGTGTTTTGTTTTAAGTTCATCATTAATGTTTATTTATATTGTCAAGCCGGTTCTCGCCTCCTCCTTTCCATTGAACCCCGTTACAGTGGTTTTACCTGTAGTTTCAGTGTAATAGTTGGTTATTGCTTTCCAGTGATCCACAAAAGGGTCCAGCAGATTTATTGAGGGCTTCCTCTGTAAGAAACAGAGCATTCTTTGTAACTTCACTTCACACAACAAAACAATTATTATACAGTAATTAATTATATTAAACAAATTATATAATAATGATATAATTACAAAAATAACATTAATGTACAATTTCATTAATTCTACATGATCTGTGATGTGAACATGGAGGTCTTTTAAATGCACAAAAATTTAATTAAGGTAGTTTTAATAAGTAATAAGCAGAGGACAGCTCATAGACATCTGTTCATAGCTGTAAACAGTCACATGGCCCTCATTAACTGTGACAGGTTTTATTACACTTGTTATTCAAATAGACTAGATTTACAGGCAAAAGGCTGGTTTATATATACTGTATGTATGTATATATGTGCATGTATGCAGTCACTCACTACTGCAAATCTTTTTTTAAGGTTTTATGGTTCCATTAGACTAATCACTTTCAGAAAAATACCATTAGACTACTACAGTACCGCAGCTCCCTATTCGAATATTATGCAGTCTGTGTAGGGCGCCAAGTCCTAAGGGGGGCACCATCATACCCTAGGGGGGCACCAGAAACTCCACCGGCTACCCTTACTCACATGTTATACATTACACAAGAACCCTGTAGCATTCACGTAACACAGTCGATCGCCTCACGCTTGCACTTTCTCATCGCGCCTTCACACCGTGCACCACATTACCAGGGTAATGCCATGGTACTGAATGATTGATCATGTTCATATTTCATGATACTGTCATGGTACTCTAAGGTACCTTAAATAATACCATGGTTTTACTATGACAAGTCATAAACATGGGGTTATCACAGACCATGTCTGAAAAACAAAATAAAAATAAACAAGTGTATTACCATGGTGCTTTTTGTGAGAAATATAACAGAATAGGCTATTATTTGTGATAAAGGAAAAATGGAAAAAATTATGTTCTATATATATATATATATACACCGATCAGCCACAACATTAAAACCACCTGCCTAATATTGTGTAGGTCCCCCTCGTGCCACCAAAACAGCGCCAACCCGCATCTCAGAATAGCATTCTGAGATGATATTCTTCTCACCACAATTGTACAGAGTGGTTATCTGAGTTACCGTAGACTTTGTCAATTCAAACCAGTCTGGCCATTCTCCAGTCTGGACCTCTCTCATCAACAAGGCATTGTCATCCAAAGAACTTCTGCTCACTGGATGTTTTTGGTTTTTGGCACCATTGTGCTTGGTGTTTTCAACAACAAAGTGTTTCAAAACTTTTGACCGGTAGTGTGTATATATATATATAAAAATGAGAAATATAATATTATATAATAACTATAAATAAGAAAATGGTTAAGTACTCAAAAAGCAAAGAAATTAAGTATTTATAATTACTACTTATAAAAAAAAATAAAAAAAATAAAAAATAATAATAATGATAAAAAAAATAAAAAAAAATCAGTGCCCTTTTTAATCCTTCCACCCCTGTCCCTGCTAAGGTCTGTGCACGTCACTGACAGGTTTGGGAGGGTTACTTTTGAAATGTATTCCACTACAGATTACAGAATACATGCTGTAAAATGTACTTTGTAACGTATTCCGTTAGATTACTCAAGGTCAGTAACGTATTCTAAATACTTTGGATTACTTCTTCAGCACTGGTCGATTTTTTCACTTGTTTTGACTATAAAAACTCTGCCAGTACAGTTAGACAAAATACACATGTTAAAAATACATTCTCTGAAAAACCTAAATATCTTATACAGTGATGTTTCTAAAACAAGATAAATCAAACTGATCTTGTTTTAAGGATTTTTTTTATATATTTATACAGGAAAACAATACAAAAATTATCAAGAATAAGATTTTTGCCCTAATATCAAATTTGTTACTAGAAAAAAAAGAAATTATTATCCAACGTGAATTTTCTTGATAAAAAAATATGATTGTGCCTGATAACGTGCATGTAAAATGGCTAGAAATAGCATTTTAGCTTAGTGTAAAGCTGACAATTTACACAAAGTGTATTTCTATTTCTTCTGCTCCAAACTTACTTCAAACTTACTTCTCTGTCTGCTCGTATGAATGTAACACATCATAAGAAAGTGTTTCACTCTGTTCAAACACTCTTTGGATCGCATTATTTATATGTATAAATGTTTTCCATCTGAAAGGACTAAATATTAAATGAAACAAATGACAATAAAATTCAAAGTAATCTCTTCAGTAATCAAAATACTTTTTGAATGTAACTGTATTCTAATTACCAATGATTTAAATTGTAACTGTAGTGGAATACAGTTACTTATAGTTTGTATTTTAAATATGTAATCCCGTTACATGTATTTCGTTACTCCCCAACCCTGGTCACTGATTCCACTAATGTAATTGCTTTAACAACAGAACATCTCTCAAATGCTCAAGTCCTTTTATTGCAGGAAGAATGCGAATCGACAAAAACAAAAGAAGAATGTGGAAGTGAAAGTGGAGATTTATAGTAAAAAATGGACTTAAATGTTGATCTGTTTCTCACCCACACCTATCATATCACTTCTTAAGATATGAATTTAAACACTGGAGTCGTATGGATTACTTTTATGCTGCCTTTATGTGCTTTTTGGACCTTCAAAGTTCTGGACACCATTCACTTACATTGTATGGACCTACAGAGCTGAAATATTCTTCTAAAAATCTTCATTTGTGTTCAGCAAAAGAAAAAGTCATAAACATCTGGGATGGCATGAGGGTGAGTAAATGATGAGAGAATTTTCATTCTTGGGTTATATTGACTATATTTTACTGTAAAATAATTTTGCTATTTGTATTCTTATTACATTTTTTTATGGAACATTTATTCCATTCCATTTATTTATAGGACTGACACACATATTTCATGCACATGTCAATTTTATTAAGACTTCTTGCTTTTTTACATAAATAATGATTCATTTATACAACAATGGGTTTTGTAAACATTGTACTAACTGTTTCATTCTATTCTAGGAAATTATGTAATCTATCAAAAGGAATCACAGCCAGAAAAGGAAATCAGGATATATAGAAAATGACAATTGCAAAAATGATGCTTTATCCAGCATTGTTTTATTTATAGTACAAATACAAATATTTGCATCATTGGTGTTTTTCCTTTACCACAGATATCTTTTTGTACAGCAACATTAGGCCATCCTGTTTTAACCAAACAAGCAAACTATACAAAATGACACCCCTAAAGTGGGATCATTACCAGCAAAATCTCTTCAGCTGTAAAGAAAAATCAATGCTTCATTCAAGAGCATAAAAAACAGAGATAAAAAACATGGTTAAGGCACATTATTAAGAAAGCTCAAACAGATAAAATACTGCATGTGCACTGGTATTATACAGAGTAAAAATGCTGATAAATTACCACAGATTTGTGAGTCTAGTGAAAATAAAAAAAGAAAGAGGTAATTACTCTTGAATAATCAACTGGCTATAAGCACATCCTGATCTTCACACTGACGATTCCTGACTGTGGCAATGACTTCGTAAAACAAAAAACGCAAACACAGTTTAGGTCTAGTTCAAAACAGTGCAAAGTCACATAAGTGATTTACATAGGGATAAATACTGTGCTTTGATGATAGACTTTGTTAAAAAGTAAAAATCTCCACTTTATTCAAATGCAACATGAGTTATTCTACAGGATACCTGAAATGTTGGAGTAAAACTTATTTTTCAAAGAAATGTACATCAGTAACATCTCATTAGACATTTACAACAAATGCACCCTGACAATCTTGCAATGCTCTGTGTTGGCAGATTAAAGTTTGTTTATTGTTCTAAAGAAGTCTTGTAATCAGTATATATTATCCTGATAGTACCAAGTACCCCAAAAAGAGAGGAACAAACTTCAAATATCCAAACCACTGCACGATCAACATGCTTGGAAATAATATTATATTCAGTGCAATAATATACTGACAATGTGAGAGAAATGTGTAAGAGAAGTCTCTCGATGTCAGCCTGATGCTTTGGTTTCACACTCCTACAAAGACAAACAGAGAACAAGGTTAAGGATCATATTGACATTTACCAAAGGGAATTAAGTCTCAGGCTTGATCATGTCAGTTATGGCTCTTGTTAAGTTAATCATTAGTCTTGTGAAGGCTTTCCTGAAAACATCTTATTGTCTACATAGTAGCATCCTTAGAAAAGGATTAACTGAAATGTGATGCTGCTATAGGCCAAAATTGGGCTAAAACAAGGTAACTTATAAGGCATCTTACTTTGCTTACTGTTTGGAACAGTCTGGAGCATGTCTATTATGCCTAAAATGTCTAGGTAGGCAGAATTCAATGTGTCAAATTCATGTGGAAGTTACTGACATACAGTAAGTATGCTCACATTGAAGGAATCTTACCTTCCTCCTTTGAAAGACCCTGCCATGCTCAATAAACAGGGCAGATGGAGCATTCTTTAAGGTATTTTTTGCTGAAGAATTTCTTCTTAAGAATGGGGTCAGGAACCCTCCCTTTAAAGAGAGAAAGAATAGAGTGGGTGAGTGCTAAACACTTTGTGTTAAAGGGAAAGTTCACCCAAAAATGAACATTCTCTCATCATTTACTTACCCTCATGCCACCCCAGATGTGTATGACTTTCTTTCATCTGAAGAAAACACAAAAGCTTTTTAGAAGAATATCTCAGCTCTGTAGGTCCTTATAATGTACAGTTGTGCTCAAATGTTTGCATACCCTGGCAGAAATTGTGAAATTTTGGCATTAATTTTGAAAATATGACTGATCATGCAAAAAAACTGTCTTTTATTTAAGGATAGTGATCATATGAAGCATTTATCATCACATAGTTGTTTGGCTCCTTTTAAATCATAATGATAACAGAAATCACCCAAATGGCCCTGATCAAAAGTTTACATACCCTTGAATGTTTGGCCTTGTTACAGACACACAAGGTGACACACACAGGTTTAAATGGTAATTAAAGGTTAATTTCCCACACCTGTGGCTTTTTAAATTGCAATTGGTGTCTGTGTATTAATAGTCAATGAGTTTGTTAGCTCTCACGTGGATGCACTGAGCAGGCTAGATACTGAGCCATGGGGAGCAGAAAAGAACTGTCAAAAGACCTGCGTAACAAGGTAATGGAGCGTTATAAAGATGGAAAAGGATATAAAAAGATATCCAAAGCCTTGAAAATGCCAGTCAGTACTGTTCAATCACTTATTAAGAAGCGGAAAATTCAGGGATCTCGATACCAAGCCAAGGTCAGGTAGACCAAGAAAGATTTCAGCCACAACTGCCAGAAGAATTGTTCAGGATGCAAAGAGAAACCCACAGGTAACCTCAGGAGAAATACAGGCTGCTCTGGAAAAAGACGGTGTGGTTGTTTCAAGGTACAAGGATACTTGAACAAAAATGAGCTGCATGGTCGAGTTGCCAGAAAGAAGCCAATGCCACAAAAAAGCCCGGTTACAATATGTTCGACAACACCTTGAGATGCCTCACAGCTACTGGTACACTGTAATTTGGAATGACGAGACCAAAATAGAGCTTTATGGTCACAACCATATGCGCAATGTTTGGAGAGGGGTCAACAAGTATTGTGCTCCTTGAAACAACCACACCATCTTTTTCCAGAGCAGCCTGTATTTCTCCTGAGGTTACCTGTGGGTTTTTCTTTGTATCCCAAACAATTCTTCTAGCAGTTGTGGCTGAAATCTTTCTTGGTCTACCTGACCTTGGCTTGGTATCAAGAGATCCCCGAATTTTCCACTTTTTAATAAGTGATTGAACAGTACTGACTGGCATTTTCAAGGATTTGGATATCTTTTTATATCCTTTTCCATCTTTATAAAGTTCCATTACCTTGTTATGCAGGTCTTTTGACAGTTCTTTTCTGCTCCCCGTGGCTCAGTATCTAGCCTGATCGGTGCATCCACGTGAGAGCTAACAAACTCATAGACTATTAATACACAGACACTAATTGCAATTTAAAAAGTCACAGGTGTGGGAAATTAACCTTTAATTGCCATTTAAACCTGTGTGTGTCACCTTGTGTGTCTGTAACAAGGCCAAACATTCAAGGGTATGTAAACTTTTGATCAGGGCCATTTGGGTGATTTCTGTTATCATTATGATTTAAAAAGGAGCCAAACAACTATGTGATAATAAATGGCTTCATATGATCACTATCCTTAAATAAAAGACATGAAAAGACATTTTTTTGCATAATCAGTCATATTTTCAAAATCAATGCCAAAATTTCACAACTTCTGCCAGGGTATGCAAACTTTTGAACACAACTGTAAGTGAATGGTGGCCAGAACTTTGAAGGTCCAAAAAGCACATAAAGGCAGCATAAAAGTAATCCATATGACTCCAATGGTTGAATCTATGTCTTCAGATGTGATATGATAGGTGTCGGTGAGAAACAGATCAATATTTAAGTCAGTTTTTGCTATAAATCTCCACTTTCCATTTATGTGCGTTCAAGAAAGTTATTTTTCTGTTTTTTTGTCAATTCGAAATTTTCGTGCATATCTCCATCTACTGGCCTGTTGTGCAAATATGATTTATTTATTATTTTCCTTTGCTTTATCCCTCTCTTTTTTTTCTCCTCCCTGCCCAGTAGGTGGCTGTGACAGGTTCTTAGCTCTCTTGTAAAGGAGGAAGCGGGAGCCAGATAGACAATCCAAGTGAGTCTTTATTTCTACACACTTTTCAGTATTTTCATCACTGTTTGCTTTTCAGCACAACATGCACACACACAGCTTTGTGCGTCTCTCTCTCTCTCTCCTCTGGCGGACTGGACTGCTCTTTTATATCCCTATCAGCTCTCACTGCAAACACAAACAGCTGTTAGAGATAATTTCCCAAGGGTGTCAATCTTTACTGTTCTTCCTCTCGTGGCCTCGCTCTCCATAGACGTCGCTCGGCCACGCCCCCATCACCACAGTGGCGGTATGCACGAAGAATGCGAATCGCCAAAAGAACAGAAGTAGAACTCGTTCCTCTCGTGACCGCACATAGGAGGGCTGGTCATAGTGGAGATTTAAAGTAAAAAAGGACTTAAATATTGATCTGTTTCTCCCCCACACCTATCATATCGCTTCTCCAGACACTGATTTAACCATTGAAGCGTTATGGATTACTTTTATTCTGCCTTTATGTGCTTTTTGGAGCTTCAAAGTTCTGGCCACCATTCACTTGCATTGTATGGACCTACAGAGCTGAGATATTCTTCTAAAAATCTTCATTTGTGTTCAGCAGATGAAAGAAATTCATATACATCTGGGACGGCATGATGGTGAGTAAATGAGAGAATTTTGATTTTTGGGTCAACTAATCTCTTTTACTACATTTCCTTGTATAGGGCTTGCTTGAATAAAGTGAACTATCCTAAATGATTCAAACAAGAGTGAACATCATTGTCTTTTTCTAATATGGTCTAAACAGTTGAGTTCTTCAGTAAGCCCATTCATCGTTGCTTGGTGGAGCAGTTTGTAATGGAGGGAACAGCAGCTTTTTTTCTAAACTTATTTTCTACTCCTTTGGGAGGAAGCGGCCCCTAAATCAACCCACTGTAATTACTGAAACAGCAGCGACAACCAAATAAAGCACCAAACAAGACCATTCAAAAATCTTTTTTTCTTACATAAAAAAATTTACAATATTAATGCTGGATGATCTAATACTTTAAATAAATTCCTATGGCCCAGAAAACCAAATGAACACATCTTTGTCTAATGTCTGTGGCTAATCAGTTTCTGGTGGTAATTATTGCTCTGTGCAACAGTTACATAATGCAAACAACAGGTGGCAGTGTAACAATAAAACCACTTAAAGTGACACTTTTTTAAACTGCTCGAATCATCACTTAAAAATGTACCATAGTAATACCATGTGTGTGTTTAACACCAACCACCATAGTGATAATACCATGGTATACAAATATGGTAATCTCTCAGTACCTTGGTCTATATCAAAACGCCATTGTATTATCACTATACTATGGTACCACCACTTTTTTTTTTTTTTTTTTTACCACAAGGGAGATATCAGTATTTTAAAAGTCAGTTTGTGACTGTATGATGGAGTGCTGTTACCTGTGCTCGTTCGGTGCAGAAAGCAAGAGACCGTCTGAAGGAATTTTGTTTAGCTGGCTTTGTCCCCACACTGACAAGGTTGACCTCTGACCCTGCTCGCAACTGCACATGTCTCTTTCGTGTCAGGTCCAGTTTTTGCACACTCCTCTCGATCTCAAACACTTTTGTACCTAAAACCATAAACACACACAGTTTTATGATATCTTTAATTTCTCAGTCAGCACTTAAGCAGCCCACTTAAGATAGTGAATCAAGAAAAAGATGTTAAAAATTGCAGGTCAAGCTGAGCACATTGCATTGTAGGATACTAGCATACAGACAATGTGCATTTTAAAGTATGCACAGTATGCATACTATAAACTGCAGAAATATTAAAAGTAGTATGGTCATATACTAGTATGATAATATGACCCTCCACACACAAACCCTATTTTTCCGAGTTCTTTATGGTTTTGAGTAAGTTTATACCCTTCACTTTTCTACTTTTCACCCTCACTTAATCTCCTCCATGAGAAGAGCATGCACTGGAAAGTTGGGTTTAAAATGAAAACATGATATTCTCATGGTTTCGACTGAAGAATCTTAAAAGGATTTGTGTGTGTGTGTGCAACCACAACCATGAGAGAGAGTGAAAAAAAAGGACTAGCCGCCGTGGATGTCTTCCAAAATGGAAGCGTGGAAGAGTGTTCCCTCCTTTCCAGAAACACAACGAGTCTTAAACCTCACCTCACATGCTCTATAACACACACAACACTATAAAACACACCCTCATACACTGATGTCTTTTACAAACTGTTCATTTGTTCAGTGCATTGCATTTTTTTCTACAAAAACACTTTCCCAAATTAAAGTAACTAAACTGGTAGTTAAATATTAGTTCAGCCAAAAATAAAATAATTCCAAACCCATATGACTTTCTTTCTTCTGTGGAACACAAAAAGAGAAGAATGGTACTGGTCATTATTTTTCCATGTTATTAAAATGAATGGGGACTAAAGGTGCGGTCGCATTTACCTTCACACTGCCAAATTCTGTGGGCAAAAAAGGAGTGGACAGATACTGAGCGCATGTGAAACCAGCAAAAAACTAATTGCCAAGCAGCCTCTTTTTAATGCTTCTTTTAAAACTCTGTGAGAAGTTAAAAAGAAACACGCCGCTAAAATGAAATCCTTGTCCATTGTGAATATTCAGTGAAGCGCCGCCCACACTGAGGTCACTACCAAACAAAACAACTTCCTATAGACCATTTCAAGGACTGTTTGTTTGTGACATCAAGTGACATCAGTGTTCCGTGAACATTTCCTGCTTCTCAAAACAGAGATCACTTAGCAGAGACGGGCCACTTCTACACAAGAATATGGAAAACCTCTCCCCAAATGAAATAATCCTTCCGCAATCTCAGTCTCGCACTTGACATCTCGTACTGTTTTGATCGAAGCATCTTGAACGTTCCCTGTTAATGTACCATTATAAGTATCATTTAGCTCACAGTGACCTCATTAAGCAAATGAAACATGCAACAAATAGTTTTCAGTCTGCACAAAATGATGCTCTGGAACCTTATGCAAATCCCATGAACCAAGAGCATGGAAACTTGTGCTTCAAGCAACAACATCAGCCACCATATAATTATTTAGCACTGTCTAAATTAAAAGCAGATGCCTCTGAATTGTCAGGCATTTGCCCCAGAATTATGTTAAGATGGGGTAATGGGTTGAGAAAGCCATATATTTGTCTTAATCTTATGTTTTGTGCATAAGTGGGAAAATGGGCCTGTGCTTGGCCAAACTCTTTATCTCAGTGAATTGGTATTGCAAATGAGGTTTCTTTCCCTCTCACACTGCAAAAAATAATTTCTTTAATCAGTATTATTGTCTTTTTTCCTAGTACAAATAACCTCGTGCAACTCCGCTTCCAAATCGCTCTATGCAACGCATAATTTAATTTCATTTAAACTGACTGATCTCAGTTCAGGAGACTCTGTGCTGTCAGTAAAGGGTTAAACTTTTGACGTATGGAGTCATGTGACAAAACAACATGGCGCTGATCACAGTGGAGTTTGTCTTTGGGAGAAACGCCAACAAAACTACATCTGTTAAGAAAATTAATTAAGTGTTTACATTGAAACCTGTTTGAGTCAAAAGATTAGACCCAGCTAACAAAAAAAGGTCCACAGAACATCCCCTAAATGGCCTCTACGAACGTCCCACGAACGTCCATGTGTAGGGTCCTCTTGCCGTCCTCCGGACGTTCAAGGGGATGTTCACAGGACATCCATTCTGAACGTTTAGGGGACGTTCACAGAGGCCATTTAGGGGACGTTCTGAGGACCTTTTTTGTTAGCTGGGTAAGGAATATCCACATTCCTTATGGTTAAATCCAATATGGGTTTATATTTTAGTTACATTTTTCCTTTGTCTGAGTTGCAAGGTGTCAGGTCTGATGATAAAAGGGAACACATGGGTGAATGGATTTTGCAAGTGTTGTTATGGAAATGTCAGATGAGGGACGATATAGGGACGGACGCATACTCTGGCCCAGACGGAATGTCCTCGGAAGTCCGCCAGTGAACGTTACAAAGCGGACCAAATGCGGACCTAAGTGGATGTTCGCAACGTCCGGGGGATGTCCCGTTTGCTGGGGAGTCTCTAGTTTAATTCGATATGCCATTTTTAAAATGTTAGCTATTTATAATGAAACGCCACACTGCTAAACACAATGTACACTAATGTGTACAATAGCACAAGGTTTTCATTAGAAATCCTATATTTACTGTGCATTTTCACATTGTGTAAATATATGTTGCTTTTAGAGGCTTTATATGGAGTTAGGATGAAAATAAGGTGCATTTCGAACTGTTCTGAGACCAGTGCAGATAGACAGCACACTGGAGGTTAAGTCATTCACTAAATAGGGAGCAAGGGAGCATCCTATAGCTTTCTATGCATCTAAGTGTATTCAATCCAAACTTCCTATCAAAAGTTCAGTTTCAGGATGCAGGATGATGTTTGGAACACTCAACATGTTTGGCAGACATGGGACAATGGTCATCAGTACATAGATTCAGAATTTATAATGTATAATTTTATTTTAACATGGTTGGCAGTGATTGGACGAAGCTGGCCATTACCTGTTTCAGAATTAATTATGCTCATTTCTGATTGGTAAAATGCTTCAGCACTGGCTATCACTTGTTTGTTTGACAGTGCAAAGAGAGAACATTGAGATTTTGTTGCCAAAGTAAAAAAAAAAAAAAAAAAAAAAAAAAAATATATATATATATATATATATATATATATATATATATATATATATATATATACACTATATTGCCAAAAGTATTCGCTCACCCATCCAAATAATTGAATTCAGGTGTTCCAATCACTTCCATGGCCACAGGTGTATAAAATGAAGCACCTAGGCATGCAGACTGCTTCTACAAACATTTGTGAAAGAATGGGCCGCTCTCAGGAGTGAATTCCAGCGTGGTACTGTGATAGGATGCCACCTGTGCAACAAGTCCTGTCGTGAAATATCCTCGCTACTAAATATTCCACAGTCAACTGTCAGTGGTATTATAACAAAGTGGAAGCGATTGGGAATGACAGCAACTCATCCACGAAGTGGTAGGCCACGTAAAATGACAGAGTGGGGTCAGCGGATGCTGAGGCGCATAGTGCGCAGAGGTCGCCAAATTTCTGCAGAGTCAATCGCTACAGGCCTCCAAAGTTCATGTGGCCTTCAGATTAGCTCAAGAAGAGTGTGTAGAGAGCTTCATGGAATGGGTTTCCATGGCCGAGCAGCTGCATCCAAGCCATACATCACCAAGTGCAATGCAAAGCGTCAGATGCAGTGGTGTAAAGCACGCCGCCACTGGACTCTAGAGCAGTGGAGACACGTTCCCTGGAGTGACGAATCACGCTTCTCCATCTGGCAATATGATGGACGAGTCTGGGTTTGGCGGTTGCCAGGAGAATGGTACTTGTCTGACTGCATTGTGCCAACTGTGAAGTTTGGTGGAGGGGGGATTATGGTGTGGGGTTGTTTTTCAGGAGCTGGGCTTGGCCCCTTAGTTCCAGTGAAAGGAACTCTGAGTGTTTCAGCATACCAAGAGATTTTGGACAATTCCATGCTCCCAACTTTGTGGAAACAGTTTGGGGATGGCCCCTTCCTGTTCCAACATGACTGCACACCAGTGCACAAAGCAAGGTCCATAAGACATGGATGAGCGAGTTTGGTGTGGAAGAACTTGACTGGCCTGCACAGAGTCCTGACCTCAACCTGATAGAGCACCTTTGGGATGAATTAGAGTGAAGTCTGCGAGCCAGGCCTTCTCGTCCAACATCAGTGTCTGACCTCACAAATGCGCTTCTGGAAGAATGGTCAAAAATTCCCATAAACACACTCCTAAACCTTGTGGAAAGCCTTCCCAGAAGAGTTGAAGCTGTTATAGCTGCAAAGAGTGGGCCGACGTCATATTAAACCCTATGGATTAAGAATGGGATGTCACTTAAGTTCATATGCGTCTAAAGGCAGATGAGCGAATACTTTTGGCAATATAGTGTATATATATATATATATATATATATATATATATATATATATATATATATATATATATATATATATTTTTTTTTTTTTTTTTTTTAACAAAAGTCAAATCATTTTTTTTTTTTATTTGTATAGTTTTTATTTGCTCTTTTCCCAATACACATTGTTCCAAAACAGCTATACACAAAATCTGTTTTAATGTCTGTAACGTCTCAAAAACATGAATAATCAACACTCCTGGAAACATAATGAACAATTTGATTAAAAAATCTGACTTTCTATAGCTTGGTATTATTAAACATTTCAAAACTTAGTCCTGCTGTCCACATATATGGACATTAATTATTAGGAAAACTATTTGCTCTAGAATTATTATTATTATTATTATTATTATTGCATGCTTATTAGGTGCTAATAGTTACAAATCAAAAAGGGAAATGGAAAATGCTCAGGTCTCAGGAGGTTAAATAAAGATAAAGGCACTTGAGAAACAAAATTCTGTAAGATATAACTTGTTTTCAGATAATATATCATGAATTAAATATATTTTGGGCACGCCATGGGCAACTTTTTTTTCTTTGTTGTGACATTTATACATAACAGGAAAAAAAACTATTTTCTAATGGGGTAAGAAGAATAAACTTAATTCAAGATTCTAAAAGAAAATGACTTTTTGCAGTACACACACAAAAACACACTGTAATTTGTTGTCTGCGTCACTTAGATACTGATAATCTTGATCTGATGGGAGAATTGAATCAGTACTGATTCATTTTGTTTGCATTGTAAGGATGTAAAACATGGGTACAAATAGAGGAGTCAACGATCAGGAGTTGTGTGTCTGTCACTTTACTGAGCAATCTCATTACTGTGTTCTCATGACTCAAACATGTTTATGAGAGAATCATTTGCTGGTAAAGACTGATTATATGTGATGATGTAGAACTGCTTTAGGCAATGAGGTTAGAATGGATAGAAGATTCCCATGAAAGTAAAAGCAGTTTTAAAATTAGTTTTATGACCAAGTTGGTGACACAAAGTGAGCAAGGGCCAGGCACTAAGAGCAGATAGAGATAAAATGAGAAAGAACTATAAATGTACAGTATATTTTAAACTTTATGTTTCCTTTCTTTAAAAAAGTGCCACTATGGATTAGGGACTGAGGCAATATGACTGACTCACTGTGGTCGCTGAAGATTTCATTATTGCTGTAGTTGGCAAAATCCTTGGTTGACACCAATTCTCCATTTCCACCAGTGTAGGGTTTCTGAAACTGAAAAATTGATGCAACAGCTGTATAAGTTAGAAGTAATGCTAGTTTGTGAGAGTAGCAATATACATTCATAGGCTGAACGTGCAACAAATGTCCATAAAGTCCACATACAATCAAAATTGATGCTATTCACTTTCTTAAAACACTTTTCAGGTCTTACTGTAAACAGTTCATCTGTGCAAGTTATTCCAAAGACAAAACGGTTTGCCTTCATCATCTTTAATCAGAAATGTAATAATTCCAATGGTTCTGAAACAATTACATTTTGCCTGACATCACCAAGCCCAATTATTTTTCAACCCCTCCCCACTTGTCAGCACCTCCCCACTTGTCATATAAAGACGACTCTTTATAATCCAAACAATTTCAAATGGAAAAGTACAGTCTTAAATTTTCTTCATTGAAACTTCACTTCATCACAAAAACATCACATTGTGGAAATAAAATGGGGTGCAACTGCCATGTCATGTTGACTTTAAACACAATTAAACACAATCCAACATCTATGGGAGGCTGTTAATTATCACAGAAAATAATTTTGACTTGCCTCTCATATTGTTAAAAAAAAATTGTTGTACACTTATAATGGAAGTCTATGGGGCATGTTTGACCCCGAACAGTCCTTTAACACAAAACTTTTTTTTTAAATGCTTCTTTACCACAAAACATGCATAAAAAGCAACTATAATGTAATTTCTAGTAACTTTAAAGGGGTCATAAGGAATCAAATTTTCCTTGATATTTTGACATATAAGAGGTCTTTCTACTATAAGAACATACTGTAAATTTCAGAACTCAACTCTTAATCCCCAGTGCAATAAAAGCATTTATTAAAACCAAGCTGCAAAAAAACCTCGTTCAATACTTCTATGACTTCCTAACGTCACTAGCGGCGCATTAATTCATGACCGCCTCTACAACAAAAAAACATCAACGCCTACTAAACATCATCGTAGCCTTGGCCCCGCCCACTGGCACTCATTTTGTACAACGAGAGAGACTCAAGTTAGAACTAAAAAGGAGACCCCCTTCTGTTTCATTCAGCTGCCCTGCATCTTGTTGTTTTGAGCACAAACGCATCATGGACTCCTTCTTGCACCCATCTGCACTATTTTTATTTGTTGGTGTATGTAAACATGCACTAGATGGATGTCTCTGACCATTTTGATGCGTTTCCGGCATTGTGCGCCTCAGTGTAGGATGATATTGCGTTTACGTCGTTTCATCGCACTTTGGGCAATGTATGTGCGGTTCCCTATCTGTCACTCACTCGACGTTGTGTCGATGTAGTGACACTAGGGGTCACTCTTGGGAGCCCGAGACACCTCTGGTCTTTGATAAAAGGCCAATGAAAATTGGCGAGTGGTATTTGCATGCCACTCCCCCGGACATATGGGTATAAAAGGAGCTGGTATGCAACCACTCATTCAGATTGGTTGCCAAGGGCGTCCCCCTGCGGTGACTGCACCGACTCCGCCTCAGCCCGCCCCTTCAGCCCTGCCCCGGTGTGGAGCCCACCGCAGGAAGCAGACGCCACCCATCTCACAGTCGGCCTCTAAGAACCCACGGAGGTCGTCAAAGCGCCTCTGAGACGGGCGACCCAGGGACGACGAAACCCACTCACCTGGAGCTGGTAAGAAGACCACTCCATCCCCCGGTGGAGGGCCAGGTGGAAAATCTTTTGTTGCCTTTTTGTTTGATTTTGCCGCATGCCCAAGTGGCTGCGGTACCCAACAGTTCAGCAAAAGAGCGGTTTCCTTCCTCCCTGTGTCACATACCCGGTGTGCACGGTCATCATCACGACTACCGTCCACGGGTTTTTCCTTGCAGGATTGGCGCTCCAGCGGTGGTCTTCCCACCCCTGTGCACCCAGCTGTGGCACACAGCCACCCCCGATGTGGCAGTCTCCACGGGTCACGAGGACAGGCCTCTTCCTCCCCCGTCCCAGGCTGTTCCGGGGGTGGTCACAAGGAGCCAGGTAAGTGCTTTGATGTCCCTAGACTCAGCATGGCCACGATGTGGTGTGGCACCTAGAGCTCCGCCCTGCCGCGAGGCCCCACCTGCCGGTACGTCTGACGATGTTGTCCCCTTGGTCCCCCTTGCGCAGAACTTGGATGCGTGGCTTGCGCTTTCCAATCTGTCGCGATGGCTGATCCGGACCGTCCGAATCGGCTACGCGATTCAGTTCGTCAGGCGCCCGCCAGGATCAGCGGTATCCACTTCACCTTGGTCAAGGACGAAAACGCTGCTACCTTGCGTGCGGAGATCGCTACCCTCCTATGGAAGGGCACAATAGAACCTGTCCCTCCGGCCGAGATGAAGAAGGGGTTTTACAGCCCCTACTTCATTGTACCAAATAAAGGCAGTGGGTTGCGGCCAATCTTGGACGTGCGAGTACTGAACCGGGCCTTACACAGGCTCCCGTTCAAGATGCTGACACAAAAACGCATTCTGGCGAGCGTCCGGCATCAAGATTGGTTCGCGGCGGTAGACCTGAAGGACGCGTACTTCCACGTCTCGATCCTTCCTCGACACAGACCCTTCCTGCAGTTTTTCATTCGAGGGTAAGGCGTATCAGTACAAGGTCCTCCCTTTCGGCCTGTCCCTGTCTCCTTGCGTCTTCACGAAGGTCGCGGAGGCAGCCCTTGCCCCATTAAGGGAGGTGGACATTCGCATTCTCAACTATCTCGACGACTAGCTAATCCTAGCTCACTCTCGGGACATGTTGTGTGCACACAGGGACTTGGTGCTCTCACACCTCAGCCGACTAGGGCTTCAGGTCAACTGGGAAAAGAGCAAGCTCCTCCCAGTTCAGAGCATCTCTTTCCTCGGTTTGGAGCTGGACTCAGTTTCTTTGACAGCGCGCCTCACGAACGAGTGTGCCCAGTCGGTGCTGGCCTGTTTGGAGGCGTTCAAACAGAAAACAGCGGTTCCACTGAAACTTTTTCAGAGGCTCCTGGGGCATATGGCATCCTCAGCGGTAGCCACCCCGCTTGGTTTGATGCATATGAGACCGCTTCAGCACTGGCTTCAGACTCGAGTCCCGAGATGGGCATGGTGCCACGGGACACATCGCGTGGTCATCACGCCGGTCTGTCACCGTCTTTTCAGCCCTTGGACCGACCTCTCATTTCTACGGGCAGGTGTTCCCCTAGAACTGGTCTCCAGGTGCGTCGTGGTCATGATGGACACCTCCAAAACGGGCTGGGGCGCTGTTTGCAACGGGCACGCAGCCGCCGGCCTGTGGACGGGCCCGCGACTGCATTGGCACATCAACTGCCTCGAGATGTTGTCAATTCTGCTCACCCTGCGGAGGTTTCGGCCGTTAATCCAGGGCAAGCATGTGTTAGTTCGGACAGACAACACAGCAACGGTAGCATATGTCAACCGCCAAGGCGGTCTGCACTCTCGTTGTATGTCACAACTCGCCCGCCGTCTCCTCCTCTGGAGTCAGCAGCACTTCAAGTCGGTGCGGGCCACTCACATCCCAGGCAACCTCAACACTACAACGGACGCGCTGTCATGGCAGGTTACCCACAGGGGAGAGTGGAGACTCCACCCTCAGGTGGTCCAGCTGATTTGGAGTCGATTCGGACGGGCAAAGGTGGACCTGTTCACCTCCCAAGAATCCTCAGACTGCCCGCTCTGGTACGCCCTGACCGAGGCCCCCCTCAGCATAGATGCACTGGCACACAGCTGGACCCCTGGCCTGCGCAAATATGCGTTTCCCCCAGTGAGCCTACTTGCACAGACCCTGTGCAACGTCAGGGAGGACGAGGAGCATGTCATCCTGGTAGCACCCTACTGGCCCACCCAGACATGGTTCTCAGACCTCACGCTCCTCATGACAGCCCCCCCCCCCCCGGCGAATTCCCCTGAGGAAGGACCTTCTTTCTCAGGGACAGGGCACCATCTGGCACCTGCGACCAGACCTCTGGAATCTCCATGTCTGGCCCCTGGACGGGTGGTAGACCTGCGGTGGTAGACATAAACACTCAGGCTAGGGCCCCCTCTACAAGCCCGACCGGGCTATGTGCCCAAGGTTCCCACGACCCCTTTTAGGGACCAGGTGGTGAACCTGCAAGCGCTGCCCCAGGAGGAGGCAGACCCAGCCCTGTTGTTGCTGTGTCCGGTGCAAGCTTTACGCATCTATTTGGATCGCACGCAGAGCTTTAGGATCTCTGAGCAGCTCTTTGTCTGCTTTGGTGCACAGCGGAAAGGAAGCGCTGTCTCCAAGCAAAGGGTCGCCCACTGGCTCACTGACGCCATAACTATGGCATATCACGCCCAGGACATGCCGCCCCCGGTACGAGCCCATTCTACCAGGGGTGTAGCGGCCTCCTGGGCCCTGGCCAGGGGTGCCTCTCTAACAGACATTTGCAGAGCAGCAGGCTGGGCAACACCCAACACCTTTGCAAGGTTCTACAACCTCCGGGTGGAACCGATTTCATCCCAGGTAGTGGCACGCAATACAAGTGGATAAGCCCGGGATAGCTGGCCGGGTGTATCGCTTGCACATAGCGCCTTCCACATCCTTTTGAGATGAAGATGTGCGCCATTAATTCCCAGTAGTGTTCACAAACTTTGTTCCCTGTTTGACTTCCTCCGAGCCCTGTGGCAGTCGAGTTTTTGGAGAGACTCGCTGCCGGCCCAGTACACGTGCTAACTAAGAGTCCTGTTCTGGGGTAGGTGCTCCGCATGTGGCGATTCCCTGTAAGGCTAACCCCATGCGATGTATATCTTCCGCTAATTCGTTTCCCTGTTGGCAAACTGCGTCTTCCTTGGGCAGAGCCCCTCTGCCCCAGTCTCCATGTTTGTAGTAACTCCTCCCCTGTTGGGTAGGATCTACCTTGAAGACTCTCCACATGGTCGGAAAGACCATGTGACGTATTTTTCCACTTAAATACCCCCCCCCCCCTTGGGTGAGGTGAGGTCTCTGCGGTGTCTTCCCCTTGGGAGGGACACCCCCCGACTAGACCTGGCGGCTCAGTCGGATAATCCCCCTTCTTTTTTAGGGAGTGGAAAAAAGAAGGGGAAAAGAGGCCACGACTGGGTTAGCCTGTCTCTATCTTTTGGGTAGTCGACTTGTCCCCAAAGGGCCGTTCGTCACTCATAACTATGTCGGGGGAGGTTACGTGTTGACCTGGTGTGCTGGCTACGAGGCACACAGTGGTCTGCCCGCCACACACTGCCAGTTCACGTAACACAGTTCGGCCAGTTGTGGCGTTTCGTATAGGGACCCCTAGTGTCACTACATCGACACAACGTCGAGTGAGTGACAGATAGGGAATGTCATGGTTACTTGTGTAACCTCCGTTCCCTGATGGAGGGAATGAGCCATTGTGTCCCTCCTGCCACAACGCTGAACTACCCGCTGAAATGGCCGGACCTTGTCTCGGCTCCTCAGCATAAAACCTGAATGAGTGGTTGCATACCAGCTCCTTTTATATCTGTATGTCCAGGGGAGTGGCATGCAAATACCACTCGCCAATTTTCATTGGTCTTTTATCAAAGACCAGAGGTGTCTCGGGCTCCCAAGAGTGACCCCTAGTGTCACTACATCGACACAACGTCTCGTTCCCTCCATCAGGGAGTGAGGTTACACAAGTAACTATGACGTTTTTCGGCTCATATCAGCCTGGATTGCTTGTGAACCAGTCATAATACAATTCAAGCTTTGCAAAGGAACTGTTATTGAAGGATGGGGCAGTTAATAAACTATTGGAACCGATTGCAAAACCGTAAGTAAACAGTTTCATTCATGAATATTTCAAATGTCATGACTGTTTGATAGTTTATAGCACTGCTGTACTTGAGTGAACAGTTTAATATATTAGGATGCAAGGTTTTGGATGTGTGCTGTGTGTAAACCCTGAAATTTGGTTTTATAATGTTGTGGAGCTGGTTCATTCTCTTCCGACTGAGTTTCAAATATGGCTATATTTGAGGGCTGCACGAGGTTAGCCAATCATAACAGTATGCATTTATGTTGAAGTTTAAAGAAGCTGAGGGCCAGATACAGGGTGGAAAATGATTATTTCGGTGCAAAAAAACTTTATTCACAGTGTGAAACATTATCAGTGGACCTCAGGAAAGATAATAAAATTATAAAAAAATAAAATTAAAAAAGTGTCATGACCCTTTTAACTTAACTAAAATGTAAACAACACTGAATTGTCAGCCCAAACCACACAATCAACATTTGTTTTCAATCTGGTTGTATAGGCCACAGCCTCAATTCACTATTCATTCTTTAATGCTCTTCTTAACACCCCCCCTACGTACCATGTGTTCTAGTATGGTTGAGTTTGAATAGATGGGCTGAGAGTGGACTGCACCACAGAGTTGGTGAAAGGGGTCATCCATGTACATGTTTGAGGTGGGGAACCTGCGGCTTTTCAGACCACTGAAGAACGGAAAGAGGATGAGGAAAGAATTTGAGTATGTGTCTGTGAGTCAACTTCAGTGATTCATGGTTAGTTCATATAGAATGCTGCCAGCAAATAGACAGCAGGCTGCATGTGTGTGTGTGTGTGTGTGTGTGTGTGTGTGTGTGTGTGTGTACATACTTAGCTACACTTTGTCCCCAGAAGAGAGCTAAATTTCACAAAACATTTTGGGACATGCTCAATTAGCTTTATATAAAAACAATAGAAGTCTATGCTCTGTAAGTAAAATTGCGTGTGTGTACCTCAGTGACTCGTGGCTGGTGTGTTGATTTGGAGAAGCAGCTGCAGTGGAACTCCCATCTTGCAGGAGCTGAACCCACTGTTCTTTATCATCTGCACAACTGGCCTGCACACACACACACTCACACTGACTGTCATTGAAAACAGTTGAAGCCAAAATACAACTGACATTTAACTTATTTACGTTTCACGTTCCAAGACTTTGATAAGCTGATCTAAAATCAGTCAATACAATGGACCAATACCATACCTCCAGTACAGCCACCTGGTCTCCATGCTGTATGATGGTAATGCGGTAAGCATGTGCTGTATCCGGGCCGGGTTGGACCTCACTCCCTCTTAGCTGAACCGTGTACTGAGGGGTCTCCTCTGACGCCTCGTCCCGACACATCTTCAGAACACCGTCGTCCACCCGACACCACAGACTCTGCCACTGACAGTTCATCAGAACATTCAGGAAGGCCGCTGAGGAGGGAAGACAGAGAGACAAGAGAGTAAACTGAATAATATACATGTTCATACACATGACCAATGCTTGACAGTACGTTAGCAAAAAAGTACTATGGTATTACAATGGTTTTTGGACATGGTCCCATGGTAATAACACACTGACAAATGTACCCTCACATACTGAAAATACCAAGATACATGTCTAAAAAACATAGTACTACCATTGTATTTTTGTACTATGAGGGTACTTTTTTGTGAGTGGAAATTTTTTTAGATGTGTTTCATGGTATTACCATGATACATTTTTAGACAAGTAAAGCCACGTTTCTTGGACACGGTACTATGGTAATACCAGGATATGATGGACATGGCACAATGGAAATACCATGTTTTTTTTTTGGACATGGAACTATGGTAATACCAAGCATGGTATTTTTTGAAGTACCTTGGAGTACCATATACAGTGGCAAGAAAAAGTATGTGAACCTTTTGGAATTACCTGCATTTATGTGTAAATTTGTTTTAAAATCTGGTTTGATCTTCATCTAACTTACAATAATGAACAAACACAATCTGTTTTAACTAATAAAGCACAAATGATTGTATTGTTCTTGTACATATTGAATACATCATTCAAACATTCACAGTGTAGGTAGGAAAATGTATGTAGGTAAGTATGTAAAATCTAGGCTAATGACGACAAAAAAAGCTAATTACAGCCAGGAGTTGGCCAACCTGACATCCAATTAATGAAACGAGATTGGAGGTGTGGGTTAGAGCCACTTTGACTTATAAAAAGCACTCAAACATTTTGAGTTTGCTATTCACATGATCTACTGACGTGGACCATGCGTCACAAAAAAGAGATCTCAGAAGCTGCTTTGCATAAAGCTGGAAAGGGTTACAAAGTTATCTTGAAGAGCTTAGATATTCATCTGTCCAGTTAGACAGACTGTCTATAAATGAAGAGGATTTAGTACTGTGGCTACTCTCCCTAGAAGTGGCCGTACAGCCAAGATGACTCAAAGGGCACACCGCAGAATGCTCAATGAGGTAAAGAGAACCCTAAAGTGACAGCTAAAGACTTGAAGGAATCATTGGAACTGGTTAACATCTCTGTTCATGAGTCTACTTTATGGAAAACATTAAACAGGCATGGTGTCCACGAAGGAAACCACTGCTTTCCAACAAAAACACTGACTGATGAAACTAAGGTTGAATTGTATGGGAAGAACACACAGCACTATGTATGGTGTAATAAGGGCACCGTATGCCAACATGAGAACATCATCCCAATGGAGTACTGTGGAGGGAGCATCATGTTTTGGGGATGCTTTGCTGCTTCAGGGCCTGGACCGCTTGCCATCATCGAGGGAAAAATGAATTCCCAAGTTTATCAAGATCTCCTACAGGATAATGTCAGAGTGGCTGTGCACCAGCTGAAGCTCAGTAGAAGTTGAGTGATGCAGCAGGACAATGACCCTAAACATCGAAGTAAATCCACTACAGAAAGGCTTCGAAAATCCACCTTTTGGAGAGGCCCAGTCAGAGCCCAGACCTTAACCCAATAGAGACGCTGTGGAATGACCGAGAACTGTTTACACTGGACATCCTAAGAATATGACTGAGCTGAAGCAGTTCTGTAAGAGAATGGTCCAAAATTCCTTCTGAATGTTGTGCAGGTCTAATCTGCAGCTACCAGAAACACCTGATTAAGGTTATTGCTGCCATAGAAGGATCATCCAGTTATTAAATCTAAGGGTTCATTTACTTTTCCACAGCAATGTGAATGTTTAATGGTCTGTGTTCAATAAAGACAAGAAAGATTATAACTGTTTGTGTGTTGTTAGCTTAAGCACATTGTGTTTGTCTATACTTGTGACTTTGATGAAGATGAGACCAATTAATGCAGAAAACCAGCTTATTTCAAAGGGTTCGCATACTATTCTTGCCACTGTAAATACTATGGCACATGAATATGGTATCGATTCTGTACCACGGTATATATATCACAGTACCATGCTATTACCCTTTGTTACCACTGTAACATGACACCGACATAATATTTTTTGTAAAGGTAATTTGTGTGTGATGTACCTTTGTAATGTTTATTACTTCTCAGAATTCATACACACAGACTTAAACAATAAACACAATTAAAACCACAAAGACAATTTATGCATAAAAGAAAATGCATATGCATTACGTTTCACATAAATACTGTATACAGTTTTGATTATGTAAACTACTTTTTGAAGTAAGACTTTATTTTCACTTAACAAAAGGCTTGCTATGGTAGAAGCCGGTCCTGAAAACAAAAGTTGAGTCGCTAATCAAAGTGCACTAGTGAAACATAAATAAACAAACAAATTGTTTGGAGGTTTCCCTTTTAAATTGTTTGTGGAGACACATCAAATAGACATCTACACACATGGGTTTAATCAGTGAGCTCACGTTTTCAATAACAAACATTACAAAAATTCTCATGAGTTGTAAACATAACCACTTGGAGAGATTTAAAAAAAAACATTTACAATCCAAGATTTTTTGATCTGTCTCAAACTCCTGATCTTGTATTATTTTTTTCATAAAGGCAATACCTTTTTTGTGTTCATAAACAAATATATGCTATATGCTTCTGTAAACTCAGAATGATGATCAAAAAGTTCACCAGTCTATTTACAAACCAAACATCTGAGGTCATTGCTGTGGCTATCACCCCAGTGTCAAAGGTGACAATCAAATCTCACAGGAATCCGCCCACAGACAATGGCACAGTGTAGAAAACACCCAGCCAGTGTCCTGAGCGGCATGCAGTGAATTTAGCCCATAATGAATGAGACCAAAACACTACGGAGTAAACAATAGCATATTTGTGATACCAGCAGTGCTAGCACAGGCACAAAGTATGCAGCCCATTACTACATACAGGGATATAAAGAGTAAGCTAGCGGTATACTTTTTAAATTAAAAAATAGCATTAAGCTGGTCGCAAACCGTTACGCTGCTCTATAGGTAAGACAACGCATAAGTATCGTAAATAAAACATGTTGTGAACAGAGGTGGCAGTCCAAACTCATCAGTTAATGAGTTTGTAGGTGCCAGTCTGGAAAAACCCCCCGATAAACTGGGCAAACTGAAAGATTAGAAAGGACGACTTTATTATACTGTGTGTAGCCTTGTATAGGTTTTATTCAAGCTTTCAAAATATATACATATATTTACTGAAGAATTGCCTATAAAAAAATGTATCTCCTAGCCTTAGTTCAATAGTGTATGTCCCCATAACATTTTGGGTTGAATTTTATGGAAAATTATGTGAGTTACACAGCAGAATTTTAAGCAACCCCCGAAGTCGTAGCTGGGCGCTGCTGATGAATGCCGAGCCATGGTGCTGATGTGCATACATTCATAAAAAATAATTAAAAAACAAAAAACAAACAAATAATGGTTTTGAAGTTTAGGATGAGTCTGGTGTGCAACCCCATTTAGGTTAAGGAATTGACAACAAAGGACAGTGGGACATACTGGTGTTGTTTAAAGTAATCATGAAATCAAAATGGACCACATTTACATTCTTAACCCTCTGTTACTGTCCGGGTCATTCTTGACCCATTTTACTTTTCTTTTTAAAATTAGAAATAGTTTCCTTTATCGGAGCAGTACAAGGCTTGGTGACTTTTCCTCCACTTGCCATCTGAACACACACACACACACACACACACACATACAAAATGGACTTGACTTGATGAGTCACTCTTACTGTTCCAGGTCAAACTTGACCCGTCAAAGGAAATTAATGGGTGAGACCATAACACAGAGCATTTTTTTTTAAACTTCTCAAATAAAATCAATCAATCATCCTCAATCCGATAGAAAACTTGTGGGCAGATCTGAAAAAGTATGTGCGAGCAAGGAGGCCTACAAACCTGACTCAGTTACACCAGTTCTGTCTGGAGGAATGGGCCAAAATTCCAGCAACTTATTGTGAGAAGCTTGTGGAAGGTTACCCAAAACTTTTGACAAGTTAAACAATTTAAAGGCAATGATACCAAATACTAACAATGTGTATGTAAACTCCTGACCCACTGGGAATGTGATGAAAGAAATAAAAGCTGAAATAAATAATTCTCTCTACTATTATTCTAACATTTCACATTCTTAAAATAAAGTAGTGATCCTAACTGACCTAAGACAGGGAATCACCTTGTTACACTTTTGGTGTTCCCAGTCAAAAATGACCGGCCTATTAAAAATTGCTTATAAATCTCTCATTATGTTATATTATCACCAAATCTTGGATTAGATATTTTTGCCAACTTGTTTTCTTTCAATTAGCACAGGTTTTGTATTTCTTTTTGGAACATATTGATCGTAGGCCTCATTGACCTGAGCTTATGCACCTCAGTTTTTGAGTGAAAAAAGGATTATTTGTGGAGAATTTTGGCAATATTAAATAAAATATGAAAACATTCTGTACTATTTATCACACTAGTGTGCTTTAATGTTTAACCAGGAAGTTTGTTTTGAAATGCTTTTATTTTGTACAAAATGGCACAAAGTCACACTTGTTGTGTTCCAGGTCAAAAATGATCGGCCCTTGAAAATGAATGGGGGAGATCAAAAATAAGAGAAAAATTGAGTGTTCAGGAGCATGTTCATCATGTTCATGTTCACATATGTGCATGTGTGCTTGCAAACATAAAGGCCTCGAACCTGTGCACACACACATACACACACACATGCACTAACACTCACCCACATGCGCATGCACACATAAACACACACATGCTCACGTACACGCACAAAACGTTTGAGTATTACATGCTTTCTTTTTCACAGAGATTAACTTTATCCTACCCTGAACTGCATCCAAACTCTGAGTGTTACATGCTTTCTTACATGTTCATGTTCACATATGTGCATGTGTGCTTGCAAACATAAAAGGCCTCGGATCTGTGCACGTGCACATACACACACACATGCACACTAACACACACACTCACACATGTGTGCACACATTTTGAGTATTACATGCTTTCTTTTTCACAGATGAACTTTATCTTACCCTGAACTGCATCCAACATCCATTCGTCCATCCAACATTACCACACAAACACACACACACACACACACACACACACACACACACACAAACATGCACGCACGCACGCATGCACACACACACACACACACCAGAACTGTCTTTGCCCCACAGTGACCCCTCTCCAATAGAATCAATAGAATTGTGGTGTTCCCAGTTAAAGATGACCGACCATTGAAAATGAATGGGGAAGATAACAAAAAACATTTTATTTTTAAATGCTTTTATTTTCTGAAAAGGGGCACAAAGTAACACTTGTGGTGTTCCCTGTCAAATCTGACCATTGTGACATTTATACATTAACACTGTCATATAAAGAACATTTCATGGAACACAAATACCGACACCGTTCATATTTCTGTTATATTTATCAACAACAAACTAAATTAATGAATGCCTGGTGGTTTTGTGTCCTCATGTACATGACTGACAATAGCTTTTTGCATGTGCCTTGTAAATGTGTGCTCTGCATTTGAAACACAATTCTTGATGAAAGAAAGATCATCAAAGAAAGATTCTATTGGAGAGGGGTCACTGTGGGGCAAAGACAGTTCTGGTGTGTGTGTGTGTGTGGTAATGTTGGATGGATGGATGTTGGATGCAGTTCAGGGTAGGATAAAGTTAATCTCTGTGAAAAGAAAGCATGTAATACTCAAAAGAGTTTGTGCGTGTACGTGAGCATGTGTGTGTTTGTGTGTGCGTACGCATGTGTGTATGTGTTAGTGCGCATGTGTGTGTATGTGCACGTGCATAGGTTCGAGGCCTTTATGTTTGCAAGCACAAATGCACATATGCGAACATGAACATGATGAACATGCACCTGAACACTCAATTTTTCTCTTATTTTTGATCTCCCCCATTCATTTTCAATGGCTGGTCATTTTTGACCGGGAACACAACAAGTGTGACTTTGTGCCATTTTGTACAAAATAAAAGCATTTCAAAACAAACTTCCTAGTTAAACATTAAAGCACACTAGTGTGATAAATAGTACAGAATGTTTTCATATTTTATTTAATATTGCCAAAATTATGCACAAATAATGCTTTTTTCACTCAAAAACTGAGGTGCATAAGCTCAGGTCAATGAGGCTTACGATCAATAAGCTCCAAAAAGAAATAAAAAACCTGTGCTAATTGAAAGAAAACAAGTTGGCAAAAAGATCTAATCCAATATTTGGTAATAATATAACATAATGAGAGATTTATAAGCAATTTTTAATAGGCCGGTCATTTTATGTTTTTTTTTTTTTTTCACCAGATGGCAGAAAATGCTCCAAAAGCCTGACACAATCTGATATTTTCTTAATTTGTCAGATTAATGAAGTTTATGTTTTTACAGAAGTGAAATTAATATAAAGTGTGTTTATTTAATTAAAAAATTGCATAATCTAATTAAGTCTAAATACTATCAAATTCCAGATGAAATGCAAAAGTTTAATGACATGAATTTACTGAAATTAATTTCCTTTATAAATATCAATTCAATATATGATTACCGTGTCCGGGTCAAATTCGACCTGGAACAGTAAAGTTGTCGGCCTGAAATGAACAGTAACCAAGAGTTAATATAGAAATAGAAAATGTACACATCTATTCTATTAAAATTGCACCATAGTGTTTTGTTGCAAATTAAATCAATTTAATAGAGTTGAAAGTTTGGAAGGAAGTGTGTTTGCTCACGTCTGTCTCTGTCTTTGATTTCCACACTGCTAACTGCAGACGGAAGACCAGAGATTTTCTCTTCATCTGAATCCGTATGGAGGACTGTACTTGACTATAAGAGAGAGAAAGAATTAGTAAAAACATAAGCATTAAATGTTCTCCAACACAGATTAGTTCTTTATCAACTAATTATCTTAAGATGAAACACAAGACTTTGCTAATCAGTTTAGTACAGGATTCATGAAAGAAATTCTATGAAATAGACTCAAGAGCAGATGATCTCCAGAAGTCCAGATAAATAACCACCACATTCAGTAATGTCTCCATACAGAGAAGTAAAATTATGCTGTTCCTCTCTCGCTCTGTCCATCATATTGATTATGTAATTAACATAGTGAGTAGTACCTGGCATGGTGTCAGTGTTTGTGTGTGTGTTACCCAGCAAGAGTCCAGCATTTCGCTCTTCGGAATAGATGAGGAGCTGTGTGATTCAGGCTCATAGTAAGTTGAGCTGCTCACTTCTTCTATAATCTACAAACGAGACATGAATCATAACAGATAAAAAAAGAATGAAGTTAAGTTAATACAGGCTAGGTGATGTTACAGGCTAAGTTTAAGTTAATCAGTAAGTCAGGTCAAGTTAAAGGAACATTCCAGGCTATTTACAACGTAAAAACACAAGCCTCACATTTGTGCTTTTATATCCTTTGGCACACTTGTCTCCACAGCATCCATTGTAAAAACATTTCTGTAAAAAATTGTCATGCTTTTTTTGCAAGGTTTTCTTATTTGTTGATTAATTACGATTGGGTTTATAATTGTTTTATTTTTAAGTTTTTAAGTCCGGTACTATACGCTGGCTGTGGCGTACTGTAATGTATGATGCCCAGTAATGCTTGGTGATATGCAAAAATATTTTCACGATATGTGTATAAAAAATATTACTATTTCTGATTACATAGTGAACCCCCGCTGTCCCCACTGCTGAGGGATCTACATTTTTTGCACGCATTTCATGTTCACCAGTTGATTTTGCTGGTTGAAAACTCAAAAAATACTTTAATTTATTCAAACACGTAATACTTCAAACCAAACATATTTCTAAATTCAAATTGCACAAACAAAATGAAAAAGCAATTAAAATAACTAAGTGGTCCAAAATTCCTATATAACCACCTCCCCAAATCCAAATATTTACTGTCTCCAACTTCCTCCATTAGCCCCATTTGCCATCATGCAAGTATCCATCTACGACAACAGGTGGAACATTACTAATACAAATTAAGATCTAAAGACAATTATAAATGTAAACATAATAACAATGATTATAATAACATTCTGAGACCCCAGCATGACTGCTGTGTGCATTTTCCATTTACCTTTTTGATTTGTAACTAGTAGCACCTAATAAACACAATATATATATATATATATATATATATATATATATATATATATATATATATATATATATATATATATATATATATTATTTATTTTTTTTACTTTCTAGAGCAAATAGTTGTCCTTAAAATTAATGTCCACATATGTGGACAGCAGGACTAAGTTGTGAAATTTTAAATAATACCAAGCTATAGAAAGTCAGATTTTTAAATCAAATTGTTCATTATGTTTCCAGGAGTGTTGATTATTCATGTTTTTGAGACGTTACAGACATTAAAGCAGATTTTCTGTAAAGCTGATTTGGAACAATGTGTATTGGGAAAAGCACAAATAAAAACTACACAAATACAAATTATTTGACTTGATTTGACTTTTATGTTACACTGTTTTTTCTACTTTGGCAACAAAATCTCAATGTTCTCTCTTTGCACTGTCAAACAAACAAGTGATAGCCAGTGCTGAAGCATTTTACCAATCAGAAATGAGCATAATTAATTCTGAAACAGGTAATGGCCAGCTTCGTCCAATCACTGCCAACCATGTTAAAATAAAATTATACATTATAAATTCTGAATCTATGTACTGATGACCATTGTCTCACACAGGGGCAGACTGGCCATAGGGAGCACCGGACGTTTTCCTGGTGGGCCGCTGGGTAATTTGGGCTGGCCCGCTGCTGCGCAAGTACTGGGCCATCCTACAGGCCTGCCATCCTGGGCTCCAACATGCCTGCGCGGAGCTCATAACAAAGCGAAAATGTAATAATCTGTGCAAGACAAGCCAATACAATGGCTTTTATTTTGAAATAATGTAATGGATTTAATTTTGAAATTACTTACATGCCGGAGCACATATTCGTATGAGTGAATCAACTCCGTACCTCGCGTGGACCTCATTATTTGACATACAAATCACAATAATGGTGACAACCAATAACATATTAAGCATAAGATGAGCTCTGAATAATCACAAAATGACAAATAACTGCAAGTTACAACAAATACAATAACAGTAGCATAAATCAAATTGGCAAACAGTAAAGCTATGAGCAGTACATGGTCATTTGCATAATTTATTCATACTGCAAAGCATTTCTGGGAGCTGAAGTGTGGCTTACTAAATAATGCTCATGCCTGATAAAAATGTTGAAAATAAGTCATGAAAAATATTACTTTGTGGCTATTTGAGTCTTTGAGGCTTACTTTGTTTAAAGGATTGCAGAAACAGTGTTTGTCAAAGCATAGGGCTTTTCACTTTTTCTGAATAATCTGGGGAAGGAATTAAAACACTGCAGATATAAATACGCTACAAACTCACATAGAGGGAAAATATGAGCAATTAATCTGATAAATATCTGCAAAGATCTACATTTTAAAAGGTATGTTTATTTAGTTATTTATTTACATATACAGTATTTATATTTGTATATATATATATATATATATATATATATATATATATATATACTGTATATACAGTTGTGCTCAAAAAGTTTGCATAATCTTGGAGAACTGGTAATATATGTACCATTTTTAAAGAAAACATGAGTGAGCAGGCAAAACACATTTCTTTTATTTCTTATGGGATTCATATTCAACTGTAGGTTATAACAGAATGGCACAATCATAAAACAAAACATGGCAACAAAGAAAAAAATGAAATGACCCCTGTTCAAAAGTCTGCATACCCTTAGTTCTTAATACTGTGTATTGCCCCCTTTAGCATCAATGACAGCGTGCAGTCTTTTGTAATAGTTGTCTATGAGGCCCCAAATTCTTGCAGGTGGTATAGCTGCCCATTCGTCTTGGCAAAATGCCTCCAGGTCATGCAAAGTCTTTGGTCGTCTTGCATGAACCGCAGGTTTGAGATCTCCCCAGAGTGGCTTGATGATATTAAGGTCAGGAGACTGTGATGGCCACTCCAGAACCTTCACCTTTTTCTGCTGTAACCACTGGAGGGTCAACTTAGCCTTGTGCTTAGGGTCATTGTCGTGCTGGAAAGTCCAAGAGCGTCCCATGCGCAGCTTTCGTGCAGAAGAATGCAAATTGTCTGCCAGTATTTTCTGATAACATGCTGCATTCATCTTGCCATCAATTTTCACAAGATTCCCCGTGATTTCTGTTATCATTATGATTTAAAAAGGAGCCAAACAACTATGTGATGATAAATGGCTTCATATGATCACTATCCTTAAATAAAAGACAGTTTTTTGCATGATCAGTCATATTTTCAAAATCAATGCCAAAATTTCACAATTTCTGCCAGGGTATGCAAACTTTTGAGCACAACTGTATATATACTGGTGGCCAAAAGTTTGGAATAATGTACAGATTTTGCTGTTTCGGAAGGAAATTGGTACATTAATTCCAAAGTGGCATTCAATTGATCACAAAGTATAGTCAGGACATTACTGATGTAAAAAAAACAGCACCATCACTATTTGAAAAAAGTCATTTTTGATCAAATCTAGACAGGTCCCATTTCCAGCAGCCATCACTCCAACACCTTATCCTTGAGTACTCATGCTAAATTGATAATTTGGTACTAGAAAATCACTTGCCATTATATCAAACACAGTTGAAAGCTATTTGGTTCGTTAAATGAAGAACATTGTCTTTGTGTTTGTTTTTGAGTTGCCACAGTATGCAATAGACTGGCATGTCTTAAGGTCAATATTAGGTCAAAAATGGCAAAAAAAGAAACAGCTTTCTCTAGAAACTCATCAGTCAATCATTGTTTTGAGGAATAAATGCTATACAATGCTTGAAATTGACAAAAAACTGAAGATTTCATACAAAGGTGTACACTACAGTCTTCAAAGACAAAGGACAACTGGCTCTAACAAGGACAGAAAGAGATGTGGAAGGCAAAGTGTACAACTAAACAAGAGGATAAGTACATCAGAGTCTCTAGTTTGAGAAATAGACGCCTCACATGTCCTCAGCTGACAGCTTCATTGAATTCTACCCGCTCAACACCAGTTTCATGTACAACAGTAAAGAGAAGACTCAGGGGTGCAGGTCTGATGGGAAGAATTGCAAAGAAAAAGCCACTTTTGAAACAGAAAAACAAAAAGAAAAGGTTAGAGTGGGCAAAGAAACACAGACATTGGACAACAGATAATTGGAAAAGAGTGTTATGGATCTTAACCTCACTGAGGTTTTGTGGGATCAGCTAGACTGTAAGGTGCGTGACAAGTGCCCGACAAGACAGCCACATCTATGGCAAGTGCTACAGGAAGCGTGAGGTGAAATGTCACCTGAGTATCTGGACAAACTGACAGCTAGAATGCCAAGGATCTGCAAAGCTGTCATTGCTGCATGTGGAGGATTTTATTATGAGAACTCTTTGAAGTAGTTTAAGTTTTTCAAATTGTAATAGTAATTTGTCATGTTATTAATGTCCTGACTATACATTATGATCAGTTGAATGCCACTTTGGTGAATAAAAATATCAATTTCTTTCCATAAGAGCAAAATCTGTACATTATTCCAAACTTTTGGCTGCCAGTGTACATATTCTGGCCAAATTTGTTTTCACCGATTTTTAAAAATAAACATTTACACAGTTGTGTGAGTAATTAACATGAAATTTTAACCATTGTCATCAGTGTCCTGCTGTGTGACACTTTCTTCATCTATTTTAAACCACATTTTATGATCTTGTATAGCTATCTATACATATATAATAATATATTATTATTATAATACTTGTTGTTTCCACAACCTCATATGAACTAAGACAATAGTTTATTTGCACTTCTAGAAAAAATGTGAAAGGTGATTAAGATCTTTAAAAACTTTGAAGAAATGCTGACATGTCACCACCTAAAATACACACTTTTTCTTGTACTTTCATGTACATTTTAACCTAACATCTGTATGTTGGGAAAAATGTTTTCTGACATGTTATTTGTCTGATCTATAAAGTGCTTATATTTAGTGCTTTCTCTAAAAATGCACTCATCACATTTAGAGTGGTTTTATATGTTTTAAAGTTTGACAATTTTTGCACTGGTGGGGCCTGTTGTCATGGCTAGCAGTCAATAGAAATGCCTTTTTTTCAACACAGATATTTGAAATTGAGCCAGAAAATTAAATCAATGAGCAGGTGTGTTATGGTGTGGTGTGTTGCGGGCCGGGTTTGGTGGGCCGCTCTGGGTCAGAAAGTCCAGGGCCACTTTTTAGTCCCTGTCAGCCCCTAATCCCATGTCTGCCAAACATGTTGAGTGGTTCAATCATCATCGGCAGCCTGAAACTAAACATCTGGTTGGATTTTAGGAGTGAATACACTTAGCTGCATAGAGAGCTATAGGATGCTCCCTTGTTCCCTATTTAGTGAATGACTTATCCTCCAGTGAGCTGTCTGTCTGCACTGGTCTCAGAACAGTTTGAAATGCACCTTATTTTCATCCTTTCTCCATATAAAGCCTCGGAAAGCAATGTCTTTCAGCTTTTGGATGAACCCATTGTTTCTCAATGTGATTAATGCACAGTAAATAAATAGGATTTCTATGGAAAAATAGCACTTACGTACACATTAGTGTACATTGTGTTTAGCAGCGTTTCACAATAAATCGCTCAAATTTTAAAAGTGTCATATCGGATAAAACTAGAGACTCTAATCTTTTGACTCAAACAGGTTTCAATGTAAAAACTTAATGAGGTTTCTTACCAGATGTAGTTTTGTTGGCGTTTCTACCAAAAACAAACTACGCTGAGATCGGCGCCATGTTATTTTGTCACATGACTCGGTGCATCGAAAGCTTAACCCTTTACTGACAGCCCAGAGTCTTCTGAACTGAGATCAGTTGATTTAAATGAATTTAAATGATGCGTTGCATATAGCAAAGCCAAAATAAAATGTCCACGCCTTGTGTGGATACCGAGTGAATATAACCAAATTTACTTTTTAATTGGCCATGACATGAGTTTGGATTGAACGTAACTCTGCAGAGTCCAGTTTGATAAGTTTTATGGTTATACTTCCGAATCTACTAGGGGTCGACTGATAGTGGTTTTTGACGATACCGTTAACTAATGTGATGGAAAAGGTTGAAACCGATTAATCGGCCGAAAGTAAAAATGTATTAAGTCTTTCCATACTGTGAAGGATTTAAGTATTTAACTATGGGCATAGATTTTGCCAATAACCGATAGTTCAAAAAAGCAACTGTAAACTGACATTGATTAATCTGTAAAACCAATACATCAGTCTACCTATTTGTTTTCTACCATTGCTGCCTGCTTGCCTGCTAGGCATCCACTTTAAGTGTATTACTGTTAACAATCATTTGTTTAACAAAATGAGGGGCGAATCTAAATTATTATCTGTGGTAATCGATAATACGCCACAGATGCTGTCAATAAAACTTAAGTTGTAAATAGTCCAGAACTTTCCTTTAAAGTAAGAGATTTCCTATGGTCAGACCTTCCTCCACTCTTCCGCCTGTGTGCTACTTTGGAAGCCCATGATGAGTGTTTCAGCACCAGACACCACCTTCAGCTCGTGCTGCATCTTCTTATTGTGCTTGGATTTGTAGACCACATAGCAACCCGTCAGTTTGAGCTCCAGCAGAGGGTGCAGGTCTTTAGCACACTTAAAACACTGCCAGGGAAAAACATGTAGAAATAAATACAGATGTAGAAGTAAATCTATATATAAGAAATAATCATTTCAGACAGCAAATTAAGTAATTCATAGTTAGAAGAACAGAAACACAGAGATTCACAAGTTTCCAGGGAACACACATACTGACAAATTGTATATCTTGAATGTACTGATGAAAGCATCTGTCAAATGCATAAACATAAATTATGAACCTGGTTTCCCAGAATAGTATTACTGGTTAAGCTAGTTAAGAAGTCTGGTGACACCAGCACACTGGCATATAATTCTGGTGACCAGCTACACTGCTCTTTTCACAAGGCCATGTATGTTCAGTTGAGTCAAACTATAGTGAGGCTCTTACCAGTAGTGAGTTGTGTTTAATAATGAAGAGCTGGCGCGTCCACTGGCCCAGCCACTTCTTTCTCCAGAGGTATCCACAGATGCGTGACTCTGGGATGGGTCTTAAGCAGGGCTGAGAGGAGCTCCACTGGATGTAGTGAGCTTTGTCCTTCACAAACTCCTCATCCTCCTCTTCACCATACGACTCATAGTGACTACTGTCTGAATCCACGTTATCTGAGGTAGACAAAAGTATTTTTTGTTGGGGCTGTCAATCGGTTAAAACTATACATCAAATTAATTACATGCCTACTGATTAATTAATCACATTTATCAATATTGTTTAAAAGGCCCTCAAGTAAATATAATTTAAAATATCAATATATACAATAAATACAATAATTAAGATAACTCAAAGACATTAAATTATTGTGGCAGACGATTAGACAATATAAAATTGGCCGTAGAAGTCAATAGTTTCAAGTTCAAGAAGTCAAGTTTGCTTTACTCTCATATAATTGAACATATGCCTATCACTAGCCACAGTAATCCATTTTGCAATTGAGTTAGTCAATCTGTCCGAGGGCTGTTCTCACAGGACTCGTTCTTCTGCAGTATTTTTGTTGGTCTATGTAAACATGCGTTAGACGGATACTATTGGAGTGCATCACTGTGGTTGCGTCGCATTTCACAGATTTTCTGGATCTCTAGCCATACACTAAAAAACAAAGGACTTTTGCTGTTTGTTCAGTTTACTTAATTAACATGAACCAAATCAAAAAAATTCTAGAACATTTGTCACAACTTGATTTCATTGTGTTCTATCTATTTAAATTTGTAAAATGGAAGTTTACTTAAGCAATCTGAGTTGGGACTACATGAATACATTTGTGGTGTTAATGTAGCATTGATGAAACTTGGGAGGGGATTTCTCTTTCCCAGCATGCTTTGCATTGGACTCGATAGTGACAGTAAATATTAAAATTAAGTGATATTTTATGTGTTTTTGTGCTAGATGAATATAAAGGGGGATACTTGTTAGTGTTTAATGTTCTGTTATGCTGAGATTTAGAAGAGTTTCTGTTATGTTGGGGTTTTGGGGGTTACCATTACGGTGAAGAGTGGAGCTTGAGCTAACGAGGACAGGTGAATATTGCATTTGAAATGGATTGCTCGCTTTGTTAAGCGATTGCTGTACTAAACAAAGCAAAGTTACTAAACTACACTCTGTAGTGCTTACAACCAGCACGTATTTAGCATGCTAACATTCACTTTCATTAGTTAGTACATAAAGAAATAAGAGAGATTTATTTGAGTTACATTGACATGTCCGATTTTGTCGGGTTTACCCAATTCAATTAGGTTCTTTCTAACCAAGTGTTTGTGTTGTCCAATTTAGTTTAGTTTTCGTTAGTTGTTAGTTCTTTGTTAGTTTTAGTTTTTCAGTACATTTAGTTTTTATTTTAGTTTTAGTATTTATATTAAGGGACATTGGAGAATGGGGAAAACAGGCATTTGGGTAATGTAGGTCGTATTACTGGACTCCCCAATGTCCAATCTGTAAATAATATTATTGTGGGTAGCCTCCAAGCAGGATTTTGCTTAGGACCCCCACATGCTTAGAAACGGCCCTTCTGAAAGCACACTTATGCAATCAATTAGATTCTCTGCAACAGAAATGTAAACTGCACTGGGTAGGGGAGGAGGCTTTTGTCATGTGGTAGTTATTTAATATTATGCATGATAGTCAAATAAAGAAAAGCCTCCATGGCCACCATTTACAGCAGGGGCGCTCACACTTCTATGGAATGAGATTTACTTTTTCATGTTATTGCCATGCACATATACTCTATATATATACAATATCAACATTTCTGTAGTTGTTAGTGAAATTTGACAATTCTTGATACCAGCTTATCCAGGGCCTGAAATTCGGCGTGGGATTGCAGGTATTGCGCACAATTTTAATCATTCCCGCAAGCTCTGTTCATAGCGCAGGACATTCCCGCGCACTTTTATTCACTTTACAGTGCAGCTGCATATTATTAAACCAATAGATTCAGATGAACAAATAAAATCAATAAATTGTATTTGTATCAAACTGTGACTCCAGAAGATGCGTGAGTAAATCCGCTCTATCTCTCCCCATTGAGTGCTTGTTGAGTACAGTGTGAGTACGCAATGACGAAGCGCTTTGTCGCATAGTTACTGAGCTTAAGATGTTACAGACATATAAACCTTTCTAAACCTGTTAATTTGACATGCAAATGGCATTATACTGCGTCTCCGTTAGTGAGCGATGCAATAAAACTAACGCTCCTGTTCATAATCAACAAAGCTGTTAACATTGCAAGTGTGACATTGGAGCAATCTATGGTTTTTATGTCTTTCATATTTTGGCGCTCCATCAATAGTCAAAATGCAGCACATTTGACAAGAAAGGCAGAAATAGCAAAAATGCTTTGTGTACCAGCTACATGGTGAAGAGAGACATTTAAAGACCTGTTACATCTCTCATCTCCATCTCTCCATCCAGGGAAGAAAATTAACGGGTCTCTGGGCAAAAATGCCCCCGAAATTAAAAATATCGGGGCAAAAATTGTCCTCACAAAGAGTTCCTGTTGCTTTATTAATAACATCTGATGTAGTTCTTCATTTGAATTTTTGGAGAACATGATTTGTTTCGTGCCGTCCGTTTGTGCAGATGTTGCCGAGACAGTGGCGGATGCTCGTGCCATAAACGCGCACAGACGGGCTCTCCGCTTCTCACACTCCGCAGCAGTTCGGTGTCATGCTCACGCGCTAAATTACATGACTGTTCGGACCATTTATTCAAACATTGTAACACTCCCTGTGCTACTTGCCAGCCATTGGCTCATCTCACGTATCTGTCTGTTTAAAAAGCCTCCTCACTAGCTAGAAGCCAAAAGTGTGGGAAGGATGGATGTTATACTGTATATTTATTAAGTAAATCAGGTCTGAGAAAACACAAAATCTAACAGCCAAATGCTACAATATAGTTAATAATAATATTAACAAAAATAATATCTGGATAAATAGCCTTGATTTTAAATAAAACATTATTAATGATACAATAATAATTTTACATTAACCACTTTTAGTGTATGAATCACATCTCTGACTAATGTTAATTGTTAATGTTAATAATGTTCATTTAATAGCCAAAACATTTGGAAATACGTAAATGAGAAACAAAAGTTGTTTTTTCAGTAAAAATGCACATATGCAATGTACATATCATGCAATTTTGTAATTATTGAAATATGCCATTTTTCAAATTGAATTAATTGCTTAAACTATAACATAAAAGGATGACATGGTCATTTTATAAGGTTAGAATAGAAAAAAATGCCCCTGGAAATCAAATATTTCCCTAAAATGGAAAAGTTGATTTCTGACCCAGGTTCCATCTGACCTCTACAGGAATTGAGAAAAGTGGCCCACCCGTGAGATTTAGGTGAGTTTGTTGTAAAATTTCGGATTTTTCAGTGTTATGAATTTTAGCACAGTGAAAGTATGTATGTAGTGAAAGCGCACAGCTATTATTAGATCGTTGGTGAATTATAAAATTACGCTCTCTGGATTTTTTTAACATCAGAATAAGAATAAGAACTTTATAATAAGGTCTTGATTATTTTTTCATTATTGACATTCAGGCTACTTTTCTCTTTTACTTGCCCCTTCAAAAATCCACTTGTCCAGGACAAGCGTTAATGTGGAGCCCTGCTGTTCTTCAAACCAAACTTTACCGGTTCCAAATTTAATGTTAAACAAATCACAGATTGACAGGTTAATACAGAACGAGTGAAAATACTTCTATCTACCTGCTTTGCCTCTCTGGTAGTGATTCCCTCTCTGTTGCTGATGCAGTGAGGTTTTAGGCCGTCTATTATTGCCGTCTATAGTGGCATCTTCATGTTACGGTAATGGCGGGTGTAAAGGTTTAAAAAAATTTTAAAAATCTTATTCGAAATTATTTTTTATTTTATTTCAGTTAGTTTCAGAGCCATGAATTTTTATTTTAGTTTAGTTTTTCCAATTATTTTATTTTTTATTTGTATTTCAGTTTACGAAAATGTTATTTATTTATTTATTTATTTTTTACATTTAGTTTTAGTTTACGATAATAACCTTGGTTGAGATTACATAATAATTTTAATGTAAGAAAACTAATATAAAAAATGTGGAACCACTGTTCACGACTGAATTAAGTTCAGCCAAACAGCTATTTATTTATTTATTTTTTTAGTATAAATGCCTCGTTTTTTAAGATGTCAAGTAAAATGTAGTTTGAAACTTTGTTGCCTGTACAGCTGGAGTTGAGCTGCTTGCCCCCTACTGAATGGGAATCATAAAAATATGAAGGTGGTATTTCAAACTTGAATGGCTTTTGTGGTAGGAAAATTCCTTTTTAGGGAATTATGTCAGATCAGGGGACATGATTAATTGCGTAAAAGTTTTTCTTAAACATTCTTTTTTATGTTATTAATCAAACTGAATTAATGTGTTAAATCAACAGCTTTAATTTTTAATATTACAAAGTTTTTAAAAAGTTATTAAAGCTGACGTGTCTAATTTTTTATGTTAACCCTCTTATGGTATTCAGTCATTTTTGATCGAAATACACTTTTTTAAATAATAAAAATGGTTTCCTTTATCTGAGCAGTACAAGACTTGGTGACTTTTCCTCCAACTGCCATCAAAAAATTGTGCTTGATTTAACAAGTCCTTTGATATTTGCAGTCAAAATTGACTGACCATTGAGAATGAATGGGAAAGACCAAAAAACTGAGCAATTTTTTTTTTATCTGTCAAACACAATCAATAAATCAGCCACAATGCAGAAAAACAAAACCAGACAGAAATTACAGGGTGAGACTCTAAAACATCCACAGTGCAAAACACACACACACACACTTACTCACACACAAGAATGAACTGGTGAGACTTTAATACAACTTTTTTTTTCATTTGTCAAATAAAACCAATAAATCAGCCACAAATCTAAACATACACACACAAAAATGAAGGGCTGATACGATAAAACACTCACGATGCAGAACACACACACACACACACACAGAACCAGGGCTTCAATAAGTGGAGCTCTACAGCCATCTTTTGGTCATTGTTGGCATTACAAGTCACCTGTTGTTTTCCAGCTGATGACAGCAAATCGTCCTGGTTACTTTCGTAACCTCCGTTCCCTGATGGAGGGAACGAGACATTGTGTCGATGTAGTGACACTAGGGGTCACCCTTGGGAGCCCCAAACACCTCTGCTTTTTTGAAAAAAGGCCAATGAGAATTGGCAAGTGGAATTTGCATGCTACTCCCCTGGACATATGGGTATAAAAGGAGCTGGTATGCAACCACTCATTCAGGTTTTGTGCTGAGGAACCCAGACCAGGTCCCAGTCATTTCAGCGTTGTGGCAAGAGGGACACAATGTTTCGTTCCCTCCATCAGGGAACAGAGGTTACGAAAGTAACCAGGTGTTCCCTATCTGTCACTCACTCAACATTGTGTCGATGTAATGACACTAGGGGTCCCTAAACAAAACGCCACAACTAGCTGAAATTTGTTGCGTGAACTGGCGGTGTGTGACAGCTGCCCCTCCAGCCTCTCCTACAGGAAGGAAAGCACTGATCCGACTGCGCATCTCTGGGGGTCTTCGCGTTGGGAAGAACACCACTTAGCGAACAGACGCCACTTCAAGGCATACAGGCGCCTAGCCTGAGTGATTGTGTCTACCACCAAGGGTGGTAGGCCACTTAGGTCTTCCGCGTGCCATCCAGGGGCCAGATGTGGAGATTCCAGAGGTCTGGTCGTGGGTGCCAAATGGTGCCCCATCCCTGAGAAAGAAGGTCCTTCCTCAGGGGAATTCGGCGGGGGGGGGGGGCTGTTGCGAGGAGCGTGAGATCCGAGAACCACGTCTGGGTGGGCCAGTAGGGTGCTACTAGGATGATCTGCTCCTCATCCTCCCTGACCTTGCACAGGGTCTGTGCAAGTAGGCTCACTGGGGGAAACACGTATTTGCATAGTCCAGGGGGCCTGCCTCAGTCAGGGCGTACCAAAGTGGGCAGTGGGAGGATTCCCAAGAAGCAAACAGGTCTACCTGTGCTCGACCGAATCGACTCCAAATCAGCTGGACCACCTGAGGGTGGAATCTCCACTCTCCCCTGAGGGTAACCTGACGTGACAGCTTGTCCACTGCAGTGTTGAGGTCGCCCGGGATGTGAGTGGCTCGTAGCGACTTGAGGCGCTGCTGACTCCAGAGGAGGAGATGGCGAGCGAGTTGTGACATGCAATGGGAGTGTAGACCGCCTTGGCGGTTGATGTACGCTACCGATGCTCTGTTGTCCGTCTGGACCAACACGTGCTTGCCCTGGATCAACGGCTGAAACCACCACAGGGCGAGCAGTACTGCCAACAACTCTAACACCTTCAGACAGTTCAGCACTGACTGTGCGTGCTCGTTCGTGAGGCATGCTGTCATCGAGACTGAGTCCAACTCCAGACCGAAAAAAGAGATGCTCTGAACCGGGGAGAGCTTGCTCTTTTCCCAGTTGACCCGAAGCCCCAGTCGGCTGAGGTGCCAGAGCACGAGGTCCCTGTGTGTGCACAGCAACTCTCAAGAGTGAGCTAGGATTAGCCAGTCGTTGAGACAGTTGAGGATGCGGACACCCACTTTCCTTAGCGGGGCAAGGGCAGCCTCTGCGACCTTCGTGAAGACGCGAGAGGACAGGGACAGGCTGAAGGGGAGGACCTTGTACTAGTACACCTGGCCTTCGAAGGCAAACCGCAGGAAGGGTCTGTGTCGAGGTAAGACTGAGATGTGAAAGTATGCGTCCTTCAGGTCTACCACTTTTTGCCTCAGCATCTTGAACGGGAGTCTGTGCAAAGCCCGGTTCAGTACTCACAGGTCCAGGATTGGTCGCAACCCACCGCCTTTCTTTGGTACGGTGAAGTAAGGGCTGTAGAACCCTTTCTTCATCTTGGCTGGAGGGACAGGCTCTATCAGGGGTGGGGGGACCGCCGCTGGGGCCCCATACCCGCAAAGATGGGACGGTGGTCGTGACGATGGCCGTGCGCACCAAACATGTGACCCAAAAACCACTCTTTTTTGAATTTTTGGGTACCGCAGCCTCTTGGACATGCGGCGAAATTAAATGAAAACGAAACAAAAGATTCTCCTCCCGGCCCTCCACTGGGGGATGGAGTGGTCTGCTCACCAGCTCTGGAGAAGTGGGTCTCCTTGCCCCTGGGTTGCCCATCTCAGGGGCGCTTCGAAGCCTTCCTCGGGTTCTTGGCGGCCGGCCGTGAGACGGGTGGCATCTGCTTCCTGCGCTGGGCTCCACGCCGGGGCCTGGCCACGGGGGCGGGCTGCAGCGGAGCTGGTGTTGTAGTTGCAGGAGGACGCCCTTGGCGATGAGCAGACGGGGTGTGGGGTCTTGAGCTGCTCCGGGGCAGGATGTTCTGTATGGCCTCCGTCTGCTGCTTCACCGCCGAGAACTGCTGGGCAAAGTCCTCGACGGTGTCACCGAATAGGCCAACCTGGGAGATGGGGGCGTCAAGGAACTGTGCCTTGTCAGCCTCATGCATCTCAACCAAGTTGAGCCAAAGGTGGTGCTCCTGGACCACCAGGGTGGACATCGCCTGTCCGAGAGACTACAACATGACCTTTGTCGCCCGGAGAGCGATGTCGGTCGCCGAGTGCAGTTCCTGCATCAATCCTGGGTCAGAACTACCCTCGTGCTGTTCTTTAAGCGCCTTGGCTTGGTGTACTTGCAGGAGAGCCATGGCGTGCAGAGCGGAGGCGACTTGTCCAGTGGCACCGTAGGCTCTAGCCGTCAGGGACGACATAAACCTACAGGCCCTGGACGGGAGTTTCGGGCACCCGCACCAGGTGGCGTCGCTCTACGGACACAAGTGCACCGCGAGCGCCTTATCCACCTGGGGGATCATCGAATATCCCCTGGCCGCTCCGTCATCGAGGGTAGCGAGAGCATGGGCGCTGAAAGACCGGGACCGGGCAGTAAAAGGTGCCTCCCACGATCTTGTCAGCTCCTCATGCACCTCCGGGAAGAAGGAACGAGGGCGGGGCGTGGCTGTGGGCGGCACCCCGAGCCCAGGAACCAATAGTCGAGCCGCAAGGGTTCAGGGGAGAGCGGAGGGTTCCACTCTAGCCCGATGCTCGCGGCCGCCCGGGAAAGCATGTCCATCATTTCCGCGTCGGCCTGGGACTGGGCAACAACTCCCGAAAGAAGAAGCCCAGCCGAAGCCTCTGCGTCCGACTGGACGAGCCCACTCTCCAATGCTGTGCTCGATAACTCGTCTTCTTCCCGGGCTCCGAACGAGATGTCAAACTCGCCCTGAGACAAGCCGGCAATCTCGTCCGAGCGCCCGACCAGAGCAAGCGAGCGTGCTGGGGAATGGGAGGTCCGTGGGGGGATACCCGGTGGAGGTGGTCCCATTGAGATCCCCAAATTGCCCCCAGTGCTAACCGGCATGGCCTTATACCCGTAGGTAGAAGGACCAAGGCGGGGAGCCGCTGGGGTGGCTTGAATAGAACCGCTCGGCTCCAAAGAGAAAATCTGAATGAATGGTTGCAGACCAGCTCCTTTTATACCTGTATGTCCGGGGGAGTGGCATGCAAATTCCCAAGAGTAACCCCTAGTGTCACTACATCGACACGACGTCGAATGAGTGACAGATAGGGAACTGACACACACACACACATACATACACGTTTGCAAAATACATTTTTACAATAGAAAGTTTGAAATAACAAATAATTCTAATTGGATTTACTGAATTTTGCAGTTCATTTCTATTTCTTCATGTTCATTTTCTTGACATTATTATGCATTTACTTTGCGTTATCACATTTTTATGTTTGAAATAAATTATTGGTAGAAAAATGCTTACTCTGTGTCTCCTCTTTGTAACACCATGATCAGGTTTGATGGCAAGCATTATGACATTAACTGCAAAAACTGACACTTAAAATCAAAATTTAAATGTTAAATTTTGACAAATAATAGTCTGATAATGTCTAAATATTTATCCAAATGCATATCTTGTGATAAAATATTAAATTACATTACAAGCCATCAGACTACAAAGTAGGTGGCTACAGCCATCTACTGGCTGTTACTGGCATGACATAATTTTCAAGTCATGTTATTTATATTTTGTTCACCAGATGGCAGCAGTCTGCCTCCAATTTATGTCACATTCTCATTTTTCTACATTTCAACTTATACAAGTGAAGGTTCTAAATGTTTTTTTTTTTTTTTTTTTTTAAATGTGCTTATTTGTATATGGAAATTAATGGTAAAATTGTTAAATGTACATGTAAATACATCAAAATAGCATAAAATCCCAAAAGAAACAGAATTTTATTGTTCTTACTTCAAGGAAGAAAAAATGGTATCATTATTATCATCATCACAAAAAAAACAAAAAAAAGAAAGAAAAGAAAGGGTTACGCATCTGAACCTTCCGGTCAAAAATGACCATGAATACCAAAGGAAGGTGCCACTTTACCATAGGAGGGTTAAAATTATTTTTCGTATACCAGCTTAATATGCAGATTCAACTATAAGTAAGCCATTTGTAGATTTCACCTAAAAGTGTAACAATGTGTACCATTCCTCTTACTCTTTGTACAACCAATAGAAGACACAGAGATTTTCTGAAATCTGTTTTAAATTAGAGATTATTTTTGCAATAATAGACTTTAGTGGCACAGAAATTAAACACATATTTCAATTGCTATAATATCTCTTTATGTAAATTAAGTAAATGTTAAGTAAACATTCACTGGGTCTAATTCAATATCAGTAAGAACAGTTTTACAAAACAATTTACACAAAATTTGTTCCTGCTTATGTTTAAAAAATGAGCCCTATTGCATTTTGACTAACAGTTATTGTATTAGTTTTATGCAAGTGAGTGCTATTTATTTTAGTGTTCAACACTGTGTTTGATTTGTAATAGTTGGTTTTTGTACTGACCTGTAGACTGACTGGCTGGGACAAACGGTTCTGCCTCCTCGTAAAAGTCTTCATCCTCTAAACACGGAGGGTGTGGGGGGACAGCAGGACCCACAGGCTGAAGATTAAAAAAAAGCAGAATAGATTTATTTTCAGACTGCAAACACAGGACAATGAACAGCACTCAAATAAACTGTTATACACAGCTCTAGTTTCAGCTCATTAACCCACAGTGAAGTACACAAACACAACCAATCTGGACCCTGATCAATCGAACTTTCACATGAGTTGCTCACAGCAACTGCACAGTCAAGAATGACGACAACACTGCTGTCTAAACAGATCACCTGAGTGTGCACATGAGAAGCATCATATCCGAGACTTACAGGGACGAAAATAGAGAAATTGGAGTCAGAACATTTAACAGTTCTGGTTCTGATTCCAGTTCTTTTATGATTCCATTACTGAAGAATGCAGACGTTCAAGGACTGTTAATGGAACCGAACATAATAAAAATTATTCGGTTCCACTATTTAAAGAAATAAATCAATTTCAGATGATATCCTTCTCATATGGAGCTCAAAACCAAGAGTTTAAATACAGTTCTGCATTTACAGGAAGTGAGAGAGGGTATGTTTTTAGCTGTACTAAGGGTCACTCAGTCCACAGTGTTTATGAGGGTATGGAGCAGACTGTTCTAGAGGAGAACAGCTGAGGGACAATGGCTGTGGCTGTGGGGTCAGTAATTTGTAGTCGGACACTGAGGGCACAAGAGCAAATCAGTGGCACTGAAAGAAAGGTTTCTGGGAGTTCAAAACAGGAAGGCAAAAGCAGAGATCATACAGAGATTTATTTGGGTCTTAAATCATAAATTTAATTCCAATGTGCCTTGACTTGAAAGACTTATTTTCCTAAGATTCAAATACAGGTTTGTCTTTGGGAGATGTAATGAAGTAGCCTTCAGAATAAAAGGAATATCTGTGGCATGCTGTCAATTACCATAGAAAATAACTGACTCGTCCCTCTGTTTATAAAAAAGAACAGAAAATGTCTTTAATGTAATGCACGCCTAAAAAGTAATCTTATCTCAGGGTTTAAAAACAGAAATGTGATGCCTGTAGGAAGCACTTGAAAGATTTTTGTTATCTGAACATTAAAGTTGTCTAAGTGGAACTACTTTTCTAAGCAGATGAACTTTAGTTTGGGATTCATAAAAATATGAAGGTGGTACTTCATAATTGAATGGCTCCTTTGGTAGGGAAAATCCATATTAAGGAATTATGTCTGGTCAGGGGACATGAATAACTGCATTAACTAAGGTTGAAATATTGGATAATATTAACTTTTAATATGTAACTTTGCACAGACAAAGTAAAATAATCTATTAAACCCATAGATATACAGACATAGATACCGCATTTGGCTGGACTGGATAAATCAGCCACACTGCCATCTTGGAACAATCAACAAGGAGCTCCATTTAAATGCAAGTCAAAAGTAGAGAATGGACCAAAATGTAACTCCTTCACTGTACATCTTGCCATTGCAGTCATACGATCATGATTTCAAGCTCAATTACAGTAACACTTCCTAGAGCTTGACAAATGTGCAGAGCTTTAAATGGCGCTAGAAAGTGTAATTGAGCTTGAAATCATGATCGCAAAGGAGACTGCTGATGTCAAGATTTATAGTGAAAAAGGAGTTACATTTTGGTCTGTTCCCTATCTGTCACTCACTCGACGTTGTGTCGATGTAGTGACACTAGTGGTCACTCTTGGGAGCACGAAACACCTCTGGTCTTTGATAAAAGGCCAATGAAAATTGGCGAGTGGTATTTGCATACCACTCCCCTGGACATACAGGTATAAAAGGAGCTGGTATGCAACCACTCATTCAGAATTTCTCTTCGGCGCCGAACGGTCGATGTTCACCGAGCTGACTGTTCATTCACCTCTGCTGAATCTGATGCCGCATTTCAGCGGCTTCTCCCTCTTCTGCACTGGTGCACTGCAGAGAACGCCCCTGGGCACTTCGGCAGAAATAAAAGAGTATATTTCTCTAAAAGATCGGCACACACGGAACGTCTTTTTAAAGACACATCTTTTTAAAGATGCCTTTCCGTTTGTGTGTTTTTCCTGGTTGCGGTCGTTATCTCTCACCTTCTGATGGTCATGATCACTGTCTTTCGTGTCTGGGCACGACCCACGTGGAGACAGCGTTCGTGGATGGATCATGTACTCATTGCGAGAACATGATCATTGCAACATTGCGGTCGCGGCTTGCCTTTGTAAGAAAGCAAGCCACCCCAGCGGCTCCCCACCTTGGTCCTTCTACCTACGGGTATGAGGCCAGCGCGGCTAGCACTGGGGGCGATTTGGGGACCCCAATGGGACCACCTCCGCCGGGTATCCCCACACGGACCTCCCATTCCCCAGCATGCTCGACTGCCCTGATCGGGCTTCCGGATGAATCCGCCGGCTCGTCTCACGGCGAGTTCGACCTCTTGTTCGGAGCCCGTGAAGGTGATGAGCTCTCGAGCGCAGCATCGGAGAGCGGGCTCGTCCAGTCAGACGTGAAAGCCTCAGCTGGGCTCCCCCCCACGGGTACGGTCGCCCAGTCACAGGCTGACACGGAAATGATGGACATGCTCTCACAGCCACGCCACGCCCCGCCCCGCCCCAGTTCCTTTCTTCCCGGAAGTGCACAAGGAGCTGACAAGGTCATGGGAGGCACCTTTTACTGCCGGTCCCGATCTTTCAGCTCCCCCACCCTCACTACCCTCGATGGTGGGGCGGCCAGGGGCTATTCGCCGATTCCCCCGGTGGATAAGGCACTCGCGGTGTACCTATGCCTGCAGAGCGCTGCCACCTGGCGCGGGCGCCAAAAGCTCCCGTCCAAGGCCTGTAGGTTTACGTCGTCCCTGATGGCCAGAGCCTACAGTGCCGCTGGACAAGCTGCCTCAGCCCTGCACGCCATGGCTCTCCTGCAAGTCCACCAAACCAATGCGCTAAAGTAACTGCACGAGGGTATTTCCGCCCTGGGATTGATGCAGGAGATGCGCCCGGCGACCGACCTCGCTCTCCAGGTGACAAAGGTCATGGCGCGGTCTCTCGGGCGGGCGATGTCCACCTTGGTGGTCTAGGAGCGCCACCTTTGACTCAACCTGGTCGAGATGGGAGAGGCCGACAAGGCACAGTTCCTTTCTGCCCCCATTTCCCAGGTAGGCCTATTCGGTGACACCTTCGAGGACTTTGCCCAGCAGTTCTCGGAGGTGAAGCAGCAGGCGGAGGCTAGCCGGCACATCCTGCCCCAGCGCGGCTCAAGATCCTGCACCCCGCCTGCTCGTCACCAAGGGCGTCCCCCTGCGGTGACTGCACTGGCTCTGCTGCAGCCCGCCCCTGCAGCCCGGCCCTGGCATGGAGCCCACCACAGGAAGCAGACACCACCCGTCTGGCCAGCCACCAAGATCCCGTGAAAGGCTTCGAAGCACCCCTGAGATGGGTGACCCAGGGAAAACAAAACCCACTGCTTTGGAGCTGGTAAGCAGACCACTCCATCCCCCGGTGGAAGGCCGGGAGGAGAATCTTTTGTTGCATTTTCATTTAATTTCACCACATGCCCAAGTGGCTGCGGTACCCAAGAGTTCAGCAAAAGAGCGGTCTCTTTGTTCCCTGGGTCACATACCTGATGTGCACGGCCATCATCATGACCACCATCCACCATTCCATTTTGGCAGGTTTGGCGCTCCAGCGGCAGTCTCCCTGCCCCTGCGCGCCCAGCTGTGGCACAAATCCACCCCCGATGTGACAGTCTCCTTGGGTCACGAAGACTGGCCTCTTCCTCCCCCGTCCAAGGCTGTTCCGGGGGTGGTCACAAGGAGCCAGGTAAGTGCTTCAATGTCCCTGAACTCAGCGCAGGCACGACACAGCGTGGCACCTCAGGCTCCGCCCTGCCGCGAGGCCCCACCCGCCGGTACGTCCGACGAGATTGTCCCCTTGGTCCCCCTCGCCCAGAGCTTGGACACGTGGCTTGCGCTTTCCAACCCGTCGCGATGGCTGATCCGGACCGTCCGACTCAGCTAAGCGATTCAGTTCACCAGGCGTCTGCCCAGGTTCAGCAGCATCCACTTCACCTCGTGAAGGGCGAGAACGCTGCTACCTTGCGCGCGGAGATTGCTACCCTCCTACGGAAGGATGTGATAGAGCCTGTCCCTCCGAAAATGTAAAAATGTAATCTGCAAACTGTTTTGGATGGCGATAATCACTCGTAATACAAGCAATTATTCTGGTTACTTGTGTAACCTCCGTTCCCTGATGGAGGGATCGAGACATGTGTCGATGTAGTGACACTAGGGATCACCTCTGGTATTTGATAAAAGGCCAATGAAAATTGACGAGTGGTATTTGCATGCCACTCCCCCGGACAGGCGGGTATAAAAGGAGCTGGTATGCAACCACTCATTCAGGTTTTATGCTGAGGAGCCGAGACAAGGTCCGGCCATTTCAGCGGGTAGTTCAGCATTGTGGCAGGAGGGACACAATGTCTCATTCCCTCCATCATGGAACGGAGGTTACACAAGTAACCAGGACGTTCCCTATCTGTCACTCACTCGACGTTGTGTCGATGTAGTGACACTAGGGGTCCCTATACAAAATGCCGCAACTGGCTGAACTGTGTTACGTGAACTGGCAGTGTGTGACGGGCAGACGACTGTGTGCCTCGTAGCCAGTGCACCAGGCCGACACGTAACCTCCCCCAACATAGTTATGAGTGTCGAACGGCAATTTGGGGACAAGTCGACTACCCAAAAGATAAAGACAGGCTAACCCAGTCGTGGCCTCTATTCCCCTTCTTTTTTCCACTCCCTAAAAAACAAGGGGGATTATCCGACTGGGTTGCCAGGTCTAGTCGGGGGGTGTCCCTACCAAGGGGAGGACACCGCAGAGACCACATCTTGCCCAAAGAGAGGGGGGATATTTAAGTGGAAAAATACATCACATGGTCTTGCCGACCATGTGGAGAGTCTCATGATAGATCCTACCCAACGGGGGAGGAGTTACTACAAACATGGAGACTGTGGCAGAGGGGGCTCTGCCCAAGGAAGACGCAGTTTGCCAACAGGGAAACAAATTAGCGGAAGATATACATTGTATGGGGTTACCTTACAGGGAACCGCCACATGCAGAGCACCTACCCCAGAACAGGGCTCTTAGTTAGCATGTGTACTGGGCCAGCAGCGAGTCTCTCCGAAAACTCGACTGCCACAGGGCTTGGAGGAAGTCAACCAGGGAACATAGTTTGTGAACACTACTGGGAATTAATGGCGCACGTCTTCAGCTCAGAGGAGGTGAAAGGCGCTATGTGCAAGCGATACACCCGGCCGGCTATCCCAGGCTTATCCGCTTGTATTGCGTGCTACTACCTGGGACGAAACTGGTTCCACCCGGAGGTTGTAGAACCTTGCAAAGGTGTTGGGTGTTGCCCAGCACGCTGCTCTACAAATGTCTGTTAGAGAGGCACCCCTGACCAGGGCCCAGGAGGCCGCTACACCCCTGGTAGAATGGGCTCATAGACCTACCGGGGTCGGCAAGTCCTGGGCGTGATATGCCATAGCTATGGCGTCAATGAGCCAGTGGGCGATCCTCTGCTTGGAGACAGCGCTTCATTTCCGCTGTGCACCAAAGCAGACAAAGAGCTGCTCAGAGATCCTAAAGCTCTGTGTGCGATCCATATAGATGCATAAAGCGTGCACCGGACACAGCAACGACAGGGCTGAGTCTGCCTCCTCCTGGGGCAGCGCTTGCAGGTTCACCACCTGGTCCCTAAAAGGGGTCGTGAGAACCTTGGGCACATAGCCCGGTCGGGGTCTCAAGATCACGTGAGAGTAGCCCGGACTGAATTCCAGGCACGTTTCACTGACAGAGAACGCTTGCAGGTCTCTTATCCTCTTGATGGAAGTGAGCGCAGTCAGGAGGGCAGTCTTCAAGGAGAGTGCCTTAAGCTCAGCTGACTGCAAAGGCTCAAAGGGTGCTCTCTGTAGAACCTGAAGAACTACAGAGAGGTCCCATGAGGGAACAAGGCGCGGTCTGGAGGGGTTCAGCCTCCTGGTACCTCTCAGGAACCTGATGATAAGGTTGTGCTTCTCTAAGGACTTACCGTCCACTGTGTCGTGGTGTGCTGCTATAGCAGCAACGTACACCTTCAAGGTGGAAGGGGACAGCCGACATTCCAGCCTCTCCTGCAGGAAGGAAAGCACCGATCTCCAGGGTCTTCCCGTCGGGAAGAACACTTAGCGCACAAACGCCACTTAAAGGTATACAGGCACCTCGTAGAGGGGGTAGAGAGTGATCGTGTCTACCACCACGGGTGGTAGGCCACTTAGGTCTTCCGTGTCCCGTCCAGGGGCCAGACATGGAGATTCCAGAGGTCTGGTTGTGGGTGCCAGATGGTGCCCTGTCCCTGAGAAAGAAGGTCCTTCCTCAGGGGAATTCTCCGGGGGGGGGGGCTGTCGCGAAGAGCGTGAGGTCCGAGAACCACATCTGGGTGGGCCAGTAGGGTGCTACCAGGACGACCTGCTCCTCGTCCTCCCTGACCTTGCACAGAGTCTTTGCAAGTAGGCTCACTGGGGGAAACGTATATTTGCATAGGCCAGGAGGCCAGCTGTGTGCCAGCACGTCTATTCCGAGGGGTGCCTAGGTCAGGGCATACCAGAGCGGGCAGTGGTAGGATTCTTAGGAGGCGAACAGGTCCACCTGTGCCCGTCCGAATCGACTCCAAATCAGCTGGACCACCTGAGGGTGGAGTCGCCACTCTCCCCTGAGGGTAACCTGCCGTGATAGCGTGTCCGCTGTAGTGTTGAGGTCGCCCGGGATGTGAGTGGCTCGCAGCGACTTGAAGTGCTGCCGACACCAGAGGAGGAGACGGCGGGCGAGTTGTGACATACAACCTTGGTGGTTGACATATGCTACTGTTGCTGTGTTGTCTGTCTGAACTAACACATGCTTGCCCTGGATCAACGGCCAGAACCTCCGCAGGGCAAGCAGAATTGCCAACAACTCGAGGCAGTTGATGTGCCAACGCAGCCGTAGGCCCATCCATAAGCCGGCATGATGACCACGCAATGTGTCCCGCGGCGCCATGCCCATCTCAGGACTCGAGTCTGAAGCCAGAGCTGAAGCGGTCTCATATGCATCAACCCGAGCAGGGTGGCCACCGCTGAGGATGCCATATGCCCCAGGAGCCTCTGAAAGAGTTTCAGTGGAACTGCTGTTTTCTGTTTGAACACCTTCAAACAGGCCAGCACCGACTGTGTGCGCTCGTTCGTGAGGTGCGCTGTCAAAGAGACTGAGTCCAACTACAAAACGAGAAAAGAGATGCTCTGAACCGGGAGGAGCTTGCTCTTTTCCCAGCTGACCCAGAGCCCTAATCGGCTGAGGTGCGAGAGCACCAAGTCCCTGTGTGCACACAACATGTCCCGAGAGTAAGCTAGGATTAGCCAATCGCCGAGATAGTTGAGAATGCGAATGCCCACTTCCCTTAACGGGGCAAGGGCTGCCTCTGCGACCTTCGTGAAGACGCGAGGGGACAAGGACAGGCCGAAAGGGAGGACCTTGTACTGATACGCCTCACCCTCGAATGCAAACCGCAGGAAGGGTCTGTGTCGAGGTAGAATCGAGACGTGAAAATACGCGTCCTTCAGGTCTACCGCCACGAAAAAATCTTGATGCCGGACGCTCACCAGAATGCGCTTTTGCGTCAGCATCTTGAACGGGAGTCTGTGTAAAGCCCGGTTCAGTACGCGCAGGTCCAATATTGGCCGCAACCACCACCTTTTTTCGGTACGATGAAGTAGGGGCTGTAAAACTCCTTCTTCATCTCGGCCGGAGGGACAGGTTCTATCGCACCCTTTAATCAAATTAAAATGTAACAAAAGATTCTCCACCCGGCCCTCCACTGGGGGATGGAGTGGTCTTACTACCAGATCCAATGCAGTGGGTTTTCATCGACCCTGGGTCGCCCATCTCAGGGGCGCTTTGACGACCTTCGTTGATTCTTAGTGGCCGGCCGTGAGACGGGTGGCGTCTTGCTTCCTGCGGTGGGCTCCACGCCGGGGCCGGGCCGAAGGGGCGGGCTGTGGCAGAGCCGGTGCAGTCACCCCAGGGGGACGCCCTTGGTGACGAGCAGACGGGCTGTGGGATCTTGAGCCATGCCGGGGCAGGATATGCCAGATAGCCTCCATCTGCTGCTTCACTGTCGAGAACTGCTGGGCAAAGTCCTCGACTTTGTCGCCGAATAGGCTAGCCTGAGAGATGGAGGCAGCAAGGAACCGTGTCTTGTCGGCCTCACCCATCTCGACCAGGTTGAGCCAAAGGTGGCGCTCCTGGACCACTAATGTGGACATCGTCCACCCGAGAGACTGCGTCGGGACCTTCGTCGCTAGGAGAGCGAGGTCGGTTGCCGAGCGCAGTTCCAGCATCACATCTGGGGCGGAACTACCCTCGTGCAGTTCTTTTAGCGCCTTGGCTTGATGGACCTGCAGGAGAGCCATGGCATGCAGGGCGGAGGTGGCTTGTCCAGCAGCACTGTAGGCTTTGGCCATCAGGGACGACGTGAACCTACAGGGCTTGGACGGGAGCTTTGGGAGTCCGTGCCAGGTGGTGGCGCTCTGCGAGCATAGGTGCACCGCGAGTGCCTTATCCACCGGGGGAATCGCCGTATAGCCCCTGGCCGCCCCGCCATCGAGGGTAGTGAGGGGGACTGAGAAATCGGGACCGGGCAGTAAAAGGTGCCTCCCACGATTCTGTCAGCTCCTCGTGCACTTCCGGGAAGAAAGGCACTGGAGCACGGCGTGGCTGCTTTGAGCGGCGCTGTGAGCCCAGGAACCAATCATCGAGCCGCGAGGGTTCAGGGGAGAGCAGAGGGTTCCACTCTAGCCCGACGCTCACAGCCGCCCAGGAAAGCATGTCCGTCATCTCTGCATCAGTCTGTGACTGGGCAATCGACCCCAAAGGTGGGAGCCCAGCTGAGGCTTCTGTGTCTGACTGGACAAGCTCGCTCTCCGATACTGCGCTCGAGAGCTCATCAGCTTCGCGGGCTCCGAAAAAGAGGTCGAACTCGCCGTGAGACGAGCCGGTGGACTCATCCGGAAGCCCGATCGGGGCAGACGAGCATGCTGGGGAATGGGAGGTCTGCGGGGGGATACCCGGCGGAGGCGATCTCATTGGGGTCCCCAAATTGCCCCCAGTGCTAGCCGCACTGGCCTCAAACCCATAGGTAGAAGGACCGAGGCGGGGAGCCGCTGGGGTGGCTTGCTTTCTTATGAAAGCAAGCCGCGACCGCAACGTTGCCGTGGTCATGTTCTTGCAGTGAGAACATGAACCATTCACGAACGCTGCCTCCGTGTGGGTCGCGCCCAGACATGAAAGACAGTGATCGTGACTGCCTGAAGTTGAGAGGTAACGACCGCAACCAGGAATAACACACAATCGGTAAGGCATCTTTAAAAAGACGCATCTTTAAAAAGACGTTCCGTGTGTGCCGCTCTTTTAGAGAAATATACTCTTTCAGAAACATATACTCTCTTTTTTCTGCCGAAGCGCCCAAGGGCGTTCTCTGCAGTGCACCAGTGCAGAGGAGGGAGAAGCCGCTGAAATGCGCCATCAGATCCAGCAGAGGTGAACGAACAGTCGTAAGAATTCAGCTCAATGAGCATGACCGTTCGGCTCCGAAGAGAAAATCTGAATGAGTGGTTGCATACCAGCTCCTTTTATACCCGTATGTCCGGGGGAGTGGCATGCAAATACCACTCGCCAATTTTCATTGGCCTTTTATCAAAGACCTGAGGTGTTTCGGGCTCCCAAGAGTGACCCCTAGTATCACTACATCGACACAACGTCGAGTGAGTGACAGATAGGGAAATGTTTTACCACCTTAAAAATGAAGCACGCAAAAGAATATTATGAAAGCCAAAAGATGAACTCCGCATTAATTCGATCATTTATTTATTTATTTTGCAAGAAGTGATATTAAATATTAATTTTCTTTGAGAAGTGTTTATTTTTTATAAGAACTTATGTTTCTTGAGCAAAGTTTATAATAATAATAATAATACTGATCAACAACATTTCAAACGGAAATGTGGCATACTGTTATATTTAGCATTTTGATAAGGTTGATTTTTGAAAACAAGTTGATTTTTATTTATTTACTTTGACATTTTTTGTCTTGTTCCAAATAAAGAGGAAGTAGTTTTAATTTATAAAGTATTTAATTAACTGACTAGAGTTCCAAAAATAGGCATTACAATAGGATTATTTAATATGTTAAACAATTTCTATTGATTTTCCAGAAAACATTTACTATATCGTGATATATACACTACTGGTCAAAAGTTTTGAAACACTTACTCATTCTTTATTATAATTTTTTTCACATTTTAGAATAATAGTAAAGTCATTAAAACTATGGAATAATTAAATGGAACTATGGGATTGTAACGTATGCTGGAACTGCTGACAATGATGCCAGTGACGAAGACGATGATGAAGATGAGGAACCCAAGTGCAGTTTATTTACAAATGTGAACCAGTAACCCTGACTACAAAACAAAACATGAACATGGCCTAGACTTGGCTTGGCTATGGCTATGGCTATGGCTATGGCTATGGCTATGGCTATGGCTATGGCTATGGCTATGGCTATGGCTATGGCTATGGCTATGGCTATGGCTTGAACTTGACTACAGTGTACCAAACACAGACTATCACATTCAATACTAGACCACTACACAATGGAAAACATGAGGCTTAAATACATGGACATGGGGGAACATAAACCAATGAACAAACAGAACTGATAACAAGATAATTAAACAATAAACCAATGAAAACATGACACATGAACATGAAGGGAAAACAGGAATCACATGACAAGGGAAACAAGAACTAAACATTTCAAAATAAAAGACATGAATCAACAGAATACACATGACAGGGATTTATGCTGTGACTAAACAAAATCCAAAATAAATCAAAACTGTGTTATATTTTAGCATCTTCAAAGTAGTCACCCTTTGCCTAGAATTTGCAGACATGTACTCTTGACATTTTCTCAACCAACTTCTTGAGGTATCACCCTGGGATGCTTTTTAAACAGTATTGAAGGAGTTCCCATCTATGTTGGGCACTTATTGGCTGCTTTTCTTTATTATTTGGTCCAAGTCATCAATTTCAAAAACTTTTTTTTTGTAATTAAATTTTACATTTATAATGAAATAAATTAATATGGTGGCACAATTATATTTTTGTCTACAAAACTAATTTCAAACATTTAAGCTGATGCAGATCAAAAGATTTTTAAGATCATGGGAAACATTTCGGTCAAGTGTTTCAAAACTTCTGACCGGTAGTGTATATATATCGTTATCGTGATATAAAATTACTAATATCGTGATATAAGGTTTTGGTCATATCACCCACCCCTATCTGTCCAAAAAGAACCAAAAAACATTTTAAATTTCAAACTATTTTTTTTTAAGCTATCATATGGCTTCAGAAAACTTGGAATCTAGCACAGAAGTTGTATTGACTACTTTTAGGGTGTTTTTATAAAGCTTTTTTATCCTTTTTAGCTTGAAAAACATGGTCACCATGAATTGTCATTGTATAGAACGTTTAGCATACAGAATCTTCAAACATTTCTACTTTTGTATTTCACAGAACAAATAACAGCATACATGTTTGGAAAAACACAAAGGCCATCTTTGGAACGCTCACGGGCAGCTATTTTCTATGGATACAAGTGGCATAAAAGCTGTCTAATTGAATGGGGAAAGACCGAAATCTCCAAAACGGTTGGTCAAGTTTACAATCAAAGAACATATTTCAAATCAGCAGTTAAATCTGACAACAATGGTATCATAAATTGTGCTTCTTTAGCTCCGATCATGCAAAAACCCCCGCAATTTTTAAGGCTAGCTAATGCACATGCACTTTCTCGAGTTGGTTGACAGGCAATGTATGTATCTCAAAGGTGATTGGCTCTTTTATCTCCAAGGCGGGGCTTCCTTTTCTACATCCACCATATTGGGCATTCCCATTTCTCCCATTCATTTTAATAACAGTATTCGTCTCGGGATAAACAGTCTCAGGAATTACAAAAGGGTGCATAAATAATGACATAACTTTCATTTTTGGGTGAACTTTTCTTTTAAGATGGGCAACAGAGGCAGAAGGGTGAGTTTCTACTTGCTAAGCCTCTAAAACATTCACTGCACATTCCTCATTTTCCTCTTTACACAATCTGAGCAATCAGTCTCACACAAACCATGATCAAATTTAATGAAAAGCCCTTCTGCCGTCATCACACAGACAAGCGTATAAGCGTATACACAAATATGTGTGGGTCATTGTAACCCTGTCAAATTGAGCTTGTTAAGTTACCTCATGAAGTACAGGATGAAAAAATCTAAGCCTGCAAACCTCCCACCTCCCTTGCAAACCCACATACACAAACTAACCAGCCTTATGTAAGGACTACTGAAAGAATGCTTTAATATGGCCCCTTTCTCAGGCAGAGGTCCTCTAAAGAGAGCTGAGAAAGAGCTACAGGTGTCCAGAACTTAATGCATGTGTGAGTGTGCGTTTGTATATCCCTACACGTTTGATCTAAAGCAGGGGTCGGCAACCTATGGCACACGTGCCACCATTGGCCACCAATCACTGGCACTTCTGCAACAGCGAGAAGGAGATGTATGTATTTTATTTATATGAAGTCCCTTGCACCTGCGTCCCAATCTACCCCTTTGTGTAGTCCTTCCTCGTAATCACACAGCCTGTTTTATGTAGTTAAGAGCTGAATGGGAAGCTAAAAACTATTAAAGTGTGACGAGAATGCAGTAGTCAATAGACGAGTGCTGCCCGTGTAAAACATTTGCGTATTATGAGTCACTTATATCGCGGCACAGATCATTCAGGCAGCACTTCACTTTCGGTGAATTGCCCAAGTTAACGCATTTGCTCTGTCTCGTCATGCTGCATGGTTGAGTGGATGACAGCCTACATTTTCTGGTTTTATTTGTTGCCTTTGGCTTTTAGAAAACTATTAATGTTAATAAGAAGATACCACTATCAATGTTTGAGATTTTCAACCAAACTCTACATCTTTTCAATACTTCCATTTGTGTTATTTCATATTTTTGGTCGCATGGAAAATAGCAATAATGAGATATACACTGGCGGCCAAAAGTTTGGAGTAAAGTTGATTTTGTTCTTATGGAAAGAAATTGATACTTTTATTCACCAAAGTGGCATTCAACTGATCATAATGTATAGTCAGGACATTAATAACGTGAAAAATTACTATTACAATTTGAAAAAACAAAATTCAGAACTTCTTAAAATACTTCAAAGAGTTCTCATCAAAAAATCCTCCATGTGCAGCAATGACAGCTTTGCAGATCCTTGGTATTCTAGCTGTCAGTTTGTCCAGATACTCAGGTGACATTTCACCCCACTCTTCCTGTAGCACTTGCCATAGATGTGGCTGTCTTGTCGGGCACTTCTCACACACCTTACAGTCTAGCTGATCCCACAAAAGCTCAATGGGTTTAAGATCCATAACACTCTTTTCCAATTATCTGTTGTCCAATGTCTGTTTCTTTGCCCACTCTAACCTTTTCTTTTTGTTTTTCTGTTTCAAAAGTGTCTTTTTCTTTGCAATTCTTCCCATGAGGCCTGCACCCCTGAGTCTTCTCTTTACTGTTGTACATGAAACTGGTGTTGAGCGGGTAGAATTCAATGAAGCTGTCAGCTGAGGACATGTGAGGTGTCTATTTCTCAAACTAGAGACTGATGTACTTATCCTCTTGTTTAGTTGTACATCTGGCCTTCCACATCTCTTTCTGTCCTTGTTAGAGCCAGTTGTCTGTGACGAGGAGGAGGATGGGGCCGTGCCGTGACTACGCACACCCGGCCCCCAATCGGGCTAATCAGCAGAGGAGAGGGATAAGTGCAGCGAAACGCAGCAGTTCGAAAGAGAGAGAGCCACACGCAGCTGCAGTGTGTGCGTTTATGTTTTGTGTCTTTTTGTTTTCATTAAACATTCTTTTGACGGTTCAGCCGGTTCCCGCCTCCTCCTTTCCCAACCTTAACCTTGTTACATTGTCCTTTGTCTTTGAAGACTGTAGTGTACACCTTTGTATGAAATCTTCAGTTTTTTGAAAATTTCAAGCATCGTATAGCCTTCATTTCTTAAGTCAATGACTGACTGATGAGTTTTTAGAGAAAGCTGTTTCTTTTTTGCCATTTTTGACCTAATATTGACCTTAAGACATGCCAGTCTATTGCATACTGTGGCAACTCAAAAACAAACACAAAGACAATGTTAAGCTTCGTTTAATGAACCAAATAGCTTTCAACTGTGTTTGATATAATGGCAAGTGATTTTCTGGTACCAAATTAGCAATTTAGCATGATTACTCAAGGATCAGGTGTTGGAGTGATGGCTGCTGGAAATGGGGCCTGTCTAGATTTGATCAAAAATTACTTTTTTCAAATAGTGATGGTGCTGTTTTTTACATCAGTAATGTCCTGACTATACTTTGTGATCAGCTGAATGCCACTTTGGTGAATTAAAGTACCAATTTCCTTCTGAAACAGCAAAATCTGTACATTATTCCAAACTTTTGGCCGCCAATGTAAATAATAGCAATAGCAATACCATGGTAATTGTTTGGCAATTTTTAGCTGATTTATACGAAGCTGAATGATTTAAAGCATCCGTGTCATTTTAAAATGAGTTAATTCAGGAAATGTATATATAAATAAATAACGTCATGTCCAAATCACACCCACTGTTTAAACCAATCATCAACGGTCTCGACAAGCTGAACTCTCCTAGGTCAAGTATTTTAGGCGAAATAACATCAAACAAACACATTAACAAAAACGCCAATCATTTTGTCATGATTTTAAGGCAAATTAAAATGAGTCAGTTTGTGCAGTATGTATAAATTAGCCTGCATCACTATTTAAACAAACTAATGGATTTGTTGGATTTGAACAAACCATTAGCATTTGTACTGTGGACATGAATGATACCTCAAATCATTAAATTCCACTCAGAAAACCTTATCAACAGCATATCAACAGCACCCTGGTAACCACTAATAACACCCTAGCATAAAAAATATAAATATTTAGTTTGTTAGTAATGTTTGAACTTAAACTGTAATATTAGAAAAACAATATATTTTTTCTTACAACATTTAACAAACAGTTACTATGTAACTGATGTATAAATAGGGATAAATTACAACTTTTATGTTTCTTCTGCTCATTATCAATATACAATCAAACTGAACATGCATGCATGAGCTTCAACAACATCCAAAACATGCGTATGTGCGCTAAATCTCATGCATGCTCACCGTACTGAGCCCATTTGGTTGGCATGGAAAACCCTGGACTTTGGCGCACACTTTTTGGGTGACCTCATCCCTCCCACACCTCCCATGAGATCCTCCTGCACTATCCGACTTCCTTCCTCTCTGTGCAGTTGTCCTATCAGTCCATCTCTCTATCACTCCATCATCTCTCCATCACTGTCTCTTGAACCCTCAATCACGTAAACAGCCATAATTATCCACTTCCTCCCCTCTGCCTCTTTTCCAGCCAATCATGATACAGCGTTGGCTTGTCGAGATGGGCCTCCCGCTTAAACGTGGCATTTCCTGTCCAAGATACGGCCCCTCCCCCTCACTTCCTCCCCCTCAATCTTTTTCAAACAAGCTTTTGATTTGCTGTGCTTCTGGAATTGGGTGAACTTCCCACTGCACTTAATTGCAGTTATCTAGAAAAGCCCACGTTGGGTTTTTAGAAGATAGCGAAAAAAGTGATGTCATTAAGAAAGCCTAGGAATTTCACCTTGGAAAATGGGATTAAACATTTAACTCCAGGATCTATAATGTTTCATTATAAGTCAGCAAAGGGCCGTTATTTCATTTGTTTATTTATACTGTCAGAGAGTGACGTAAAATGAGGAGATGCTATCATTTTTTACATTTTGAAGAATCAGTGAAAGAAGACTAATATTAGGGATTATACAAACTACACAAGCACAACAAACATAAGATGCACATATGGTAACATAAGAAATTACACACACAAAGAAAAGATAACATAAATTATGTGTATTATCACATTCCCAAATACCGTTCTTTACCAAAACTAGTTTAGTACAATCAAACAACTTAAATAACCATCACCACATCATAAAGACTTGGGATTGGGCTCTTTTGACTTTGGCCAATATGCAACAACACAAAACAACATAGCAATTAGGGGTGTGCAAAACTAAATATTTTCAAAATTAACTAGTTGGTTGGTTGCTTGAAGGACTAGTCTACTAATCGGTCTGAAGGAAGCACTGGTTAGTTTCGAGTTCACCTGACCCTGATCAGACATGTATTTAAAGGGGATGAAATTAAAGACCATTTTCTGTGGATTTTACCAAGCAAACTGTCTAGTAGCTAAAGCACATCATGCTGTCAGCATGTGAAATAAAGCACTGCCACAAAAAATAAATACAAAATAAATATAAAATAGATAACCTCACTAATCAACTAGTTGATTGTTATACAATTAGTTGACCATCATGACACATCCCTAACAGAGTGCAACAGTGACAGGAATGGCCAGCCAATTTTTAACCATCTTGATTCCAAGAAATATTTTTACTATTCATTTTTCCCATAAGGATTTCATAAAATCCTTCATAAAAGAGTTCTAAGCCATGATCGAAAAACCAATAAGCTCCGAGGTGAATCACAACATTACAAGCTTTGATTTGAAGCAGAAAATTATTTGAAAATCGGACAAAAAGACAAAGGTACAAGACTGTGTACTTACCGTCTTTCACGAGGCAATGAAATACAATCCCATGATACAGCATTGCAAATTATATAATAGAATTAAAAATGATGGAAAAATATAAAACTACTGATTTAAAGTTGTTGATTATAAGTATAGAAACAATATATTTGGAGTATATTGCAAGATATTCAGATATATACAAATAAAAACTGTATAAGTAGTTTGAGAGTGTAGGGAGACAAACTCGACACATTAAACAAAATTTTTTTTAAATGAATTGGAAATAACATGGACTGATGACTTCAAAAGAAGCACATACACTGATGAGCCAAAATATTTTGACCACCTGGCTAATATGGTGTTGGTCCTCTGCATACCAACAAAACAGCACCGACCCGCTGAGGCATTGACTCTACAAGACCCCTGAAGGTGTCCTGCGGTATCTGGCACCAAGACATTAGCAGCAGATCCTTCAAGTCCTGTAAGTTGAGAGGTGGAGCTGCCATGGATCGGACTTTTTGGTCCAGAACATCCCACAGATGCTCAATAAGATTGAGATCTGGGGAATTTGAACCTCACCTTGAACCTCAAACTATTCCCGAACAATGTGTGCAGTGTGGCAGAGAAATTTTCCTGCTGAAAGAGGCCACTGCCACCAGGGAATACCATTGCCATGAAGGGGTGTACCTGGTCTGCAACGATGTTTAGGTAGGTGGCACGTATCAAATTGACGTCCACATGAATGGCCAGACCCAGAGTTTCCCAGCAAAACATTTCCCAGAGCATCACACTCCCTCCACCGGCTTGTAGTCTTCCCGCAGTGCATCCTGGTGCCATCACTTCCCCAGGTAAATGGTGCACATGTACACAGCCGTCCACGTGATGTAAAAAAAAACAGGACTCATCGGACAAGGCGACCTTCTTCCAATGCTCCAAGGTCCAGTTCCGACACTCGCATGCCCATTGTAGGTGCTTTCGACGGTGGACGGGGTCATCGTGGGCAGCCCCATACGCAACAGGGTATGATGCACTGTGTGTTGACACATTCTTCACACAACCATCATTAAAATTTTTCTGTGACCTCTGCCACAGTAGACTTTCTGTCGGTTCGGTTTGTTAAATGCTTTTCACACTAACCGCCAACACCACAGACAAACAGACCTACCATTTGATGTTGAAAATGCTTTTTTGGCAAAAGTAAAAGCGTGATGTGTCTGCTTATATTAAGTCTTGTCATACATGCCAACTTACAGGAAAGCCTAACCAATTGTTAAAACCAGTGCCGGTTTATCCAATTCCTGCCGTAAGCCAACCTTTTGAGCACAAAATCAAAAGCAGGCAGTGAGTATCTGTTTACAGTTATGTGTCAGGTAACCTGGTATCCTGCAGCCTACCCCTTGCGCACTATCATGGCGAAACTGGTCGTGAAAGCACTCACTCAGTTTATGTCAGTGGATCTCTAGTGGTCTATACAGATCATAATCCTTTAGTTTTTCTTCATTCGTTACAAAATCCAAACCAAAGACTTATGAGGTTGTGCCTATTTCTACAGGGTTACCTGTTGGGCATACACCACAATAAAGGCTCAAGAAACATAATAGTTGATGCCTTGTCTCGTGTACATACAGCATAAGTGTGGTTGCATGACCTCTAGTATGTTCTCCCTCTTCTATCTGTTCTCTCTCTAGTCCAACCTTAATTTTGCTTCCTAGGCGCCAAGGTTGCTGTAAGGTCTGGAGGGTTGCATATTGGGGAGAACCAGGATGAGGGCGCTGATGACATCATACATTATGGATATTGTGGCAAGTCGCCTATACACAAATCAGCATCTCCCCTGGCAACAGCAATCAGCGGCATGGCTCGAGTGGATGAGACACACCTGCAGCGGATTTGTCTCATTAAGAGAGGAAGATATTAGCGGCAGAGAAGGGAGCAGTGGGTTGTTGGTCCAGCTCCTGCAAATGACTAATGCTTTTCTCTCTCTATGTTTTTGCAAGAAGCGATTAAATGGACGAAGACAACCGGAAACTTCTTCTTATGCCGTCTCTCACCCACCACGAGCCATCACCAACACAACGCACTCCACACACTTTAAAAGACTTTGCATGACAAATTCACCTCTGCTTTACTCACCTGTTCATTGTAATAAATCGCCCTCGGGATAAATTCACTGGCTTCTATTGTTCATGTCTCTTTACCCCGCTACACTGGTGGAGAAGCGGGCTTCTTCCCAGGGGCACGAATCAGTTATTTATCCCATCTGTTCTCTGTTGCAGATGCAGCCCTCTCTCTCCCGAAATGGAGGAATTCCTTAGACAGCTTGCCAGAGTCACAATTCACCAGCAAGGAATTACGGGACAGCTCATTGCCAGCCAGCTCTGCATGGAGGAAGAGATCGTTCGACTGTGGGTGGAAGCACAGGCGGACAGGCTCTGCCCTGAGATGAGGCATGATGTCCAGCAGTGTTTAACGAAGCTCATGGATCAGGATGATGTAGAAGCATATTTACATACTGTAACAAGTTTCAGGAAAGGAGGAAGCGGGAACCAAATTGACAATTAACAAACTTTAATCCAAACACCACATCAAACTAAACACACAGCAACATAAACACACACAGCTTCAAGATGTCTCTCTCTCTCTGTGTCTCTCTCTCTCGACTGCAACTCTGCTCCCGGCTTTATCCCCCACGTATTCATGCCGTTATCAGTCGTAGCTGGGCGAGATCATTTGCTCCAGGTGCACACCTCAGCCTCGCTCCTCTCCATCCTCTCTGCGCCCCGCCTGGCCCACCACATATGAGAGAGATGGGAGCCCGAAGAGTGGGCACGCGTTATAGTCCCCTTTTTAACGGGGGAAGTGCAGCGGGCTTACTAATCCCTGCCGGCTGCCTCGGCTGACACTTATCCTGAGCTGAAGTGAGTGATACTCGTCAGAGTGGGGCTATCGCCAGTGTGTGCAGCCCAGCATTTTTTTAATAGGAATATGAGCCAGGCTCGTCGAAGCTGCCCAGGCGGGTCGCTGGAGAGAGGGCTGCAACTTTCCGCCGGAGGGCACCAGGGGAACTACACAGAACCGAAGGGTACCTCAAGCCATCCAGTGTGCCGGCCGCAGAGGGGGGGACGAACCAATGCCCACTGACTGGAACCCTCCGGAAGTGCGAGCCTGGGTAGCAGGCTGTGTGGTCCAACAAAATTTGTCAAATGGAGCACCTGGGTGGGAAGTACGGCTGAATAGTCACAGAGTATGAGCCATACTGGACACCGGGAGCTCGGTCAGCCTGATCCAACCTTGAATGATAAAAGAAAAGCTAGGTCAGTCCCTTTTGCCCATTACCTGCATCTACGGGGATACTCGCTATGTTCCAGCCCATAATGTGACTATTGCTGTGGAGCCGGGTTCATGGACTGTGGAAGTTGGTGTGGTGGAAGACTTACCAGTTCCTTTGCTGCTGGGGAGGGACTGACCCAGGCTGGACCGTTTTCTCGCTCCGAGGAGAAACACCCCCTCCAGTAGGTATTGTAATACCCACACCCAGCCGGCACTTTTGGCCACGGGGAGTGAACAGGAAGGTGAGTCTGCTTCAGATCACTTCAATGTGTATTCTGATCTGTTCCAACAGATAATATCAGGAGGTTCCTTTGGATGTGAACAGCAGGAGGACGACCGACTGAAGCACTATTGGACCCAGGTCAGGAGCATCAAAAAAGTAGAGCAACGATCACTGCCTCACCCCACTCCCCACTTTGTGGTCCAGAATGGCTTATTGTACAGCAGGGCGAGGAGAAACAGCTTTTGGTGGTGCTATGGACCAAGACGGAGGCGGTTCTCACATTGGCCCATACACACCCCATTGCCGGGCATTTGGGTGCCGAAAACACTCTATAACACCTTCGAGATTGGTTCCACTGGCCAGGATGGAAGCGGAAGTCCGACAATACTGTCACAGTTGTGAAAGGTGTCAATGAACAGCCCCTCAGAGACTGCCCCCCAGCCCCTTGGTCCCACTGCTCATCATCGAGGTACCCTTTGAGCATATAGGTATGGATCTTGTGGAGCCATTGCCATAGTCCGCCCGGGGACATGAGCATATTCTGGTGATCATTGACTATGTCATAAGGTACCCGGAAGCTGTACCACTCCGAAAAGCCATGTCGGTGAACATCGCCAAGGAGCTGTTCATGTTATGCAGCAGTGAGGGAATTCCAAAAGAAATCTTGACAGACCGGGGAACTCCATTCATCTCCTGGCTGATGGCAGAGCTGTGTCAGCTACTCAAGGTTAAACAACTCCATACCTTGGTATATCACCCACAGACAGATGGCTTGGTAGAGTGGTTTAATCAGACACTGAAGAGGATGCTGTGGCGGTTGGTAGCAGAGGATGGATGCGACTGGGACCTCATGCTCCCGTATGTGCTCTTTGGCATCCGAGAGGTTTCCCAAGCATCAACGGGCTTTACCTCCCTCTAGCTTCTTTTTGGGAGGCAGCCGCGGGGTCTTTTGGATGTGGCGAGAGAGGCCTGGGAACAGCAACCATCATTCTACCGATCTCTCATCAAACATGTGTGGGGCATGAGGCAACAGATTGAAAGAGTGATGCCTATAGTAAATGAAGACATGGCAGAAGCCCAGCGTGCCCAACAAAGCATCTACAACCGACTAGCACAGGCACGTGAGTTCCACCCAGGCGACCGGATCCTTGTCTTGGTGCCCAATATTAATTGTAAATTTCTGGCTTCTTGGCAGAGACCCTACACCATGATGGAGAGGGTGGGTCCTGTGTCCTACTGGCTGAGACTGCTGGGATAGCACAGGGCCGAGCAGATCTACCACATCAACCTGTTGAAGTGGTGGGTAGAACCATGGGGAAACCCTGTACTGTTGGCACAGGAAGAACTGCCAGTGGTAGATCTAGGAAGTCAGCTAGCCTTGGCCCAGAAGGAAGATCCAAGATTACCCTTGCCCCATCATGAAGACCCAGGTACATGCTTGGGTTGGTGGGATATTATTGGTGCTTTATCTCATATTTTTTCTCTGTGGCCTGTCCTCTTACAGAGCTGACCAAGAAAGGGCAGCCAAAGAAGGTGCAGTGGATAAAGGAAGCCGAACAGGCACTTCAACATATCAAGATGGCCCTGACGTCTCAGCCCATTCTACACGCACCAGACTTCTCGCTGCCCTTCATTCTACAGACTGATGCATCTGACACAGGACTAGGGGACGTCCTGTCCCAGCATGTTGGTGTGGAGGAACATCCAGTAACTTACATTAGCCGGAAGCTGAACCCAGCCGAATCCAAGTATGCCACAGTGGAAAAGGAGGCCTTGGCAATCAAATGGGCAGTCCAGGAGTTCCGGTATTACCTGCTCAGAAGATTGTTCACTCTGGTCACAGACCATGCCCCGCAGCAATGGATGGCCAAGGCGAAGGACAATAATGCTCGAATTACCCGATGGTTCCTGGCATTTCAGAATTTCTATTTCTCTGTGAGACATCGGGCTGTTCTAGCCCATGGAATCACGGATGGCCTCTCACGAATGTTCAGCCATGGGTCAGGTCTGGTAAGATCTTCCCTCTCTGCAGGAAATATGCGGTGACAAGTCCTGGGTCGACAAATGGGGGGGTGGGGGTGGCAAGTCGCCTATACACAAATCAGCGTCTCCCCTGGCAACAGCAATCAGCGGAATGGCTCAAGTGGATGAGACGCACCTGCAGCAGATTTGTCTCTTTAAGAGAGGAAGATATAAGTGGCAGAGAAGGGAGCAGTGGGGTGGTGGTCTTGCTCCTGCAATTGACTAATGCTTTTCTCTCTCTATGCTTTTGCAGGAAGTGATCAACCGGACGAAGACATTCAGAAACTTCTCCTCACACAGTCTTTTAAGGACTTTGCACGACAAATTCACCTCTGCTTTACTCACCTGTTCATTGTAATAAATCACCCTCAGGGTAAATTCACTGGCTTCCGTTGTTCGTGTCTCTTTGGTTTTGTTAATGTCTTTGGATTATGTATTTGGAGTTATTCTAAGATCCCTGTTGGCATCATCTTTTTTGTGTGTGTGGGGGTGGGGGGTTAATGGTCTCCCACTTACCTGCAGGGCTGGTCAGTGGGTGTGGCTGTGAGGCTCGTCATGTTGATTCCCTGCACCTGTGTTAGCTCTATAAATGCTGGGCTTTTGTTTTTTGGCTTTTGGCTTTGGAATGAGAGGGGAAACGTCTTCCAGCGGTTCTGATTGTTTCCTTGTTTTTGGTTTATTTCTGAGTTGATTAAGTTTTCTTTTGTTTTCTGCTTTTGTTAAATGCTTTTCACACTAACTTACATCCATGCAATTGCAGACACCACAGACAAAACTTGTTGCTTACTGTTTAAAATCATTCTGTTTTATTTAATAAATATGTTTCAATTAACTTAAACCCACCGATTCACTGTGTCCTCCTTTAATTTGCCACAGCTATGAGCCGGTCGCGACAGTTGCCATCGCGCATCGGTGAGCCTTGGGCGCCCAACACCCTGTCGCAGGTTTGTGGTTTGTCCCTCTTCGGACCACTGTCAGTAGGTACTCACCACTGCTGACCGGGAGCACCCCACAAGTCTTGCCATTTCAGAGATGCTCTGACCTAGTTGTCTGGCCATAACAATTTGGCCTTTGTCAAAGTTGCTCAGGTCTTTCCTCCTGCCCACTTCTCCTGCATTCAACACGTTGACTACAAGAACTAATTGTTCGCTTACCATCTATCTACCCAGACCTTGACATGTGGCCTTGTTAATAGATGATCAACGTTATTCGCTTCACCTTTGAGTGGTCGTAATATTTTGGCTCAGCAGTGTACCATTGATTAACAACCACTGAGCTCATGGTAGCTCTGTCTTTAAAGGTTTATAAGTTATTAATAATAAATTCCCTAATGACAAAATGTAAAGGGGGTAAAAGGGAAAGGAGGAGGCGAGAACCGGCTTAACAATGTAAATAATATTTAATTAAATAAAAAGACACACAAACACACAGGGCAGCTGCCCATAATTCTCTCTCTCTCTCGAGCTGCCGTCTTCAGTCGCCTTTATCCCTCGCTCGCCTCATCAGGCTGATTGGGGTCCAGGCGTCCGTCATTCCGCCCGGCCCCGCCCTCCTCCGCGCTACACTCCTCCCTGCGTTGCCTCAGGCCGGGGAGCCCCCGGCATGATGTACATCCCTCCCTCCTCTCTGGGGTGGGGGGCGTGCCTTACGCCCCGCCTGCCAGCAGGTCATCCCCGCCTTCCTCGAACTGGCAGAAGACAGGAGGGGAAAACAAAACAAAAACAAACAAAAAAAAGGCGAGGGAAAGGCCAACACGGAGCGACAGCGCGAGAGAGAGAGAAAAAGCTCACTCACCAGTTCTCTGATGCGCCATCGCGTGGTCCCCAATCACTGATCCACCCTCTCAGGCGTATGACAGCTGCTTCTCCCCGGGCGGACCGGAGTCAAACCTCTGACCCCCAGCGGACAGAATGCCCCTCCGCTTTTCTGGTGGCATGTGGGGACACTCCTCCGCCCCTGGCAGCGACTCCATCACTCCAGGCGGTCGGGGAGTCCCGTCCCTCCTCGCCTCGTGGACGGCGGCCGTTCCCCGCATCCGAGCAGTCAGGCTACTCCGTCCCCTGGCGGATGGTAGCGGCGCTCCCCTGGGTGGACGGCAGTGTCGAGGACTGGACTTGATTTCGGCACCAATGTAAAGGGGGTACAAGGGAAAGGAGGCGAGAACCGGCCTAACCATGTAAATAATATTTAATTAAATAAAAAGACACACAAACACATACAGGGCAGCTGCTCATAATTCTCTCTCAAGCTGCCATCTTCGGTTGCCTTTATCCCTCGCTCGCCTCATCAGGCTGATTGGGGTCCGGGCGTCCGTCATTCCGCCCGGCCCCGCCCAGCTCCGCGCTACAAAATTAATGAGATTTTTACTTCTGGAACCAGACTGTTGCACTCTATAGCAACCACATAGCAGCCCCATGCACCCGCTCAAAACACCCTCGTACCGTGGCAGTGAGTTTTGCACAGGCCATCACCACTCACATTTTAAGTAAATGTCAAAATCTAGTCCTAACTGCCCTCTGTCTACTCAACAGCCATGAGTGAGATTTCACAGCAGTTATTCCATCAGTGCTCAGAGTCTTCTCTTTCAGTTCTTCTCATCCCTGTTGTTTATATGTGGTTGGCCACTTAAAAAACCTTGGTTATGAGGCAAGATCTGACCTCTGACCTCCTGCCCTGTACAATCCTTGGGTAAGATGAGGAGGCAAGACTACAATGAGGGTGTGCTGAAGCTGGGAGGTACTAACCAAGCAGCCACAACACAAGCTCTGGTCCAAACCTGAGGCTCTGGGTATCACAACCGCTAGTGTGCAGACTGCCCATCTGCCCTGTTATTATGGCCATAGTGCTAGTGTCTCTTAAAATACTCTGTAGTATGCCCTGGAGTATAAAACAGCATCAAACACTAGTGTCCTCTAAAATATACAACACGGTCCCAACACACACCATCATGTTTTTTTTAGGGTATACACCAATCCCTAAAAAATTCTCATACATAAAGGTTTCCTAAGCATGGTGAAGAAATTACTGAAGTTCAGGCATGAAACTCTAAATGGTGCAAGCTGAAAGGTTCTATGAACTTGTTATCAGTTAGTCAATCAGGTCCCTCACATGTGATATGTGAAGCCGATCGGCTCACATTGTGTGAGCTGATAGGTCCTTTGACGTGTAATCGGGTAGCCAATCGACTTGCATAACATTTACATTTTCTCAGTTTGCAAGTAAGCCGGTTTCACTCCAGCATGCTGCAACAGTTTTCTTTGAAACCCTCCTCCTCCCCAGATTCACTGTCTAGATCGGCTACATGGGGATTGTATTTATTTCTAATTGTGCAGCAGCAACATGTTTACATGCTTAACTCCGTTTGTCTGTGTATGTTCTAGCATAGCCGTATTTGCTCTGCAGTAGATCTATAACTCTGCAATAAAATGAATGCCATCTATGCTAATATTATTCTATTTGTATCCCTGTCTCAACCTCGGGACTCCTATCCTGAGGTCACCAGAACAGGCTGGATCCAGCTCCATTCCTGTTTCGTGTTGGACTCTACTGCTATGTGTCTCTGAGTGATGACGACTAAATGCAGCCAGTGCCAGCCAAATATCACTTCAGTCTATTACGATGGACTTCAGAGGATGAACTTATGCCAACATAAGACATGGGATACTTCATATGCCATTGCCTGAACCTTGGACTTAGGATAGACTCCACCAAAATTACCGGCCGTTTGAACTGCGATGCACCTCACTGATCTCTGCTTGAATCACCTTGGTCTAATGATGGACTACACTCTTATAATGGAATACATAGACTATCAATTAATTGCCAACAAATCCCTTCATCATCCAACTAACAAAGGACAATGCATCTATGTAAACTTCTGCAGTTAATCCAAGATGGACTTCAAAGACATTAGTCATTCATCTTACAGTTCATACAAAATCTTTGTTTAAACACTGACCCTTAACACTTACTTAGTTTAATAATTTTAAACAATGACTTGCACTATACATAAGTTATATTGGCATTATATTCATGATGTTAGCCAGAGGGGAACTGGCCTTCACAATGAGCCTGGTTTCTCCTAAGGTTATTTTTCTCCATTAACCAACATCTTATGGAATTTTGTGTTCCTTGCCACAGTTGCCTTCGGCTTGCTCACTGGGTTTCTAAATACAATTATTATTAAATGACTTATTTTTAAACACAATTCACAATCGTATTTTATCAAACTACACAATGATGACTCTAAGACATTATAGATATTACAGTTTCATTTTCTGTTAATGCATGATTTTCTGTAAAGCTGCTTTGATACGATGTGTGTTGTGAAAGGTGCTATACAAATAAAAATGACTTGACTTGACTAGTCCGTCAAGACCAATTTCCTATCAATCTGTCATTCCTACATTAAAGGTGCTGTATGCCATTTTAGCCATTCTAGAATTTCCCCAAGCTGAGCCATTGGAATAGCCACGACCCTTTTTTCCAAAACCCTGCACTCCAAAGATACCAAATTAGCTTTATTGAGAGCGACACAAGCAGAAACGGTTGTCAAAAAGAACAGCAGCAAAACAACACCCTCAACTGATGACTGTTATGAGCAACATGCCATAAAAATGGCAGTAAACATCAATAATTCGCTGCAACTACAATACTATAAGAACGCACAAAATGACTGATAGGCAGAAAGCGTCAATGTCCGCGGTTCACAGACACATGAGTCTAGAGATGTCACTGAGACCAGTGAGATTTCTCAGGACACTTATTTCATTAATATCTTTCAGGGAGTATGCATTTTTTTTGCATACATTTCCATGAAAAAAATAGATTACAGCACCTTTAACATGCTAAATCTTTACGAGAGTTGTCATGACTTAACTCACTAAAATGATTTTAAGGCCAGGGTTCAAAATTAACTTACTGCTAGGGCTGCACAATTAATCGTAATACTAATCGCAATTACGATTACGGCTCCCATGAGTAATCGTGAAAACTGATGATTAGACCCTTTAATTTAAATCTGCTCCTGTTGTGTCAATGGTTTCTATTTACAACATGTTTTTGCAACGTTGAGTATTCGAACCAATCACAAACATGTCCGTTGACCAATGAAACAGCAATTAGTCCTCCGTCCTATCAGTAATGACAACTGATCCTAATGCGCAAGTTTTAAACAGTCTGATGCCCAGATGCTTGTTTTATGTCTTACCTTGATCGCGGTGTATTAATGAAAATTAATACTAAAGAAACATCACCCGACATTCGAAAAGATGTAGAACAAAGCGAAACGCACTTTTAGAATTATTTTGGATTCATTGCCTGTTGCGCCGCTCACTTACAATATAGATGGTAAACACACAGCTAATGAGCAACGCGACAAAACTAAAACACTCCCATTCTAATCAAGACAAAGACGCAGTGTAAATAATTTATTTATTATACTGATTAGACAGCTTGGTTTTTAATGAAAGCATTCGAGAGCGTGAATGGCATATTTCACGTATCACCGTCATTGTGATTGTGTCTGCTCTAATAAGACCCATTTGCCCCACAGCTGCTTTTGGTAGAGTTAACATTTTCACGAATTGCACAAACTCCGATATCAAATGGCTGTTTTTAATTTTCAAGGCCAAATATGATTGTGACGAGGAGGAGGGCGGGCTAATCAGCCGAGGAGAGGGATAAGTGCAGCTGGACGCGGCAGTTCGGGAGAGAGAGAGTCACATGCAGCTGCCATGTGTGTGTTTATATTGTGTGTCTTTTTGTTTAAGTTCTTATTAAATATTATTTTGACTGTTCAGCCGGTTCCCGCCTCCTCCTTTCCCAACCTTAACCTTGTTACAATGATCTAACGATGATCTTACATGAACAAGATCTCCACTGAAGATCTAAGGGGATGAATGGGCACCTGTCTCTCGACCACAGCGCTTACTGAACGCAGTACATAACTTGTACAATGTTAATACGTTTGAATATTGAATATGTCATTTACTGAACTTTGTCCAATAATTTAAGCAGTAAAGACTCATATTGTCTGATGGTAGTTTTTGGTTTTAGTTTTTGATGTTTACTTTAGTAGACAGAAGGAAACTACATTTAATTTCTCTGCTCATAATTTAGTGGTGGATTATGTCCTTGAAGCAAATTCTTTTATCTTTGTTTTTTCATCTTAAAGGACCCGGAGAACTGGTTGAATGTTATTTTTCGATAGCTTGTTGTTATCACCAAAAAAACATAGACAGAGACCTTGATGCACAATTGTCTACACTGTTACTGGGCTGAATAACATATTAATGCATTTCTGGAATCCTACATTATGATTAAAAAAGCTGCCCCTCATACACACAAACTCTCATGACATGTAATGCTTGTGAATGGTACCGGGTGTCCATTCATACAATTTTGGTGCTCAATGCTGTTGTGCACGGTGTGTCAATGGACTAGAAAAAATATATTTTTCAAATGATAATATCTAGCTACCTCAGGCTTATAAAAGACACAAGCATATGACTTAGCCACTGATTAAACTTTTGCATTTGAACAATATCTCTTTGATTCTTTGAGGCCTGTAGTCAATTCTACAGAGATTTCAGAGTCACATTAAATTGTATTGATGTACATGATGTAATACTTCACTAACAATTGTTTGCTAAGTGACTCATATAAACAGTATATGATAGCTTTCCATGGTTACACTGGTTGAAATGTATATTACAGTTTGAGACCATTATTACCCTCCATAAATCCTTTTAAAATTAAAGTCATCATGATACAGCATTCGCAACCCAGTTTACTTCCTTAATGTGATGTGTTAGCAAGCAAAAAAGATTTCTAATGAGAAATAAATGTAGGATGGGACTTCATTTTAGCCATCAGGAACTGACTGGATCTTGTGCTGGGTGCGGTCTCAATATGACAGGTGGTTGGGCGCTCAGGGTTGAAAAACAAGAGGGTTTGGTGACGTCAGCCGAAAAAGAAAAATGTTTCAGAGGTTGAGTGAGTTTCTTCTTGTAAATCATGCACAACAACTCATTAACATTAATATTTATTAATAATGTAAATAAGGTCAATTTTGATTTTATGTTGACTTTAACACCAAGCTCAAATGGTATTACATTTAGATGAATCTACATTTATGTGTAATGTGTCGTTATATTAATGTAGCTGTAGTTGATAATATTGTAGTGACCATGACAGGACTCACCCCTGACTGCAGCCATTCAGTAGAGGTGTTTGAAACAGGTTCGTCTGTGAATTCAGCCTCAGCAGTGGTGCTTTCTCTGAGATCACTGGGGCCTCCAGAGGGACAGTTCATAATCATGTACTCCGCATCCTCTGCTAAAAATACACACACATACCATAAACTCTAAATAGTACATATCATGGAAAACAAGAGGTACTATAAATACATATTGTACTCGAACATTCACAACCGATAAAACATCTGATTCCGATTAATCGCAATCTTAACTTGAACAATCTGGATGTCGATTCTTAAAATCCCAAGATCGATCTTTAAAGGCCTGGGTATACTTTGTTTTTCTGCATTCCGGATTGGACTGAGCTGACTGATCGCATTGTCTTTCAAAGTATACTCTTTTGATCGCGAGCAAATACAAACGTGCTTGACGCATGCGCACTGCGACTGCTTTGTGATACTCTTTTACTACAGTCAACGGCTGGTGCATGCGTCGATGATACACACAGACGAGGGCTGTGCATGGGTCGAGAAACACAGCAGAACACAAATGAAGATTTTTAGAAGAATTTCTCAGCTCTTTTGGTCCATACAATGCAAGTGAATGGGTGCCAAAATGTTTAAGCTCCAAAAATCACATTTTTGACATTCATTCACTTGCATTGTATGGACCTACAGAGCTGAAATATTCTTCTAAAATGTTTCATTAGTGTTCTGCAGAAGAAAGTAATACACATCTGGAATGGCATGAGGGTGAGTAAATGATGAGATAATTTTCATTTTTGGTGAATTATACCTTTAAGTTATTAATTGCGGTCTGACACATTTCAGTCTAGTGCATGCTTGCATAGAAAAAGATGTACACTATATGGCCAAAAGTTTGTGGACACCCCTTTCTAATTAATTAATTTGGTTACTCCATTAAATCCAGTAAAGAAAAATCTTAATGTTTCTTTATGTAATGGCTTGGGCTTTGTGTGCTTCCAAATTTGTGGCAACTGTTTGGGGATAGCCCTTTTCTGTTCCAGCGTGACAATGCCCCTGTGAACAAAGTGAGGTCCATAAAGAAATGGTTTACTGTGTCTGGCGTGGGAGATATTGACTGGCCTGCACAAAGCCCAGACCTGAACCCCACTGATCACTTTTGGGGTGAACTGGAACAGCAACTGTAAGTCAGGCCCCATTGACCAACATCAGTTCCTGACCTCACTGATAGCCTTGTGTCTGAATGAGAGCAAATCCCTGCAGCAATGTTACTACATACAGTATAGTGGAAAGCCTTCCCAAAAGAGTGGAAGCTGTTATTACAGCAAAGGGGGAAATTGATACCTAAGGTTTTGAAATCAAATATTCATCAAGCACATATGGTGTCCACAAACTTTTGGCCATATAGTGTATGTGTTCGGAGTGAACGGCCCCCAGAAGTTTGTGTCTTGACTATGCCTTGCTCTCTTATCAGCATCTCACTGCATAAGCATCAGGTACGTACAAACAACTGTATTTAATGAAAAACACTGTGGTACTGCCGGTATTATGAAGTTTGAGTCTGTGGAAGTACTATGGCACCGGTATAGACTACTGTGCAACACTAAGTTTACATTGTATCGTCTTATGAAGGATTTTTCTCGTCTAACATGTTTTTACTTAAAGGGGTCATGACATGAGGAATCACATTTTCCTTGATCTTTTGACATATAAGAGGTCACTGTACTATAAAACATACTGTAAGTTTCAGAACTGAAAACTTCCTCCTTAATAGAAAAAGAGCATTTTTATTTAAACCAAGCTGCAATGGAACTTGTGACGTCACAAAGACCAAATACATCTGCATATGCAATGCCTAGTTTTCCGCCATTGCACCCATGGCCCCGCCCACTGGTGCTCAGTCAGTCACACAGAGATTGGGCCTGTCATGGGAGATTCATCCAAAGTGGACTTACACAGGACACCTTCATGTGCCTGTCTGGATTTAAATATTTTTCTACAAAAACATGTACAGACAGACATCTCTGACCGCTTGATACATACAGTATCTCGCAGAAGTGAGTACACCCCTCACATTTTAGTAAATATTTTATTATATCTTTTCATGTGACAACACTGAAGAAATGACACTTTGCTACAATGTAAAGTAGTGAGTGTACAGCTTGTATAACAGTGTAAATTTGCTGTCCCCTCAAAATAACTCAACACACAGCCATTAATGTCTAAACCGCTGGCAACAAAAGTGAGTACACCCCTAAGTGAAAATGTCCAAATTGGGCACAATTAGCCATTTTCCCTTCCCGGTGTCATGTGATTCGTTAGTGTTACAAGGTCTCAGGTGTGAATGGGGAGCAGGTGTGTTAAATTTGGTGTTATCGCTCTCACTCTCTCATACTGGTCACTGGAAGTTCAACATGGCACCTCATGGCAAAGAACTCTCTGAGGATCTGAAAAAAAGAATTGTTGCTCTACATAAAGATGGCCTAGGCTATAAGAAGATTGCCAAGACCCTGAAACTGAGCTGCAGCACGGTGGCCAAGACCATACAGCGGTTTAACAGGACAGGTTCCACTCAGAACAGGCCTCGCCATGGTCGACCAAAGAAGTTGAGTGCACGTGCTCAGCATCATATCCAGAGGTTGTCTTTGGGAAATAGACGTATGAGTGCTGCCAGCATTGCTGCAGAGGTTGAAGGGGTGGGGGATCAGCCTGTCAGTGCTCAGACCATACGCCACACACTGCATCAAATTGGTCTGCATGGCTGTCGTCCCAGAAGGAAGCCTCTTCTAAAGATGATGCACAAGAAAGCCCGCAAACAGTTTGCTGAAGACAAGCAGACTAAGGACATGGATTACTGGAACCATGTCCTATGGTCTGATGAGACCAAGATAAACTTATTTGGTTCAGATGGTGTCAATCAGGCGAGGTGCACAAAGACAAGTGTGTCTTGCCTACAGTCAAGCATGGTGAGATATTCAGATGCAATGTGTTGGATGTGCATTATGTGTAACCCCTGACATTTATTTTATAATGTTTGGTGCTTATTCAGTTTCTTCCTATTGAGTTTCAAAAATGGCTCTATTCGAGGGGCTGTACGATGTTAGCCAATAGGAACACCCTAAATCTAAAAGAAATAAAATGCTGCAAAAGCGTACAACATACAATAAATAATAAAAGTTCATTTATTTCAGTAATTCAACTCAAATTGTGAAACTCGTGTATTAAATAAATTCAGTGCACACAGACTGAAGTAGTTTAAGTCTTTGGTTCTTTTAATTGTGATGATTTTGGCTCACATTTAACAAAAACCCACCAATTCACTATCTCAAAAAATTAGAATATGGTGACATGCCAATCAGCTAATCAACTCAAAACACCTGCAAAGGTTTCCTGAGCCTTCAAAATGGTCTCTCAGTTTGGTTCACTAGGCTACACAATCATAGGGAAGACTGCTGATCTGACAGTTGTCCAGAAGACAATCATTGACACCCTTCACAAGGAGGGTAAGCCACAAACATTCATTGCCAAAGAAGCTGGCTGTTCACAGAGTGCTGTATCCAAGCATGTTAACAGAAAGTTGAGTGGAAGGAAAAAGTGTGGAAGAAAAAGATGCACAACCAACCGAGAGAACCGCAGCCTTATGATTGTCAAGCAAAATCGATTCAAGAATTTGGGTGAACTTCACAAGGAATGGACTGAGGCTGGGGTCAAGGCATCAAGAGCCATCACACACAGACGTGTCAAGGAATTTGGCTACAGTTGTTGTATTCCTCTTGTTAAGCCACTGCTGAGCCACAGACAACGTCAGAGGCGTCTTACCTGGGCTAAGGAGAAGAAGAACTGGACTGTTGCCCAGTGGTCCAAAGTCCTCTTTTCAGATGAGAGCAAGTTTTGTATTTCATTTGGAAACCAAGGTCCTAGAGTCTGGAGGAAGGGTGGAGAAGCTCATAGCCCAAGTTGCTTGAAGTCCAGTGTTAAGTTTCCACAGTCTGTGATGATTTGGGGTGCAATGTCATCTGCTGGTGTTGGTCCATTGTGTTTTTTGAAAACCAAAGTCACTGCACCCGTTTACCAAGAAATTTTGGAGCACTTCATGCTTCCTTCTGCTGACCAGCTTTTTAAAGATGCTGATTTCATTTTTCAGCAGGATTTGGCACCTGCCCACACTGCCAAAAGCACCAAAAGTTGGTTAAATGACCATGGTGTTGGTGTACTTGACTGGCCAGCAAACTCACCAGACCTGAACCCCATAGAGAATCTATGGGGTATTGTCAAGAGGAAAATGAGAAACAAGAGACCAAAAAATGCAGATGAGCTGAAGGCCACTGTCAAAGAAACCTGGGCTTCCATACCACCTCAGCAGTGCCACAAACTGATCACCTCCATGCCACGCTGAATTGAGGCAGTAATTAAAGCAAAAGGAGCCCCTACCAAGTATTGAGTACATATACAGTAAATGAACATACTTTCCAGAAGGCCAACAATTCACTAAAAATGGTTTTTTTATTGGTCTTATGATGTATTCTAATTTTTTGAGAGAGTGAATTGGTGGGTTTTTGTTAAATGTGAGCCAAAATCTTCACAATTAAAAGAACCAAAGACTTAAACTACTTCAGTCTGTGTGCATTGAATTTATTTAATACACGAGTTTCACAATTTGAGTTGAATTACTGAAATAAATGAACTTTTCCACGACATTCTAATTTATTGAGATGCACCTGTAGTCCCTTTTAACTTTAACAACCATAAGGTCCATTGTGTTGACAACATCACTGTGCAATGTGAATAAACCATGATGCTGCACAGTCTCAACTTGGCTCTGTCCCACAGAGATGAGGTCACAGTCAGGATAGCACAGAAAGGCTTGAATGTTTACGAGTGCAGAGGAATTTACAGGCAAGAAAGAATGAGGGAAAAAGCAGTCTCTGAATTTGACATCTGTCCGTCGCAAACTCTCCATGACCCCACGCTCACTCTCTTTTATACAGCAACTCTCCTGCACATGGCCTCTGTTCAACTGATAACTGTTCAATCTGTGCAGGTGCATCTGAAGTCTTTTCAGACAGTTATGAAAGAAAGTGAAAATCCTTTATGGCTTTAAAGCTTATTGACCTTTTGTAAAAACTCATTAATGGGAAAGAGGGGAATAAAACTTAATTCCAAACTTACTGTGATTGGGTTCAACTAATGTAGACCTTTAGGGTTAGACCTAGGACTAGTAATGACAACATTTGGTGGCCACAGCCCAGTATAAAATATATACGATATATAATATATACTGTATATTACATATATGCTGCCATATGGGTTATCCACGCAAATTACCAAACTCAAAACTTACACATATTTTTGTTTTCTTTCCATAAAAGGAACTGTGTGTGTAAACTACAAAAAATATTGAGTATGACTTGTACAACCCCAATTCCAAAAAAGTTGGGACAGTATGAAAAATGCTAATAAAAACAAAAAGGAGTGATTTGTAAATTATATTCACCCATTATTATATTGAAAGTTCAACTGCACATTATATGATGTTTTACCCTGTGAATTTCATTGTTTGTTTTTTAATGTACAGTCATTTAAAATCAGATGATTGCAACATGCTTCAAAAAAGTTAAGACAGGGGCAATTTAAGACTAATAACAATTTGACGAGTTAAAATAACAAGGCGATGTGAAACAGGAGATGTTAAACAGGTGAGGCAATCGTGTCATAGTATATAAGGAGCCTCCAAAAACAGCCTAGTCTCTCAAGAGCGATGATCATTTGAGACTTGTCAGTTTGCCAACAGATTCTTCAGCAAATAAACCAACACATTGAGAACAATGTTCCCCAAAGACAAACTCGAAGGATTTTGGGCATTTCTCCCTCTACAGTGCACAATATAGTTAAAAGAGTCAAGGAATCTGGTCAAATCTCAGTGCGTAAAAGGAACACGAAAACCACTTCTGAATGCGTGTGATCTTTTTAAGACATCACTGTCTTAAAAAACATCATTCATCTATAATGGATATTATGAATATGGGCTTGGGATTACTCATCCACAGATGCAAGTTAAGACTTTACTATGCAAAGCAGAAGCCATACATCAACACTGTCCAGAAGCATTGCCGACTTCTCTCGGCTCGGTCTCATCTTAGATGGAAAGTAGAACAGTGGAACTGTGTTTTTTTGGTCCGATGAGTCCACATTTCAAAAAGTTTTTGAAAAACACAGCCGTTGTGTTATCTGGCCAAAGAGGAAAAGGACCATCCAAGCTGTTATCAGCGTCAGGTCCAAAAGTCAGTGTCTGTATGGGCCAGGGGTGTCTCAGTGCCCGTAGCATGGGTAAATCACACATCTGTGAGAACACCATGAATGCAGACAGATATGTACACATTTTGGAGCAGCATATACTGCCATCCAGCACGTCTTTTCCAGAGACGTCCCTGCATTTTCCAGCAGGACAACTTCAAACCACATACTGCCCAAATTACAAATGCATGGCTGTGTAAGCAGAGAGTGAGGGTGCTAGAATGGCCTGCCTGCAGTCCTGACCTGTCTCCAATTGAGAATGTGTGGTGCATTATTAAGCACACCATCTGGTAACGAAGACCCCATAAAATTATGCAGCAAAAGACCTACATAATCGAGGATTGGGGGAAAATTCCACTTTCTAAATTTAACAAACTTGTGTCTTCAGTGCCCAAATGCTTAATAAGTGTTATTAGAAAAAATGGTGATGTTTCACAGTGGTAAACACTCGACTGTCCCAACATTTTTGGAGCGTGTTGCAATCATCTGATTTGAAATTACTGTACATTTTCAAAAAACAATGAAATTCACAAGGTAATACATCTTATAATGTGTAGTTGTACAGCTTTCAATATAGCAAAGGGTAAATATAATTTACAAATCACTCATTGTTTTTATTAGCATTTTTCATACTGTCCCAACATTTTTGGAATTGGGGTTGTACAGATACTTGGCATATATTGGCTATACATACAGTCACGAATTCTTTACGACATACAGATGAGAATTAACTGTTTACCTGCTGTGTCCTTATTGTCCTGCAATTTAGAAAGCAGTTCTGAGATGGATTTTTTCTGGGCCTGAGCGATATAGCTGAGATTCTCACTGTCCAGAACCAACAGGAACGCCTGCAGGTCCAAAACCAGCCGGGCCAGCACTGCAGAATCAAACAAACCACACGTCATTCAGAAAACATTTAATCCTACAGCACATCAAGGGGAAAACCACAACCATGTTATGAAGTTATGAATAGAAACCAAATGGATATCTTGAATGAACTTATATAGACATAAACGCAAGTTAAAACTATCTCCCTGACTAACCTATAACTATAACTATAACTACTATAACTATAGAGTACTATAACTTATAACTAATGCTCATTGTTTCCAGGAAAAATCTGTTTTTGATTTATAAACCACAAAAGTAATCAGGCCCGCATCTACATAAACAGAAAAACACATGCCTCTAGCACACACGCACTGCAAAGAAACAAAGATGCATAATGGTTACCATAGTCATTAATTTTTACTTTCGTTTTTATTTCTATTCTATTTCCAATATGCCGTTTCAATTTGGCTTCATTTTCGTTCCGTTTAGTTTGAAGGCATGAAAATCTATTTTAGTTTAGATTCACTGTTTCCAGCCATTTATTTTTAAGTTAGCAAAACTGTTTTAAATTTAGCATCGCTTCAGTTTCATATAGTGAGCACCAGGGCCGTTTCAAGCTATTTTTTTTTATTTTATATATATATATATATATATATATATATATATATATATATATATATATATATACTTAAAATGCGAGACCATTCATAGGTGGGCCTGGACTCGTTGGGGGGGTTGTGCGCTCCAAGTAAGGTTTCGCTTAGGGCCACTAAGTAGGATTTCACTTAAGGCCCCCAGCAGGATTTTGCTTAGTGTTAACAGTCATATACAGTGCATCTGGAAAGTATTCACAGCGCTTCACTTTTTCCACATTTTGTTACAGCCTTATTCCAAAATGGAATAAATTAATTATTTTCCTCAAAATTCTACAAACAATACCCCATAATGACAACGTGAAAGAAGTTTGTTTGAAAACTTAGCAAATTTATTAAAAATAAAAAACGAACAAAAAATCACGTACATAAGTATTCACAGCCTTTGCCATGTCAATCAAAATTGAGCTCAGGTGCATCCTGTTTCCACTGATCATCCTTGAGATGTTTCTACAACTTGATTGGAGTCCACGTGTGGTAAATTCAGTTGATTGGACATGATTTGGAAAGGCACACACCTGTCTATATAAGGTCCCACAGTTAACAGTGCATGTCAGAGCACAAACCAAGCCATGAAGTCCAAGGAATTGTCTGTAGACCTCCGAGACAGGATTGTATCGAGGCATAGATCTGGGGAAGGGTACAGAAAACTCTCTGCAGCACTGAAGGTCCCAATGAGCACAGTGGCCTCCATCATCCGTAAATGGAAGAAGTTTGGAACCACCAGGACTCTTCCTAGAGCTGGCCGCCCAGCCAGACTGAGCGATCGGGGGAGAAGGGCCTTAGGGTGGTGACCAAGAACCCGATGGTCACTCTGACAGCGCTCCAGCGTTCCTCTGTGGAGAGAGGAGAACCTTCCAGAAGAACAACCATCTCTGCAGCACTCCACCGATCAGGCCTGTATGGTAGAGTGGCCAGACGGAAGCCACTCCTCAGTAAAAGGCACATGACAGCCCGCCTGGAGTTTGCCAAAAGGCACCCGAAGGACTCTCAGACCATGAGAAACAAAGATTGAACTCTTTGGCCTGAATGGCAAGCGTTATTTCTGGAGGAAACCAGGCACCGCTCATCACCTGGCCAATACCATCCCTACAGTGAAGCATGGTGGTGGCAGCATCATGCTGTGGGGATGTTTTTCAGCGGCAGGAACTGGGAGACTAGTCAGGATCGAGGGAAAGATGAATGCAGCAATGTACAGAGACATCCTTGATGAAAACCTGCTCCAGAGCGCTCTGGACTTCAGACTGGGGCGAAGGTTCATCTTCCAACAGGACAACGACCCTAAGCACACAGCCAAGATAACAAAGGAGTGGCTCCGGGACAACTCTGTGAATGTCCTTGAGTGGCCCAGCCAGAGCCCAGACTTGAACCCCATTGAACATCTCTGGAGAGATCTGAAAATGGCTGTGCACCGACGCTCCCCATCCAACCTGATGGAGCTTGAGAGGTCCTGCAAAGAAGAATGGGAGAAACTGCCCAAAAATAGGTGTGCCAAGCTTGTAGCATCATACTCAAAAAGACTTGAGGCTGTAATTGGTGCCAAAGGTGCTTCAACAAAGTATTGAGCAAAGGCTGTGAATACTTATGCACATGTGATTATTTTTTTAAAGACATTTTTTAATACATTTGCAAAGATTTCAAACAAACTTCTTTCATGTTGTCATTATGGGGTATTGTTTGTAGAATTTTGAGGAAAATAATGAATTTAATCTATTTTGGAATAAGGCTGTAACATAAAATGTGGAAAAAGTGAAGCGCTGTGAATTCTTTCCAGATGCACTGTACATAACCCTTGCACAAATTGGATAAGCGATAAGAACGCCCGTATGTAAAATTTAAAATTGGGGTAATGGGCAAAAAAGCTGCATGGGCATATGGGCTTTTGCTTAAACTGTTCATGAATCATGACCTTACCTGATAAAGGAAAACCGTTTAAAGTGTTACATGACCTTACAAGTGGCTTATTAAGCATAATCGGTGTAAGAACGTGCATGTAAACACGCTCACTAACACTGCCGCATGCTGTGTGTGTGTGGTTGTATCTTTATTGTATGCTGGCAGAAGTCATTTAGAATTGAATTATCCTCCTCTCTTGAATGGCTGAAATTGTTGCCCACTGTGATTTTTGATCATGCTGTGATATGTGGTGACTTGAGGAGAAAAAGAGGCCCTCTACCTGTTGTATAATGTTTTAGAGAGAGGCCTGTTCTCTGTCTTGCCCTTTTTATGTTGGCTGCAGACAAACAGGCCACTGTTCAAGCCCTTACCACAGTAAACATACAGAGACTCTACACACTGTGTACATTACAGAGACACCATCAGTGGGCCTTTGTGCTGCAGTCAGTCAATATCTCTCTCTCTCTCTCTCTCTCTCTCTCTCTCTCACACACACACACACACACATAATTTCACACTCTCGCTCTCCCTATTTCTCAAAGTATATCTATTTAGTGGTTTTTGCTAAGGCAAGTAACACTACTACTATCTTTATATGTCCCTTCTCTTCATCCCATGTGATGAATCACAACAGAAAATCCTAGTCCTTCACAACACGCCATGACGATCTCTATTTAGTGAAAAACTTCAACACAAGCCAGCTGTTGTGATATAACTGAATGGTCTTTTGAAAAGCTCTCTGCAGGGAACCACTTCAAGACCTGCATGAAGCTTTTGAAACCCATGGGTACAACTGATGATTCATAACTCATTTATAGACCCCATGAAATCACAGTTTGTGTTTTGTGTATTTTAGTCCATATCTGTTAGCTTTGAGTTCATTTATATGCTAGCTAGTGTAGTGTGTATGCCTAAAGGCTGACAAAATAGACTTTTAGCAGATATTTGAATATAAATACAGACTTTTTTTCCAAGAAAAATGGACTAAAAATATTGATGACTCATCTTGTTCACAGGGGCACATACAGATTTTTGCCCAATCAAATGCTCTCTAGAATGAGAAAGTCCTTCCTCAAATGATAAACAAACTCTAATCACCCTTTCACTTTCAGAGTCTCATTTTTGTAATGCGTGAAAATGTAGGCTACTAGAGAAGAAAAGGAACTAGGATGAGCTTTCTTAAACACTGTCATGTTTATACCAGAGAGAAAAGAAAAGTGTAAATGTGGCTACTTGTCTGAAGCCGAGCTTTTATCATTTGCCAGATGAACCGGTGCGTAAGATCCAAGGGGTGAAGTTTCAAACAAAGCCCTTTAACTTACCAACACTTTTAGGGTTTTTCCTGCATTTCACATTTTTGGAAGCATTAGAAGACTAGTCATGGAAGATTAGTCATTTAGTGAGGTTGACTAGTTTATGTAGAGTTTTTTTATAAGTATAAATTTTTTTACACAAATCTTCATGTTGCCACTGAATGTTATTGTACCCTGACATTCTTTGGTACCCCTACAACACTTCCAGCAGTGGTTAAAATTTTGGTAAGAAAAAAAAACTTTCGACCAAACTGTCGCCGAATTAACAGTAAGATCAATCCGTTTCATCAGTGGTGCTTAAATTAGTCTGCAGTGAATACACTATGCATGGTAAACCTCTTGGAAAAGTGTCTCTAAATTGATCCTCATTAAAGCACGACCAGTAGAGCCATTCACATTCAGACGGTCGTCTAATTCAGACGGAGTATCTGCCATGAGTGTTGCATTTTAAAGACAATGTGATGACTCTACATTCTGCTCCATTCCATTGTGCCCCGACTTGCTGTTTTTTAATGCACAAATGTGTTTAATTTAACACCCCTAAAGCAACGTGTCCGATCGGGCCAGGTGAACCAACCTAAACCAAGAATTCAAACCAGCCTAAACAAGCCATTCCCATGAGTTCAAACAGGGTCATTGCTTAGTACTATAGACACCTGACAATGCCTCTGTAGTGCATCTCAAGCAACCTTTGCAAGAATGCAAAAAGAGCTTTGAGAACCCAGTAAATCCAACCACAATAAAAAATTTGTGTACCTTCTTAAGACTGAGGATCTTGTTTGACCCAGCTGTGGAGAACATGGAACAAGGGAGCTGATGGTGAAAAGCCTGTTTCTATTTTCCACTGGCTTCAGGATTCTTAACAGGTTTACTAACAGATATGCTAGTCCACGTGGAATTTGTAGACTTTTTTGCATTTTGGGAGGAAATCTGTGGAATTATGTATTTAAATAATCTGTTTCATAAAATGTGTTAAATGGAGCTGAGAGTGCGACACTCTTATTCGTAGATGAAAGCAAAATCAAATTAGCCAAAATAACAAACATGCAAGAGGTGGGGGAGAACTTTGTGAAAGACTGGCGATCCAATTCTGTGGAAACCGGCAGAAATTTTGAAAGACCCTGTTTTAAAACTTCGTTTTCAATTTCCTAACATCATTGTTTTCCAAAGTATGTGGTATTGGAGAGCATTTTCAAAATACTCAATTTTCGCTGGAGGAAAACACAGTTCTAGTCCACATCCATGCTAATACGTTTTCGTTTGAAAACGCATCTTTTTCTCTATGTTTTGGCCTTCCGTCCACACTGAGACGGCGGTTTTGTCCTGCGAAATTGGAGCTTTTTTTGAAAGTGCTCACCCATGTGGAAACATTTGAAAACGCTGTCTTCATGTTGTAGTGTGGACAGGGAAAACAGAGACATCTGAAAACGATTGTCTTGGATGCAGTCATGTGATCCATTCAACCCAAAACAATCAAGATGGCGGCCCATGTTGTAGCAGCGTTGTTGTGCCTGATATCATTCACTGATGATAGCGTTGTTAAAGATAAATGTTACTTTGTACAACCTTCACATTGCATTCCTTCAAAGGCAACGGGAAGTTTACTCGGACTTCTGTCCGGTGACAGAACATGAGGATAACTGCGTTTCGTGTGGACGGAGAGTGTTTCGAAAAGGAAAACTCTGTTTTCAAATGTATCCGGATTAATGTAGACGTAGCCCTAGTGTGGATGTGAGGTGTTAACAGTAAAAAAAATTTAGCAATATCGTATTGGTGTGGACGTGGACTGAGCCTGCAGAAATGTGGTAAAGAGATAATAATTTTGCAAAAATAATATTTTTGGAGGATGGGCTGGAGATTTAGTTACCTATGTTGTATACACTTTATATACATACATACATTTATCATAATGTATATAAACTAGGATTGCCAATAACTCTACTAACTATGGTATTTTGGCTGAAACTGTGGTAAAAAGTTTTGTAAAGTAGGGCAATATGACTTCCGTAATGCATAATCATGGAATCCAGTCATAAAAAACGGAATTAACCAAATGCGGAATGTCACGGAATTTGATATATTTGGGATAAAATGAATGCATGAATGCACATTTAGTCAAATTAAAATCATGACCTATTGTGATGATATAAACCACAAAAGGTATAGATTTAATTGAATACATTTACAGTCTGCATGTGCTGCGTGCTTCAAAAGGAATGTGGGAGGCACGCTCGGTCTTTGCAGACTATATACTGTATATTTTTTAATTAAATCGAAGGCATTTGCCATTCAGTAAGCACATTACGCCATACAGCAAACTGTTTATCTGAAGTTGTGAAGCTGTGTCGTCAAAAACATACAAACTGAAAGCGCAAAAACATTGAATTCAGAAAAAATTTAACAGAGAACACAGAACTTGGGAAAAAATAATACATAGGGTCCTAGTAAAGGAAATGTGTTAAAATTGTGTTTAAAAATTGCATCTTTGGCAGCACCCTGTAAGTATTCAGATAACTTCCAGATTTCATATTAACATACAATAAATAAAGAACAAATAAATTAAAATAAAAGTTAGCTTAGAGGCACAGTTTACAGTTAAACATTGTATGGAAATGACCAGAAAGCAGTTTTTCTTAAGGAAATTGAGGGCTGTAAAGGAGATGGCAAATATCACTTACATAGTTACCGCCTATTCCAGAAGCTTCCTGTAAAAAGTTTGAGATGAAATGTTAGTTTTCATTTATTGAACACGCTGACCTTCAGATGTGACAGATTTGGCACTAGAGTGCTAACAGTAAAGTCATTAAGCAAACAGAGCCTTAACCAGATGTCAATGGCTGACTGTGGTGGAGGCTCTACATCCTTCAGATTGTCATTCTCAAGGTTTCAGTCTTCAAACTAGCCTTACTTCTTCTCCAAAGTCCTCCATTTCCCCCTGCTCACAGTATTTGGGCAACCTTTAGCTCCTCTTCCATGAACAGATGATCAAAGCAATGTGTAGACTTCATCTTTACTCCCTTAAAATGACTGTATATGTACTAATATGAAACATTTAACTAGATGTAATAATACATGGCATTCACATGTTTTATTTCTTTATTTTCACATTTAGGTTAAATAGGATTTGATTCCTTTGACATTCCACTGTTTTCGTTAGACTTGAGCCAATAACAACTGTTCACTATGAAGTTGCCCCACCCATTTCCGCTTTTGATGCAAGTACTGTAAAATGTGTGGAGGATAAATATTGAGCATCGTCATAACAACCAAAGGTCAAAGGTCAAACTAACCAGCTGAAAGATGCCTACTGGTTTCCATTAAAATCAAACACATGCACAAACTCACATCCTTTATTGCTGTCATGTTCTACTGTTTGTGCCATATTTCTCACTTCATTTCTTCTAACCTTTTTTCTTTGAAGCATAAAATTCACCTACCTAAAGAGGATAGATAATGTGCTTTATCTTCAGTTCTAATTATTAATCATAAGCTTGAAATTGTGATTTATAATGTTAAAAATTAATAAGAAATAATGAACTTATCACAAAATAGGGTGGTCAGGACACCAATGGGATCTTGTATTATCCCGAAGGGGTTTGTTTTGCAATAATGTCTGACTAATCGCACATAATCCTGCTGCTTACATGGCTACTTTCCAAATAAATAAATAAATTGACATGAAATATTGATTTGAGTGGAATTTTTTTATGTGAGAAAAAAGGCCCCAAAATGAAACTAGCACAGCTGTGGAGATAATCAGTCAATTATACAGTTTAACGGTCACTATATAAAAACATTTGACCTCAGATTGCCACATTGCCTGACTGCCATTGACCAGTCAGCATCAGACGTATTCCACAGAGCCATATAACTACCCGGATTAATCACAAACTGTGTTTATAACAGATGCTTCTGCTTAGCAGTCATTGTTCAGAACAAAATCTGTGTCATCTTCATCCTCTAAAGCTTCAACTGTCTGTGATACTTGTGACACCAAACTTGCACAGTAAACAGAGTTTACTGTAATGTTGCAGAACAAAAATGCTGATTAAACATTTTGTTCCCATTTCACATAAAATTAACTGTTTGATGAGGTAAATTACTGTACTCTTTGTACAAATTGTACTCTGTCATTTCATTATCTCTATATTTAACCTTCCCTTTTAAGACAGAGCCCTAAGGGTAAATGGTTTTATCCATCAAGATGTGAAAAACATAGAGGGCACTTGTTACTCTCCTTACACTGAATTGGGGCACTATGGGTGAAATGCATTAAGAATGAACTATGCACACTTATAGTGCCATTTATTTGCACATGCTGCCTGTGTTGTTTTAGTTCCCGATTCACAAAGGGATGCATATCACAACTTTAAATTTAGGGATGAATGCACCATGCTATATTTTTTAAAATTATAATTTATTGAATTATCTTTATTTATGGGCCTTTCTCTGCAAATATTACTATATACAGTATATTAGCATATTATGTAATTAAATTTAATAACATTTTTTTATTGATTGACAGCCCTAGTAACTACTTAAACGAGACTAAACTGATTTGTAAGGTTGGGACAATACATACAATTTCAAAATATCGCAAAACAAAATGAAGAATCATATAGAGGCAAAATTCGATATTTCAGAATTTGTATAATTGTTTTCTGTCCATGTAATCATTAAAGAAATGACCCACTGAACATCAAGATCTCTCTGTAGCTTTTGTTGACACTATTTACAGGGTTCACACAAGGCCCTTGAAGTCCTCAAAGTGCTTGCAATTAGCTTTTAGAAAGTCTGGTATACCTATACATATATACATACCTATATATCTATATCAGTTGTGCTCAAAAGTTTGCATACCCTTGGAGAATTGGTAATATATGTACCATTTTTAAAGAAAACATGAGTGAGCAGGCAAAACACATTTCTTTTATTTCTTATGGGATTCATATTCAACTGTAGGTTATAACAGAATGGCACAATCATAAAACAAAACATGGCAACAAAGAAAAAAATGAAATGACCCCTGTTCAAAAGTCTGCATTCCCTTAGTTCTTTATACTGTGTATTGCCCCCTTTAGCATCAATGACAGCGTGCAGTCTTTTGTAATAGTTGTCTATGAGGCCCCAAATTCTTGCAGGTGATATTGCTGCCCATTCGTCTTGGCAAAATGCCTCCATGTCATGCAAAGCCTCTGGTCGTCTTGCATGAACCGCACGTTTGAGATCTCCCCAGAGTGGCTTGATGATATTAAGGTCAGGAGACTGTGATGGCCACTCCAGAACCTTCACCTTTTTCTGCTGTAACCACTGGAGGGTCAACTTGACCTTGTGCTTAGGGTCATTGTCGTGCTGGAAAGTCCAAGAGCGTCCCAAGCGCAGCTTTCGTGCAGAAGAATGCAAATTGTCTGCCAGTATTTTCTGATAACAAGCTGCATTCATTTTGCCATCAATTTTCACAAGATTCCCCGTGCTCACACGCCCCCAAAACATCAGTGAGCCACCACCATGCTTCACAGTGGGGATGCTATTCTTTTCACTATAGGTCTTGTTGACCCCTCTCCAAACATAGCCCTTATGGTTGTGACCATAAAGCTCTATTTTGGTCTCGTCACTCCAAATTACAGTGTGCCAGTAGCTGTGAGGCGTGTCAAGGTGTTGTCGGGCATATTGTAACCGGGCTTTTTTGTGGCATTGGTGCAGTAAAGGCTTCTTTCTGGCAACTCGACCATGCAGCTAATTGTTGTTCAAGTATCGTCGTATTGTGCTCCTTGAAACAACCACACTGTCTTTTTCCAGAGCAGCCTGTATTTCTCCTGAGGTTACCTGTGGGTTTTTCGTTGTATCCAGAACAGTTCTTCTGGCAGTTGTGGCTGAAATCTTTCTTGGTCTACCTGACCTTGGCTTGGTATCAAGAGATCCCTGAATTTTTCATTTCTTAATAAATGATTGAACAGTACTGACTGGCATTTTCAAGGCTTTGGATATCTTTTTATATCCTTTTCCATCTTTATAAAGTTCCATTACCTTGTTACGCAGGTCTTTTGACAGTCCTTTTCTGCTCCCCATGGCTCAGTATTTAGCCTGCTCAGTGCATCCACGTGAGAGCAAACAAACTCACTGACTATTTATACACAGACACTAATTGCAATTTAAAAAGCCACAGGTGTGGGAAATTAACCTTTAATTACCATTTAAAACTGTGTGTGTCACCTTGTGTGTCTGTAACAAGGCCAAACATTCAAGGGTATGTAAACTTTTGATCAGGGCCATTTGGGTGATTTCTGTTCTCATTATGATTTAAAAAGGAGCCAAACAACTATGTGATAATAAATGGCTTCATATGATCACTATCCTTAAATAAAGACAGTTTTTTTTTGCATGATCAGTCATATTTTCAAAAACATTGCCAAAAATTTAACAATTTCTGCCAGGGTATGCAAACTTTTGAGCACAACTGTATATATATCTATATATATCTATATATACTCTCTCTCTCTCTCTCTCTCTCTCTATATATATATATATACAGTATATACTGTATATATATAGTATGTAGGAGCCATTTATAATATGATTTTTCACTTTTCTGTGTACACCTGAGTTAATTTAGTACCCACCGTGCCCTTTAATGTGATTTGTCTACATGCAATATACAGTACATTTTGAACTGTGGGGGGAGCGGGTGTGCAGGTGTAACATCCGAGGTTGTTACCCCTCCTACCAACCACCAGAGGGAGCCCTCTCCCGAATACTAACTCTGTACCGTTTCTTCTTTGGTGACTTCCTGTTTAAACTATATAAATACCATGCTGTTCCATTTTGACTTTGTGAAATATTGCCAATTTACCCTGCCTTACCAAGCGGTTTTCCATTGCATTTGCTGATTGTTTTCATGTTATGACCATTGCCTGTTTTCCTGGATTTACTGCCTTTTGGATACCCCTTTATTTTGTTTGCCTTGTTGGACTGTTTTTTTGGTTTATTGGATTATACCGCTTGTTTTACGACTACCTCTATTTGCCTACCGATTTGGATTGTTTGCTTGTGTTCATAATAAACTTCCAACACACGGATCCTAACACCATCTCCATGGCCAGTTCATTACAGAATACTTCGCCCAGCATGGATCCAGCAGAAGTTTCACAGCTCCAGGCTGCATTCGCGCACCAGTGTGAGGTATTAAGGGGTTACCAAGACCAGCTGAACAACCTACGAGCTGCCAACGAATGTTTGACACAATACATTCACTCACTGCCAGCTCCCCATGCTAAACCGATAAGCTTTGCTCTACCTGATAAGTTTATGGTTCTGCTGAAAAATGCTGGGGTTTTTACGACAATGCAAGGTATTTTTCTCAAATCAGCCTGAATCATTTGATCAAGATGCCAGGAAATGTTCTTTTTTGATATCACTGCTTACCGGCAAAGCTCTCGATTATCCCAAACAGCGGCGGCCCAAAGATACTCAAATCCAGGTTTCATTTGATTACTTCATTCAACAAATCCACAAAGTCTTCGAGTATCCAGCAGGCAGCCAAGATATCTCTGTTCAGCTACTTCATCTATGTCAGGGTCATCGATCAGCAGCGGATTATGCAGTTCCGTTCAGGACACTAGCGGCTCAGAGTGGGTGGAATGATGTCACTCTGAAGACTGTTTTCCGTGAAGGGCTTAACCTGAAACTCAGGATGGAACTGACCCGCAAGGGTGAAGGTACGAATCTTTCTGAATACATAACTATGGCCAACAAGATTGATAAAATGCTTCACGGCCTCAGTTTCGCTTCACCTCGAATTCTACAGTCTCAGTATAGGCCCAGGCATCCACTGTATCACCCGAACCCATGCAAGTTGCTTACACTCGCGTTTCCATGGAGGAACACCGACGTCGACGCAACGAAAACCTTTGCTTTTATTGTGGCTCACCAGGTCATCTCAACACTGCATGTCCATACAAGAAATCAAGATCTCCTGAGTCAAGGCAAAATGTGAGTACAATGAACACTGTATCACATGTTTCACATAATTTTCTGTTACCTGTAGAGGTCTCCATTGGTGATCATGTAAAGTGTTTTACAGCTTTAGTGGATTCTGGTGCTGCTGTTAATCATTAACCAGGAGACTGTACAAGAACTCAACATACCCACCATTCAATGCTCCCCAACGATTAACATTACCACTGTTGACAGCACTCCTATTGGTACTGGCATAACCCAACAGAATATTCCGATAACCATCAAGGTTGGACTTTTTCCATGTAGAAAACATTTCACTATGCCATCAACTCACCCAAGCACGCTCTTATCCTGGGTCATCCCTGGCTGGCCATCCATGACCCATCGATATCTTGGAACCAAGGTGAGCTCACGCAATGGTCAAGTTTTTGTCACAAATATTGTCTCCATGTTGCTGTTTCCATGCCTTGTCTTATCACCAGTATTGAGAGTCCCGAATCACAGAAGGAGCCCACGATCCCCAAGGAGTATGCAGAGTTCAGTGAGCTGTTTAGCAAACTCAAAGCTACACAACTTCCTCCTCGTCCATGGGACTGTGCCATTGAATTTCTGTCCAATACAGCCCCACCGAGAAGCAAGGCATATGCACTGTCACGCCCCGAGACCCTCGCCATGGAGAATTACATTGAGGAAGCCCTTGCCTCCGGTTACATCCGTCCCTCTACCTACCCAGCTGCTGCAGGGTTCTTTTTTGTAGAGAAGTAGGATGGAGGTCTACGTCCCTATATCGACTATCGAGGCCTGAACTCTGTCACCATAAAGTACCGTTACCCATTACCGCTTATCCCCTCAGCCCTTGAACAACTCCATGAGGCAAAGATCTATACCAAACTTGATCTGACAAGTGCTTATAACCTTGTCAGAATCTGAGAAGGGGGTGAGTGGAAAACTGCTTTCATCACCACCACACTACACTATGAATATTTGGTCATGCCGTATGGACTTGCTAACGGCCCTTCGATTTTCCAGTCTTTTATCAATGAGATATTCAGAGACTTACTGAATCATTGTGTGGTGGCTTACATTGACAACATCCTCATCTACTCACAAGACATGGAACAACATATCCAGCAAGTCAAGACAGTTCTATCATGTCTCCAGGAACACCAACTATTTGTCAAGGCAGAAAAGTGAGTTCCATACCTACCATACCACTTTCCTAGGCTACAATATCAGCCATCAAGGTGTAGAAATGGATGTCTCTAAGATAACAGCAGTCACCGAATGGCCTTGACCTTCAAAAATCTAGGAACTACAGCGGTTTCTGGGCTTCGCCAACTTCTATTGCCGTTTCATCAGGAATTACAGCATCATTGCAGCCCCACTCACGTCGTTGCTCAAGGGAAAGCCCAACAAATTGCCTTGGAACGATGCCGCATACCAGGCCTTCATCTCCCTTAAGTCAAGCTTCATGACCGCTCCAATACTGAAACTTCCTGAACCCAATCTTCCCTTCGTCGTTGAGGTAGACACTTCAGATTGCGGGATTGGAGCGGTCCTGTCACAACATCATGGAACACCAGGCAAGCTTTACCCTTGTGCTTTTTTTTTTCTCCAGAAAATTGAACTCTGTAGAACGTAACTATGATGTGGGAAATAAGGAATTACTTTCCATGAAAGCAGCCCTCAAAGAATGGCGTCACTGGTTAGAGGGGCAGTCCACCCTTTCCAGGTTATCACCGATCACAAAAATCTTGAATATATCAAGGCAGACAAGAGACTGAACCCATGTCAAGCCCGATGGTCATTGTTTTTCACCAGATTCAATTTTACAGTCACTTACCGCCCTGGCAGCAAGAACAGTAAGGCAGATGCACTTTCACGCAGACATGATCCACCCTACCTCCAACCTCACCCTAGGTCCATTCTGTCACCTTCTGTCATCATAGCACCGATTAGTTGGGACATCATGGAGGAGATACAATGAGCTCAACAGAATGAACCATCACCGCCTAACTGCCCCCGACAAAGCACTACGTACCCCAAGCTCTACGTCAGAGGACTATCCAATGGATCCACACTTCCTTGAGCACTGGACATCCTGGCATCCAAAGAACTGTTACCCTGGTGCGTAATTCCATCTGGTGGCCAACTTTGATTCATGATGTAACTAACTATGTAAAGTCTTGTCAGGTGTGTGCCCAATCCAAGACTCCCAGAGAACTGCCCACGCGGTTGCTTCAACCACTGCCAATACCACAAAGACCATGGTCCCACTTGTCCATCGACTTCATCACAGACCTGCCAAACTCCCATGGTATCACTACCATTCTGTTAATAATAGATTGATTTTCTAAATCATGTAGACTTGTCCCTCTCAAGGGTTTACCCAATGCCATGGAAACTGCTAATGCTTTGTTCCATGTCTTTAGGGTCTATGGAATACCAGAGGACATCGTGTCTGACAGAGGCCCAGTTCACGTCCCAAGTTTGGCAGGCTTTCTGCAAACAACTGGATATCAATGTGAGTCTCACCTCTGGTTACCACCCTCAGGCCAACGGACCGGTGGAACATCTAAACCAAGAGATGGGCAGATATCTTCGGAATTATTGTAGCCGTGAACAGGAGAAGTGGAGCGATTTCCTGCCCTGGGCCGAATATGCACAGAATTCCCTCACTTATACCTCTACGGGTCTAACCCCCTTCCAATGCATGCTGGGCTACCAACCCCCAATGTTTCCTTGGTCAGGAGATCCTTCTACGGTGCCAGCAGTGGACTATTGGATTAAGCGAAGCGAGAGGGTGTGGGACAACGCACATGTCCAGCTACAGCAAGCGGTCAGAGCCCAACGCTTCCAGGCTGACCGACGGAGGTGCCCCCATCCCAACTATCAGCCAGGACAGAGGGTCTGGTTGTCCACAAGGGATCTCAAGTTGCGGCTACCCTGCAAGAAGCTCAGTCCAAGGTATGTGGGTCCTTTCAGAATTATTCATCAAATAAATCCAGTTACTTACTGTTTAGAGCTTCCTGTTAATTACCGCATCTCTCCTTCCTTCCATGTGTCCTTGCTGAAACCCGTCCATCTGGCTCTGGAACCACGGATTCTGAGCCTCCACCTCCATTGGAGGTAGATGGAGCCCCAGCGTATATGGTCAGAGAGATCATGGACTCAAGACAATGAGGGAGCCAGATGCAATACCTGGTGGACTGGGAGGGCTATGGACTAGAGGAGAGATCATGGGTAGCCGCCAAGGACATATTGGACCCGTCCCTGATACAAGAATTTCATCATGCCCATCCTAATCATCCAGCACCACAACCAAGGGGATGTCCTAGTAGAAGAACACCAGGAGTTGTTCGTAGATGGGGGGGGGGTTTGCAGGTGTAACATCTGAGGTTGTTACCCCTCCTACCAACCACCAGAGGGAGCCCTCTCCCGAATACTAACTCTGTACCGTTTCTTCTTTGGTGACTTCCTGTTTAAACTATATAAATACCATGCTGTTTCATTTTGACAGTATTGCCAGTTTACCCTGCCTTACCAAGTGGTTTTCCATTGCCTTTGCTGATTGTTTTCATGTCATGACCATTGCCTGTTTTCCTGGATTTACTGCCTTTTGGATACCCCTTTGTTTTGTTTGCCTAGTTGGACTGTCTTTTTGGTTTATTGGATAATACCGCTTGTTTTACGACTACCTCTATTTGCCTGCCGATTTGGATTGTTTGCTTGTGTTCATAATAAACTTCCAGCACATGGATCCTAACACTGTCTCCATGGCCAGCTCATTACAGCAGGGGTGAGCGTATGTTTTTCAAACCACACACATCTCCATTGAAAGGGAAAAAAAGGAAATAAATAAATAGGAAAAGGACCCTGTGACGAGGAGGGCCGTGAGTGCACACAGCTGGCCCCCAATCGGGCTAATCAGCCGAGGAGAGGGATAAGGTCAGAGCTGGATGCGGCAGTTCAGGACAGTCTCCACACGCAGATGCCACATCCAGCTTGGCCTTATCCCTCTCCTGATTAGCCCGATTGGGGGCTGGCCGTGCGCATATTTTGTGCTTTGGAATATGTACCCCTGTATCAAGGAAGTGGCATAATGTTTTTGTTATTTGCCACTAAATAGTGTATGTATATATGCAATATAATATGCAATTTCAAGACATAGGCCTATTTATTGATAGAATACAAGGACTTTGACTTTGATCATTTAAAAAGCTAAAATTTGAGCTTTTTAAATGATCAATCTAATGATATAATAAAATTTGTAAAAATTAATATTTCCTTAATTTAACAAGTTAGAAGTTCCCCTGTATAATTAATAACAGAATTAGCTGAAAGAGAACTTCTTTCATGCCGTGTAAGCAAAATGCACATTATAACTGAAATATACCAAAATGAATTGAAATCGAATGCTTATGAATCAGAATTGAATCATGATGTATCAAGATATATTGAACTGTGACATGTTTCTCAATACGTATCGTATCTTGATGTGGCTGGTGATATAAGAAATTAATAGTAATTTTGAAACTTATTAATAAAATCATGACCACTCATGTGAGATAAAGACTCCAGTCATATCAGAAACCTTATAAAAGCCGTTTTATTCTACATGGAGAGGGTCCGCACATGGGGGCTGCCATGTTACAATCACATGACCAGCCGAATGCGACTCGCTTAATCTCAGTAACCATCCTGTTATCTGACACTTTTACTCTTGGATTAAATTAATCACGGCTCACTGTGAATATAGTGAATTTCTACAATGGCATCGGTGACTGAAAACTGTAGTGTTTGAATGATGCTGCATCCACACCCCTAGGTGTCAGTGTAAGTCCGACATACAAGTCGACATATTAAAAAAATTACTGTCTGAGTTCAGAGATGGCGCCGCACATGGCTGCTTAGGTGTGGAACTGTCTAGCATTTTTGTTACTTGTGTTTGTTTGTCATGTTTTTTGTCATTCTTTTCCAATCAGTTTCACCAGGGATGAACTGCTGAATATTCGGCAGAGCATACCTGATCACTTTTTGATGGTGTTTGATTATTTGGACGTTTTATTTGACATCTGCTCTACAAGCGATCCAAGAGACGCATTGCATAATCATCAGGGAAAATGAGAGGCGGTGGAACATGCTTTTACCAACACCTTGACAGACCTGGGACTTATGCAAGGTTCCTATTTGTGGACTTCAGTTCAGCTTCAATACAATCTGTCAGTGGATCAACAGCTTTCTGACAGATAGGCAGCAGCTAGTGAGACTCACTATTAGCACTGGTGTTCCTCAGGGATGCGTTCTCTCTCCACTGCTTTCCTCCATGTACACGAATGACTGCACTGCAAAGGACCCCTCTGTCAAACTCCTGAAGTTTGCAGACGACACCACTGTCATTGGCCTTATCTGCGAAGGTGACGAGTCTGCATACAGATGGGAGGTTGAACAGCTGGCTGTCTGGTGCGGTCACAACAACCTTGAGCTGAACATACTCAAAACAGTGGAGATGATAGTGGACTTCAGGAGAAATACCCCTTCACTAGAAATTTAGTATTCACAGTCAGCCATGATTACTTTAATCAATGAGTGAAAGTGTCAAATATTAGGATGGTTACTGAGATTAAGTGAGTAGTATTCGGCTGGTCATGTGATTGTAACATGGCAGCCCCCATGTGCGGACCCTCCCATGTAGAATAAAACAGCTTTTATAAGGTTACTGATATGACTGGAGTCTTCATTTTAATGTGAATGGTCATGATTTACTACATATATTGCAAAATTACAATTCTTGTCTTTAGGAGTTAAACTTTTTTAAAGAGGAAAAAATTACTGAGTGCACCTTTAATGTAGCCAACTATTTTTGAAGGTTTATTTGTTTGTGATCCTTACTTATAGAGGACGGTACAGTGAATAAGAAACTCTTATTACTTGAAATTTGAGCATTTATATTGTGTATAAGCAAACTTTATTTTGATGAGAAATTATATTGTGCATTTAAACATTTAAAAAATAAATAAATAAATAAACCCAATTTTCTGTTATACTTTGTATTAGTGGCGTAACTTGGATCTTACAGCCCACAGTGAAAAGAACCTGTCGGTCCCACTCCTTGGGGAGCCTGGGTTGCTTATCGTCACTCGTCGGGCCCGCAGTCATTTTTATGGGTCCTTTTGATCGACTGTGGCTGCCCCCTCTCACCCCAGGCCTTATGGTGGCTGCCCACTCTGCCCTCCCTGCCCTCCCTGTAGTTACGCCCCTGGTTGTTATATCAAATCAAGATTTGACATTGAACCTAATTGTAAGTTAACCATACTGTCCCATCCATACTGATTTGGTGTTACTAATGTGTCTGCTTTACATTACTAAAAAAAACCTTGTGTATGCATGATTGTGTTTTTATTTACCTTAGTCAATATAAAATCTGAGCTCTTAGAAAGTAATTTATGCTCAGTCATTGTATGTTTCCAAACACACTACAGTCCTTCATTCACACAGCAAGCACTTCAGGCTCATTATTCAGCTGTCACGTTCTATGAGGAGGCGAGACCACTCTGCATTTGATTCATTACCAAAACGAATGCCCAGAGGTGCATGGGTGTCATAAACATTTCGGAAATGCCTCGAACACCCACTTTGTGTGTTTGTGTTGGTGAGGACACAGAGAGACATTTTGCGCTCCTTGCCGAAATGCTTCAAAAGGCTGTTTAACCTCTTGTCAATGACTTGACCCCTTGTTGACCAATTGACCCTTTTGTCTGACACAATAGAAATTCTTTCTGAACACAGGATGAATGAAATCTCAAGCAGAGGTCCATGGTAGCACAATCACATGATCTCAAATGGATCAAAAAGCAGTCACAACACAGATGGTAGAAATTAAAAGCATGTGTCAGACCAGTTTAGTCCGATTCCAGAAATAATGACTCTTATGAGCCATTCATTTTGAATTTGCTGCACGAAACATACAGTGCAACCAGTTTAGTCTGATTCCCAAATGAATGCCGCTTATGAGCCATTTAATTTTTTTGGAATCTACAGCATGAAACATATTGTGTGACCAGTTTAGTCTGATTCCCTAATGAATGACTCTTATGAGCTGGTTCTTTTGAACCTACAGTGCGAAACAAACAGCGTGAGCAGTGTAGTCCAATTCCCAAACAAATTACTCTTATGTGCTGCCTTTTTTTAAATCTACAGTGTGAAACATATAGTGCAACCAGTTTAGTCTGATTCATGAGCGAATGACTCTTATGACTTGGTTCTTTTTTGATCAATATTTTTATTGAGGTTGAAAAAGGGCATACAGATCACAAATCATATGAACTATATAAAGAAAAATGCCCAAGAGCTGCCCAAGTTACAGATAATAAAAAATAAATAAAAAAAGATATACACATGTATATGTACACACACATACATACAATCGTTTATACTCTATGTCACCAGGGTTGGGAGCAACCTTACTATTTATTTAGCCATTTGTTTTTATTTTTTTTTAAATGATTAATTTATATTGCTTGATTTATGTAGTCTCGAGACCCGAGATGCAAATTAGCATGTGCTATAATCTCTATGTACAATGCATCTTTTTTAGTTTTTGTGCTGAAATCATGTTTTTGTACTGTCCCTATAAAAATAAACCAATAAAAAAATAAAATAAAAAATAAATACATATACATACATATCCATATATACATATACATAGACTTAGTTCTTTTAAATTTGCAGAACAAAACGTACAGCGCAACCAGTTTAGTCCGATTCCCAAACAAATTACTCTTATGAGCCGTTTTTTTAATCTACAGCACGAAACTTATTGTGTGACCAGTTTAGTCTGATTCCTGAACGAATGACTCTTATGAGCCATTTTTTTAATCTACAGCACAAAATTTATTGTGTGACCAGTTTAGTCCAATTGCCGAATGAATATGAGCCAGTTCTTTTGAATCTACACAACAAAATATATAGTGTAACCTCCCGAATGTATGACTTTTATCAGCCAATTCTTTGTAGTGAATGAAAAACGTACTGAACCGCAAATAATTGTTTCATCATGCCCGACTCAAAAATCAACCAAGAACTGTTACTATGAGACTTAAATCAGATTAATTACTGGAAGGTTGTTGATATGACAATGTGTATTTAAAGATACACATGATGAGTTCTGTTGTAACTGGTGTTTTTTTTTTTTTTTTATTAAAATCAATCAATTAATAAAATATCTTAATTAAAAAGTCTGTGTAAACACCTTTTGCAAGAATCTGTTCTGTTAAAATATGAAATGATCTGAGGGCAGTAAATCCAACAAGAACTGCATTTCCTATTTCCGAATATTTCTCTCTCAAAAGTACTAAAAGTATCATTAATGGAACTGTTTAGAGGAATCAGAACCGGAAATGTTCAATTGCTTATGATTCCTATCCCTAGTAAGCTACCACCTAGCCACACAGCAACACCCAAGTAACCAGATAGCAGTGCATTTAAAAACACCAAGAACTCTATTAGCAACTGCACAGCATCCACAACACCCTAGCAATGTAGCAGTGAGTTTTGCCCAGACAAACACCACTGACATTTTTGACAGAAAATGCAAACATTTGTTGAAGCTGTGGCCTAGCTGTTAGCGCATACTGTGACGTGAGATGTGAAGCTCGATGTCTGAATCTGTACCGCAACTTTTCCCAATACCACTCCCTTTATCCTGCCTGTCATATATATTAATCTATCTTTAATAATTATAATTAATAATCACCATCAATAAAGGTTTTTAAAAAGGCCAAAAATATTGATTTACCATGTACAAGCAAGATACATAAAACCATTTTAAGACTTGTGTGACTTGAGGCACTGTGAGTCTTGAATATATACTCAGATCCAACTCTCTGTTCCCATGTCTATCTGTCAGTCTACCAGCTTTCTGACAGACAAGCAGCAGCTAGTGAGACAGGGGAAATTCACTTTCAGCACCTGTATGATCAGCACTGGTGCCCCCAGGGATGTGTCATCGGCCTCATCCAAGATGACGATGAGTCTGGATACAGAAGGGAGGTTGAACGGCTGGCTCACTGGTGTAGTAAAAACAACCTGGAGCTGAACACATTCAAAACAGTGGAGATGATTGTGGACTTTTTAGGAACACCCCAACACTGACCCCCCTCACCATTCTAAACAGCACTGTGGCAGCAGTGAAGTCATTCAGGTTCCTGGGCACTACCATCTCACAGGACCTGAAGTGGGAGACCCACATTGTGAAAAAGGCCCAGCAGAGGTTGTACTTCCTTCACCAGTTATGGAAGTACAACAAGTTCTACTCAGCCGTCATTGAGTCTGTCCTGTGTGCATCTATAACTGTCTGGTTTGGTTCAGCTATGAAATCGGACATCAGAAGACTACAAAGGACAGTTCGGACTGCTGAGTGGATTATTGGTTCTCCCCTTCCCACACTCCAAGAATTGTACACTTCCAGAGTGAGGAAAAGGGCTGGAAAAATCACCCTGGACCCCACTCACCCATCCCACTACCTTTTTGATCTGTTGCCTTCTGGCCGACGCTACAGAGCACTGAGCACCAGAACGGCTTTTTCCCTCAGACCATCCATGTCATGAACAGTTAAAACTGCCCCATCAAGCAATAAATAATTATGTGCAATAACAAGCTTATTCCGGCCCCACCTGCCGGCAGGTCATCCCCGCCTCTTTGGACCTGGGCGGGTGACAAGGGGAGGGAAAAACAACAACAACAAAAATCGAGAGGGAAAGGCTAACATGGAGCGACAGTGGGAGAGAGAGAGAAAAAAAAAACGTACTCGCCAGTTCTCTGATACGCCGTAGCCTGGTCCTTGGCCACTCCTCCACCCTCTAGTGGACGACAGCCGCGCCTCCTCAGGCGGATCGGAAGCAGTCCTCCAGCCCCTGGCAGACGGAACGCCCCGCCGTGCTTTCGGTGGACGGAAGGGTTCTCCCCTGCCCCTGGCAGCGGTTCTCCCGCTCCAGGCGGTCGGCCAGGAGCCCCTCCCTGCTCGCAGTCGGCAGTCCTCTCGACCCCGCCACGTTTTAGCGGCTGGCAGGGGTCTCCTCCGCCCGTGGCCAGGTGTGCAGCATCACGACCCGGCCCCACCCTTCTCCCTGCCACACTCCTCCCTCCTCCCTGCCACAATTCCCTTGCACTATCTGCATTGTGTTTGTATATCCGTACATTTTTGTGTCTTATTATGTTTTTTTATATAAACTTGTGTTGTTGTATTGTTTGTGCACTGGAAGCTTCTGTCACCAAGTCAAATTCCTTGTATGTGAAAGCATGTTTGGCGATAAAGCTCAATCTGATTCTGATTCAAATATGTCATGATCTGTGACTGTGACTTTCTACTGTTGCTTGTTTTAATAATTACATCACAATTAGTTCTCAATATAACGTGTTAGTTACACTGAGGAATGTGATTAAAAAAATCTACTATGTATCACTAAGTGTAAAGGAGGTTATTGCAGAGTCTAATTCAATCATACAGGAACATTGACAGTTTGATTTAAAGAGTGCTGTTCTCATATCATCACCATATCCTGTGCCCGCAATAGGACGGCTGCTAATGCCTTTGAAGTGGTACTGTGTTTAGAAAATGAATAAACAGAAAAAACACAGAAATACACATACACGCTTTTGTAACCAAAAGATAACCAAACAAGTAGATTCACAGCATCTCAAACTCAAACATATGCACACCCTCAATCAGTGTAAAATGCACATCCAAAGTCAATCCAGTTAGAGAACAGGGGCTGAATTACATACATTTCTGGCAAAATTACATACAAATGAGGCACAATATACAGGTGCATCTCAATAAATTAGAATGTCGTAGAAAAGTTCATTTATTTCAGTAATTCAACTCAAATTGTGAAACTCGTGTATTAAATAAATTCAATGCACACAGACTGAAGTAGTTTAAGTCTTTGGTTCTTTTAATTGTGATGATTTTGGCTCACATTTAACAAAAACCCACCAATTCACTATCTCAAAAAATTAGAATATGGTGACATGCCAATCAGCTAATCAACTCAAAACACCTGCAAAGGTTTCCTGAGCCTTCAAAATGGTCTCTCAGTTTGGTTCACTAGGCTACACAATCATGGGGAAGACTGCTGATCTGACAGTTGTCCAGAAGACAATCATTGACACCCTTCACAAGGAGGGTAAGCCACAAACATTCATTGCCAAAGAAGCTGGCTGTTCACAGAGTGCTGTATCCAAGCATGTTAACAGAAAGTTGAGTGGAAGGAAAAAGTGTGGAAGAAAAAGATGCACAACCAACCGAGAGAACCGCAGCCTTATGAGCATTGTCAAGCAAAATCGATTCAAGAATTTGGGTGAACTTCACAAGGAATGGACTGAGGCTGGGGTCAAGGCATTAAGAGCCACCACACACAGACGTGTCAAGGAATTTGGCTACAGTTGTTGTATTCCTCTTGTTAAGCCACTGCTGAACCACAGACAACATCAGAGGCATCTTACCTGGGCTAAGGAGAAGAACTGGACTGTTGCCCAGTGGTCCAAAGTCCTCTTTTCAGATGAGAGCAAGTTTTGTATTTCATTTGGAAACCAAGGTCCTAGAGTCTGGAGGAAGGGTGGAGAAGCTCATAGCCCAAGTTGCTTGAAGTCCAGTGTTAAGTTTCCACAGTTTGTGATGATTTGGGGTGCAATGTCATCTGCTGGTGTTGGTCCATTGTGTTTTTTGAAAACCAAAGTCACTGCACCCGTTTACCAAGAAATTTTGGAGCACTTCATGCTTCCTTCTGCTGACCAGCTTTTTAAAGATGCTGATTTCATTTTCCAGCAAGATTTGGCACCTGCCCACACTGCCAAAAGCACCAAAAGTTGGTTAAATGACCATGGTGTTGGTGTGCTTGACTGGCCAGCAAACTCACCAGACCTGAACCCCATAGAGAATCTATGGGGTATTGTCAAGAGGAAAATGAGAAACAAGAGACCAAAAAATGCAGATGAGCTGTCAAAGAAACCTGGGCTTCCATACCACCTCAGCAGTGCCACAAACTGATCACCTCCATGCCACGCCGAATTGAGGCAGTAATTAAAGCAAAAGGAGCCCCTACTAAGTATTGAGTACATATACAGTAAATGAACATACTTTCCAGAAGGCCAACAATTCACTAAAAATGTTTTTTTTATTGGTCTTATGATGTATTCTAATTTTTTGAGAGAGTGAATTGGTGGGTTTTTGTTAAATGTGAGCCAAAATCATCACAATTAAAAGAACCAAAGACTTAAACTACTTCAGTCTGTGTGCATTGAATTTATTTAATACACGAGTTTCACAATTTGAGTTGAATTACTGAAATAAATGAACTTTTCCACGACATTCTAATTTATTGAGATGCACCTGTACTATGCACTCAGCTGTGTAGTGTATGAATTTCTAAAGTGTAGGATTGTCCCAAATGGAGCACTTAACATTTTTTTCTATACAGAAGCATTCGCTGTTTAACAGCTGACGGAAGTGACATTTCAAACGCATGCGATGTGTTGCCGCTAACTTTAGTGCGTTAGCCGACCTCAGTTCAACACTTGAGCTGTGACCCAAATATTCACCAAATATCCACTATGCACTTACAATATATACTATGCACTCAGCCATGCAGTGTTTGAATTTCTAAAGTGTACGATCGTGTTTTTCTTATCGTGAAGAAAATTGGCAATACGCAGCTTTATTAATAAGAGTTAAAGATGGATTGAAGTGAACAGAAAGGTGAGAGAGGGTAGTCTTCACCCCATTATTCACTGCAACAAAATATGTTTTTGATTTGTTTTTGTCTTGGCTTGTTTTCCTATATAAATATCTAAAACTCCTTTAAAACAACGTACATTTGTTTTATCTGAGAATGTTGAATATAATATTCAAAATATTTTTTTCCCTTTAATTCAGTGAATGTCATTTAGAGGTATTTTTAAAAGATGATTTTGTCCTCTTTATTGTTAGTAAGCATGTTTAATACAACCTTTTAAGTCAGGGCACAAGCTGAGTAATCGGTAAAGAGCTAATGATTAATCGTTACAATAATCGCCGAATAGTCGAATAATCATTCTAATAATCGTTAGCTTAATCGATTATCAAAATAATCATTAGTTGCAGTCCTAGGTGATGGTAAAGCATTCAACTCACATTTGTAAGGTGCTGTATCCACTGAAGTTTCTCTAGTTGCCACATTATCCACTATTTACAATAGTTTTGTCAGATCAGCAGCGCAGCCAGATAACTCCACCCCTTCTGCTACGTACGGCAATCCGCGAGCGCTGATTGATTAAAGTGTCCAACATTACACACTTAGTTTTGACAATTTAGAAGTGCATCATCCGGGTACTCATAGTACACATCTTTTTCTTGCACTCTCAGTGTTAATATACTGTATACAATACTACTCGCACTACAAAATGTTGCAGAATAGTGCAGAAGTGTACGGTTTGGGACGCACCTTTGAATCCTATATTATCTATTTAGTAACCATGGCCATTTCAGAAACCTAGCTTGATCTTAAGATAGGAGGTTTCTGTAATAAGGCCTCACATGAACAGGGTGTGTGGTGATTGACAATCAACTCGGATATTTTGACTTGATGAGTCCAAGCTGCTGAGTCTTTGATGTATAGAAATACAACCACCAAACTAATTTAAGCTACTCCAGCACAGCTGTGTTTTGAATAGTGAAACTTTGGTTTGCATGGCACAGGAGTCGATCCTAACAAGATCAACAAATACTGTAACACAGCAGGACATGAGAGACAACATTTGAATGAATGAGATACGAATGGTGAGGCCATTATGGAAAGAATATTCTGCCATTTATATTATGCAGGAGAGAGAGAGTGTGTCTGTGTGTGCATGAATGTTTGTGTATGTGTACATACTTAGCTATAATTTGGCGACAAGGTTAGGGTTTGGGTTTGTCTGTAGTAATTATTATTGGCTTTACTGTATATTAAATAATAGAAATATATGGTAGGTCCCCATTTAGATAGTAAACGTGTGTGTTGGGGGTCATGTTCTTTTTTTCACCAGATAGTAACAGAACACGGAAGAGGAACAAATCACAGCCTTGACAGAAAAAAAAAAAAAACTTAAGGGAAATGTCAGGAAAAAAATTGCATGGGTATCTAACTGTAATATGTAATATTATCCATGATGTCCATTTGTTTCCAAACACACATGATTGTTTTCAGAAAGGAGGGGGTGGATCAGTCTTCATTTGCTCCTGTCAGACTTCACGCTACACTGCGGCTGGTGAAATTAGCACTGCTCTCTGACCTTTAGTTAAACAAACCAAGAAACTCATTCCTCTCTTGAGATCTGGGTTGTTTCTGATGACTCTCAACCTATAACTGACATTCCAGAACAATGATCAAATGCACATACTCTGTTCTAGTACAACAATAATGAGTTATTTTAGTTCTGTTTTATTTTAGTTCTGAGAAAGTCAATAAATGGGTTAAGGGATGGATGACCATTTGCCACGGAGGTGTAGCTTAGTGGGTCAAAGTCTAGGCTGGTAATCTGAAGATTGTAGGTTTGAATCCCAGTTGGTGAGATTCATGAACTTCTGTGCCCTTGACGAAGTCACTTAACATTAGTTTTCTTCAGATGGGACCTGTTGTAAAAAGTACTACAGTTGTAGTTCATGTAGTAGATCAAATGTGCGCTATATGTCGCTTTGGACAAAACAAATCTGCTAAATAACTACATTTTAATGATATTGGACAAGTCTTGCAGCCTCTTGTGTGGATGAGAAGGTACCACTAAATTAGACAAAACAGGCAAAAGAGGTCTCCAAATTTCTCCAAGTTTTTTTTTTTTTTTTTTTTTTTGTGATTATCACAGCCTGGGATATGTCAAAGATTAGCAACAACACTGATTTTGATGCATTATAATTTTTTGTGCAGTGTCAGATTAAAAACAAAACACTCTCAGGACCTTAGAGGACAAAAATGTCTGCATCAAAATACTGCCATAAAAATATTATATACACTGGCGGCCAAAGGTTTGGAATAATGTACAGATTTTGCTGTTTTGGAAGGAAATTCAGCTGCATTCAACAGATCACAAAGTATAGTCAGGACAGTACTGATGTAAAAAACAGCACCATCACTATTTGAAAAAAGTCATTTTTGTTCAAATCTAGACAGGCCCCATTTCCAGCAGCCATCACTCCAACACCTTATCCTTGAGTATTCATGCTAAATTGCTAATTTGGTACTAGAAAATCACTTGTCATTATATCAAACACAGTTGAAAACTATTTGGTTCATTAAACGAAGCTTAACATTGTCTTTGTGTTTTTGAGTTGCCACAGTATGCAATAGACTGGCATGTCTTAAGGTCAATATTAGGTCAAAAATGGCAAAAAAGAAACAGCTTTCTCTAGAAACTCATCAGTCAATCATTGTTTTGAGGAATGAAGGCTATACAATGCTTGAAATTGCCAAAAAACTGAAGATTTCATACAAAGGTGTACACTACAGTCTTCAAAGACAAAGGACAACTGGCTCTAACAAGGACAGAAAGAGATGTGGAAGGCCAGATGTACAACTAAACAAGAGGATAAGTACATCAGAGTCTCTAGTTTGAGAAATAGACGCCTCACATGTCCTCAGCTGACAGCTTCATTGAATTCTACCCGCTCAACACCAGTTTCATGTACAACAGTAAAGAGAAGACTCATGGCCTTATGGGAAGAATTGCAAAGAAAAAGCCACTTTTAAAACAGAAAATCAAAAAGAAAAGGTTCGAGTGGGCAAAGACACACAGACATTGGACAACAGATAATTGGAAAAGAGTGTTATGGATCTTAACCCCATTGAGCTTTTGTGGGATCAGCTAGACTGTAAGGTGTGTGAGAAGTGCCCGACAAGACAGCCACATCTATGGCAAGTGCTACAGGAAGCGTGAGGTGAAATGTCACCTGAGTATCTGGACAAACTGACAGCTAGAATGCCAAGGATCTGCAAAGCTATCTTTGCTACATGTGGAGGATTTTTTTGATGAGAACACTCTGAAGTAGTTTAAGAAGTTCTGAACATTTTTTTCAAATTGTAATAGTAATTGTTCACGTTATTAATGTCTTGACTATACATTGTGATCAGCTGAATGCCACTTTGGTGAATAAAAGTATCAATTTCTTTCCATAAGAGCAAAATCTGTACATTATTCCAAACTTTTGGTGCCAGTGTATTAATATTATTTTCCACTTTCTATGACTTAGATTTTTTAACCAACATCAGTCCTGATTATAACTACCAAATATTCATTCATTTTCAGGATTTTAACCCTTTAAATGCCAGTTTGTTCATATAATGCCACTGTTGTTTTTTACACACACACACACACACACACACACACACACACACACACATGTTGGTGCAGCTACCATTATGAGGACTCTCCATAAACATAATGATTTTTAAACAGTACAAACTATAGATTCTATACCCTAACCCTACTCACAAAAAACGTTCTGCATTTTTACATTTTCAATAAAACATCGTTTAGTATACTTTTTAAGCGATTTAAATTATGGGGACACTAGAAATGTCCTCATAAACCACATTTATAGCATAATACCCTTATAATTACCAGTTTGTAACCTAAAAAAAAGTCCTCGTAAACCACTTAAACCTGACTCCCAAACACACATACACACACACAAAACACACTCTGACATCCATACCAACACACCCACACAATTTTAGCTGCATCATGTATTCAATTGGCCTGCAGTGCTCTAAAATACAGCAAACAGAAAATAGAAAAAAGCATGTATTTGCTCCATAGAATAAACATGAGAAAAACGGCGCCATCTGGTGGAAAATATTTTTTAAAAAATTCAATTTTGAAGCCAGGGCTCTAGAATGAAAGCATAATATCACAGAATTCATAGTTTTGTGCTTTAATGGCACTGAGATCAAATATTGCAGTTTTAATGGGTTTCAATGGGGACATTTTTGTCCTGAGGTCCTGAGTGTAACTATTTTGTGTACACAGTGTATTATAGATGTATTATAGGAACTGAGGTTGAAATATCAAAATTCACCCCAATGATTCACACCTTTGGCAAAATCTATGCCGTTGTGCGAAGTTCGCACAAGGGTTAATATGATTATGATTATAAACGAATAATTTAGCTGGTGCTTTCATCCAGTAACTGGACAAACGTACAGTACCTTTATTACCATTTATTACTAAACCTACATCCGTTAACTACCTGTACCAGCCCAAAGTTTTAACCACTACACCCAGAAGTTCACTAAATACTAAAATAATTCTGGAAAGGTTGCTCTGTGGATGATATGAAGTAGATCTAGTAAACCTTTTTTAAACTTCCACATTTATGAGCATTTCACAGGCAGAGAGAAATACCTTTTTGCTTGTCCATCGCTGGAAATGCTTAAACCTTCCAAGGTAAATGTTGTCGGTCGCTCCCAGAGTTCATCGCTGTGTCCGTTTCTGGATGTGTAAATGATTTCAAAGTGGACTGATGTGTAATTCAAGTGATTCAAGGGACCTGACGGCAGACAAACGAAGATTACAGAGTAACTGTCCAAACAGGCGACAACATTGTGTCCATCCAGTCAACATCACTCTGTCTCACTAAACTGTCTCCGCCTTCTGAAAGCGAAACCCCGCTGGAAAAGCTGCTCAAAAGCGCCGACCTCTGGAGGTGTACTGTTGGAGATGTAATTGTGGAGCACGGTGAGAATTACAAAATTACTGTATTCTGTAATAGCAATAGTACAAACCAGTTTTATCCACAATACACTATCTAACTCAGGGTCAGAAATTAAGGGAGGCTTGCAGCAAAAATGCCCTCGTAATAAATTCTTCTGATTTTATAGGTGAGATCTAATATACTGTAGTCCTAAATATTCTAATATTATCAATGTTAACATAATAAATGTATTATGGCCAGGGTTGGGGAGTAACGGAATACATGTAACAGGATTACATATTTAAAATACAAAATATAAGTAACTGTATTCCACTACAGTTACAATTTAAATCACTGGTAATTAGAATACAGTTACATTCAAAAAGTATTTTGATTACTGAAGAGATTACTTTGCATTTTATTGTCATTTGTTTCATTTAATATTTAATCCTTTCAGATGGAAAACATTTATACATATAAATAATGCGATCCAAAGAGTGTTTGAACAGCGGTGAAACACTTTCTTATGATGTGTTACATTCATACGAGCAGACAGAGAAGTAAGTTTGAAGTGAGTTTGGAGCAGAAGAAATAGAAATAAACCTTGTGTAAATTGTCAGCTTTACGCTAAGCTAAAATGCTATTTCTAGCCATTTTACATGCACACGTTACCAGGCACGATCATATTTTTTATCAAGAAAATTCACGTTAGATCATAATTTTTTTTTTTTTTTTTTTTTTTCTAGTAAGACCTCTGATATTAGGGCAAATATGGCCCAGGCGACAGTGTGTCCGGGGAACGATGAGCCACTTTTCCTCTCTCTCTCTCTCTCCTCTCTCTCATTCTGTCTCTCCTGCTCGCTCTTTCCCTCTCCCCTTTCCCTCCCCTCATCTCTCTTTTAGTTTCCCAGGAGGTGGGGAAGACGGCTGGAGGAAGGACAGCCGAAAGGGCAACACCTCCCCTCCAGGAAGGGAGGGGGGAGTAGGTCAGACCGGAGGTTTCTCTGGCCTGAATCTGGAGGAGTGTGACGAGGAGGAGGGTGTGGCTGGGCCGTGATAATGCACGCTTGGCACTGAGTTGTCTAATCAGCGGGAGAGAGATAAGGAGGGGCCAGGACGCCAGTTCGAGAGAGAGAGAGACACACGTGTTGTGTGTGTGTGCATCTTTGTTTTGTTAGCTGCAAAAAAAAATTATGTTATATTTGAGTTATGTTCTGTCATCAAAGTTTACGTTGCTGTTCAGCTGGTTCCCACCTCTTCCTTGCCCATGCTGTGAAACTCATTACACTATCTATTTATCCATCCACTATCTGCCTGTCTGTTCGTCCATCCATCCATCCACTATCTGTCTATCTGTCTGTCTGTCTGTCTACCCCTCCATATGTCTGTCCATCTGTCTATCGCTCCGTCCATCTGTCTGTTTGTCCGTCTGTCTGTCTATTTATCCATCAACTATCTGCCTGTCTGTCTGTCCATCCGTCCATCCATCCATCCAGCCATCCATCAACTATCTGTCTGTCTGTCTGTCTGTCTTTCTATCTATCTGTTTATCCATCGTCTATTCATCCACTATCTGTCAATCCGTCTGTCTGTTTATCCCTCCATTTGTCCGTCTGTCTGTCTGTCCATCCATCCACTATCTGTCATCCGTCTGTCTGTTTGTCTATCCCTCCGTTCGTCTGTCTGTCTATCCCTCCATTCGCCCATCCGTTCGTCTGTCTGTCTGTCTGTCTGTCTATCTATCTATCTATCTATCTTCTTCCCAAAATACATAAGCCACAGGAGTCGTGGACGGTTCCTTATATGATCCCATGTCCATGACCGATTATAAATGATTGTGGTTCAGAATCGTATAGAGTAGCGGAATTTATAGATAATTTTATTAACCCTTTGTTTTTAAAAACATTGTAGCTATATCAAATATACTTTTGAGTGTGTAAACAAGTTAAAAACCATTGAAGTGACTAAGAACTCTCTCCTTTTCTCTTTTGATATAGATAATCTATACACAAATATCGATACTTCACTAGGATTAAATGCAGTTAGGGAGGCTTTTGCAATATATCCAGATTCTAAATGTCCAGAGGAGGCCCTTTTGACCCTACTATATCTTAGTCTTACTCATAATGATTTTGAATTTAATGGGAAATATTATTTACAAATATACGGTACAGCGATGGGGAAAAAATTTTGCCCAGGCGTATGCAAATATTTATATGTGGAGTTGGGAAGAAACAGCTTTTCAGAAGTGCCAATAATTATCATTAATATACCTTAGATATCTTGATGATATTTTTGGTATATGGAATCATCCCATAGAAGAATTCCATACAGATATATCTATTCTGAATTGTCATCACCCTTCAATTAAAATTAAATATGAGTTACATGAGGAGAGATTGCAGTTTTTGGATACAGAGGTTTTTTTAATAATCAGGGATGAGGGGAATAAAAATTTGGCTACTAAATTAGTTTTTAAATCGACTGATCCTCATGCTTTACTGGAGAAATTCAGTTGCCATCCCAGGCACACTTTTAGAGGTATAATTAAATCACAATTAATTTGATTTAAAAGAATATGCTCGAAGGAGGAACATATGTTAGAAGCACTTGGAATTTTGTTAAGTGCACTTTGACAGAGAAGTTACAGTAAGAGGTTTTTTGAGAACAATAAAATCAGAGGTGATGCATATAGCTCCCTTAGACCTGAATAGGAAAAAGGAAACTAATAAGAATTTAATTCCATTTGTGTCTACTTATTCTGAAAACTTACAGGTCTATAGATTACAAAAAAATAAAAAAGACAATTTTGACAAGTTACATCAGAAAAATGAAAATGAATTTAGAGTAACATCAGCTTTTAGGAGAAATAGAAATCTCCAAGATATTCTGGTCCATTCGACATTAAGAGTACTAATTCTCCTATTAAGAAATATTTTAGGACATTTGATTATATTTTAAGTGATATTCTAAAACAGGTTGTCCAATTAGACAATATTCTATCCATCCATCCACTATCCGTCTGTCTGTCCATCCGTCCATTGATACATCAAGTATCTGTCAGTCTGTCTGTCTATCTGTCAGTCTGTCTGTCTGTCTGTCTGTCTGTCCATCTGTCTGTGTGTCCTTCTATCCATCCATCCATCCATTCACCCGCCAATCAGTCCGTCTGTCTATCTATCTATCTTTCTATCCATCCATCTGTGCTGGACTGAGGAAGCTGCAAAAATACATGTATATTCCACAAGACAAAACAATATCTGACATTATACAAATTGGTAACATTTTACAGTAAGGTTCCTTTAGTTAACATGAACTAATTTCTCATTAAACTCATTTATTAATCTTGGTTAATTTTAACATGTACATTGTACAGTATATAGTAATACATTTAAAAAATCAAAAGTACTATATGTAAACATTAGTCGATACAGTATGAACTAACATAAACTAACAATGAACAATTGTATATGTATTAACTAACATTAACAAAGATTAATAAATGTTGTAAAAAATATATATTGTTTATTGTTAGTTCATGATACCTAATGCATTAAATGGATAGTTCACCCAAAAATGAAAATTATCTTATCATTTACTCACCCTCATGCCATCCCAGATGTGTTGACCACAAATGAAGATTTTTAGAAGAATATTTCAGCTCTGTGGCTCCATACAATGCAAGTGAATGGGTGCCAACATTTTGAAGCTATAAAAATCACATAAAGACAGCATACAAGTAATCCATAAGACTCCAGTGGTTAAATCCATGTCTTCTGAAGCGATTTGATAGGTGTGGGTGAGAAACAGATCAATATATTAGTCAACTTTTACTATAAATTCTCCTCCCTGCTCACTTTAACTTTCACTTTCACATTCGTCTTCTTGTGTTTTTGGTGATTATGCATACACCCCCACTGGACAGGGAGAAGAATTTCTAGCAAAAATTGACTTAAAGAAATATTCTGGGTTCAATAAAAGTTAATCTCAATCATCAGCATTTTTGGCATAATGTTGATTACCACAAAAATGTATTGTCACAATACAAAAAGCAAAAATCAAGGTTAAAGTGAGGCTCTTACAATGGAAGTGAATGTGAAGCTTATAATTTTATAAAAGCACGCAGTAATTCATCTGTTAAAACTTGTGTATTATTTGAGCTGTAAAGTTGTTTAAAATGTCATTTTTACAGTCGTTTTAGTGTTTTAGGGTTTGTTGACATTACATCATCATGGTAACAAAGTTGTAAAATTGGCTATAACTTTACACAGAAAAAGTGACTTTATCACACTAAAATCATGTTTACACGCATATTGTTTATACTTTTGAAAAAATTGGCCCCATTCACTTCCATTGTAAGTGCCTCACTGTAACCCAGATTTTTGCTTTTTTTAAAGAAAAGGAGGGATGAGTCAAAATAAATTTTTGTGGTAATCAACATTATGCCACAAATGCTTTCGATTGAGATTAACTTGTATTGAACGCAGAATATTCCTTTAAATATTCATCTGTTTCTCACGCACACTCATCATATCACTTCGGAAGACATAGATTTAACCACTGGAGTCTTATGGATTACTTTTCTGCTGACTTACAGTATGTGATTTTTGGAGCTTTAAAATGTTGGTCACCATTGACTTGCATTGTATGGACCTACACAGCTGAGATATTCTTTTAAAAATCTTCATTTGTGTTCTGCAGAAGAAAGAAAGTCATACACATCTGGGATGAAATGTGGGTGAGTAAATGATGAGAGAATTTTCATTTTTGGGTGAATTATACCTTTAAATAGTATTAATAAATGGAACCTTATTACTTGTATGGTATATCACTTTTATGTATACTGTTATGACAAATACAGTAGTTTACAGCAGTAATTTCAGTAAAACACACACACACAAAGTAAACTGTGTTTAAATCAAAAACTTTATTGAACTTAATATTCATTACAATTATTTTCAAATGAAAGTACCAGTGTAAACTAAGAAATCAAGATAATAAAACAACACTAATACCACTACTAATAAGAAAATCAATTAAATGTACACTCACTTTACTAAATTCAGTTAGTTTTTTCATTCATCACACTTTCACATAAAAAAGGAAAGGAAAAAAGCACTATTCATGAAGTAGAGAAAGATCAGTTAATATTTGAAACAATTGGTCTTCTAAGGTGATGTATGTACATGGGATGTTAAGTGGTTGAAAAGAGCTTATTTTCTTATTGTGATGATAACATTCAGTCTTTGAATGAGTACTAGTAAATCAAGTGTTTTGATCTGGTAATGAGTGCCTTTCTATTCCATCTATGACTTTTGAAGCCATAAATATTTTTGGACCAGAAAAAAAATCACAATTAAGCTGCCACTGAAAAAAAAAAAAAAAACATTGAGTATTGAGTATTCTGATGAGTATTAAATACGTTTGTGCCCTTTCCAACACGTTTATCATTTTAAACAGCAGAAGTGTGAAGAATGCTTATATGAAAGGATCAGTATTATAGTGTGTTCTCGACATCTCAACATACTGTGTGCTGTTGAACAGCCTAATGTTGGCAGCATGCTGTTTAAACAGCAAATACTTCAGTTATATGGTATTGTTAATGGACATCTCTCTTGCCAGCAGAGCTGTATATTTCCTTTTGCTCTCTATATGAGCAGTGCTTCTACAAAGTGGAATGTGGAATATCTAATTTTATAATACATTCTCAAGTTCATATGTGTGTTGTTTATAGTGATTATATTGTTCTTACTACATTTTCTTTGTTTTTATAAGTACAAGCTCTAGGTGCAAAGCATGCTCTCTATCCAAGCAGTTCATTTGGTCATTGGAGCAATAAATGGAAATTAAAGGAATTGTTCACCCAAAACCTGATTGGTTCATTTTTTTTGTTTTGTTTGTTTTTTATTTTTATTTTTTATTTTTTATAAATCAATCTGAATAATTTGTTTTAAAAAATCAGACATATCAGCTTCTCTCATGAACTCACGAATCCTTTCGTATGACTTCAAAAGACTTGGAATATAGCGATAAAGTCGTTCTTGATACTTTTATGATGCTTTTGCATCATTTTTATAACCCTCCTATTCTGTTCAAGTAGGGCTGCTTACTTTACTGTTCATTTTACTGGTCATTTCTGACCAGAAATTTACAGGTGTACATTTTCCTTTCTTTTTTTTTTCTTTTTTAAAGAAATTATAACATTTCTTCTTCCCTGAAGTAAAAACATTAAAATGATGCACTTCTTTTCACATTTACATATACATTTCTCAATTTCAGCATTCATTAACTTCACTACAATAAAACCTAGTTGAAACATGAAGAAAATATGAGAATTTCTCATGTATTGGGGGCAGATTGCTGCCATTGGTGAAAAAAGAAAAATACCATGTTATGACAATAATAGCCTGTAGATGGCTGCAGTGTTTTATGTAGCCACCTACGGTGTAGTAATTATACATTTTATCACAAGTTATGCATTTGGATAAATATTACATAGTATCAAACTACTATTTTTCAAAGTTTAACTTTTTTTTTTTTTTTAAGTGTCAGAAAGATTTTTTTGTCTGAAAGGTGAGGCTCCCACAAATCAAACAAAATTTGCTCTGTTTTTTAGTCTTTCCAATTCACTTCCTATGGTCAGTCAATTTTGACCGTGAACAGTAAAGGTGTTACTTTTTTTTACGACCACTTAGACTTATCGAATCAAGTCCAATTTTTTGTGTGTGTGTGTGTTCAGATGAAAAGTGGAGGAAAAGTCTTGTACCACTCAGATAAAGGAAACCATTTTTAATACATCGGAAAAATTTATTTAGGTTGAAAAATGTCTGAACAGTATAGGAAGGTTAAACTTTGAAAGCTCTGGTTCCCATTCATTGTAATTGCATGGAAAAGAGCGACCTGTATATTCTTTGAAATTTCTCCTTTTGAGTTTCATGGAAAAAAGAAAATCTAAATATGGTTTTGGAATGTGTTTTCATTTTGGTTGAACTATTTCTTTAAAATGATTTGTTAGTTTGTAAATTTCCACCAGAGTTTAACATTACAGATATAGAAATGTGATTAAAAGAGGGCAAGGAGAATATGTTTGAACTATAAACCCACAGAAAAAAAAAAAAAAAAAAAAAAGAGCTACAAAATCAAACCACCAGGTAAGCATCAGCCATTAGGTGCTAACGTCTGAAATCCCTTTATATCCTAACCTATCCTTATCCTATAAAACAGGAACACTATTAATAATATCCACCCATTGAGAAGAAAAGAGGATCGAACCAAAACAGTAAAGGTGCTTTAAAAGGCAATAGCAGCAAAATGTGAAAGTGTGGAGAAAAACGATAGGATAGAGGGAACGGGTGAAACTGTTTGATCAATACATTCTGCAAAAGAGGAGTATTGTCACACCCACAATTCACAATCAATCATCATTGGAATAAAAGCAGGATACATTTGCCATGCAGGTTTTTATGTCTCATGTCTATTGTTTAATGAACTAATGTACAGTAGCTCTTTGGAACAGCAAACTCTCACCAGGTATCAGCTGTTGCCATGGAAATTGTTGCCATGTCGTACCACTGGTATTTGCATTGGTACAATAGGTGTTAAAGAGATAGTTCACCCAAAAATGAAAATTAATCTAGTTCAAAACCACTACAACTTTCTTTCCTGCATGGAACATAAAAGGAGATGTTAGACAGAACCTCAGTCACCATTCACTTTCATTGCATCCTTTTTCCATACAATGAAAGTGAATGGTGATTGAGGTTCTGTCTAACATCTCCTTCTGTGTTCCACACAAAAATAAACAATATGAAGGTGAGTAAATGATGACAGAATTTTCCTTTTTGGGTGAACTATCCCTTTAAGGTTTAAGAAATGAAGGTGTGCCGTATGTGTCTTGGGACTGAGTTTTCAGTATAAATTGTTGCCATTTTAAAAACCATAAGCAATAGCAGCTTATTCAGCTGTTTTATGTAGAAATTCACTATAATTAATTCACACCTTGCACATAACAGCTTAAAAGTGTGGCAGTGACTTGCTGGGTCCATCTGGACTTTTTTGTGAAACAGTTCTGCATCTTTCTGCAGGAATTTAGTCTGCTAAAATAACTGGCGCAAATCTTGTCAACTGGTAGCATTCATATCTGTGTCTAGTATTCTAGCTTTACAAAGCACACACAGAAGAGGAATATAATGCCAACTTTGCTGGCCCAGGTGAAGTCCTGACATACAGCAGTAGCTGCAACTAGAAAGAGAGACAACATCAAAGATTCAGATACGTTTGTTTGAGGACTGAATGATGTTGATAGTTGCAATCAGATTTAAGACTTATCAAAATATAAGAATAACAGATTTTTTGCTGGCTCCAAAATCACATGCCTCATATCACATTCGTCATCTTCCCTTTGCGTTCTGCTGTCTGTCGTCTGTACCTTTTCACAAGTGAAAGTGCATGTGACAGTGTTCGTAAAAGACCAGTTTATTAACTACTAGAAGAGGGAGACTTTCTTTTTCAGGTCGTTCCGCTTCCAAAGGGAGAGATGATAAAATTCCTCAATGGACATTCCAAAGACATTCTGGAATTCTTTAGGTGACAGGTGCCTCTGGAGAAAGAGACAGTGTCAATGGTCAACCTTTCTTCCCAATGTACCAGTGCAGAATAGATTGACAGGTAAGAGCACTCTAGAAATATATCTTGGCTGTGTAATAATATCATTAATTATGTAATTTCTGATTAGAGCAAACATTATGTCTTTAAAACATTTCTGTACTGTGAAGGTATGGACTATATCCTATAGCAGTGGTTCTCAACTGGTGGGTCACAGCCCAAAAATGGATCGCAGGTCTGTTCGGATAGGGTTGCGGACAGCAAGGGGGTTCTTCCTCCACTGAAAATTTCTGGTGGCTGCCCAAGCGAAATTTCGGGCCTCCAAAGCAAATGTTACGATATTCATCTCGCGTTCTGCACTTTATATGCGCTAAATATGCTTCTCATCTGAAACACGTGTGCAGTGCAGTTGAAGCATGGTTTTCACGCAAGTGTGGCACGAGCCATCAAAGAACCACTCGCGCCAATGATTTGTTCTGCTCTAACCTACTGTATCTCTGTATTGACCTAACCATAGTAATGAGGAGCATCAATGGTCTTACCTGTGCTTATATGATGTTGCACTGTAAATATAAGAGCGAGTACATACTGTAAAGGGCTTTAACCCTTTAAGCTCTGAAGGTGTTTTTGAAGATTTCCTGTTCCCTATCTGTCACTCACTCGACGTTGTGTCGATGTAGTGACACTAGGGGTCACTCTTGGGAGCCCGAGACACCTCTGGTCTTTGATAAAAGGCCAATGAAAATTGGCGAGTGGTATTTGCATGCCACTCCCCCAGATATACGGGTATAAAAGGAGCTGGTATGCAACCACTCATTCAGATTTTCTCTTCGGAGCCGAACGGTCATGCTCAATGAGCTGAATACTACTGTTCATGCACCTCTGACGGCGCATTTCAGCGGCTTCTCCCCCTCCGCACTGGTGCACTGCAGAGAATTCCCCAGGGTGCTTCGGCAGAAATAAAAGAGTATATTTCTCTAAAAGAGTATATTTCTCTCAAAGAGTATATTTCTCTAAAAGAGTGGCACACACGGAACGTCGTTTTCAAGACGTGTCTTTTTAAAGATGCTTTTCCGATTGTGTGTCTTTCGTGTCTGGGCACTGCTCACGCGGAGACAGCGTTCATGGATGGTCATGTTCTCATTGCGAGAATATGTCCATGGCAACGTTGCGGTCGCGGCTCGCCTTCGTAAGAAAGCAAGCCACCCCAGAGGCTCCCGCCTCAGTCCTTTTACCCACGGGTATGAGGCCAGTGCGGCTAGCACTGGGGGCGATTTGGGGACCCCAATGGCACCGCCTCTGCCGGGTATCCCCCCGCGGACCTCCCATTCCCCAGCACGCTCGTCTGCCCTGATCGGGCTTCCAGATGAGTCCGCCGGCTCGTCTCACGGCCTGTTCTGGGGGTGGTCACAAGGAGCCAGGTTAGTGCTTCAATGTCCTTAGACTCAGCATGGCCAGAACGTGGTGTGGCACCTCGAGCTCTGCCCCGCTGCGAGGCCCCACCTGCCGGTACATAAGATGACGTTGTCCCTTTGGTCCCCCTTGCACGGAACTTGGACGCATGGCTTGCGCTTTCCAATCCATCACGAGGGCTGGCCGGACCGTCCGACTCGGCTGCGCGATTCACTTCGCCAGGCGTCCGCCCAGGTTCAGACGAAAACGCTGCTACCTTGCGCGGATATCGCTACCCTCCTACGGAAGGGCACGATAGAACCTGTCCCTCCAGCCGAGGTGAAGAAGGGATTTTTCAGCCCCTACTTCATCGTACCGAAAAAAGGTGGTGGGTTGGGGCCAATCTTGGACCTGTGAGTTCTGAACTAGGCTTTACACAGACTCCCGTTCAAGATGCTGATGCAAAAACGCATTCTGGCGAGTGTCCGACATGAAGATTGGTTCACGGCGGTAGACCTGAAGGATGCGTACTTTCACGTCTCGATCCTTCCTTGACACAAACCCTTCCTGCGGTTTGCGTCCGAGAGTCAGGCGTATCAGTACAAAGTCCTCCCTTTCGGCCTGTCCCTGTCTCCTCGCGTCTTTACGAAGGTCGCAGAGGCTGCCCTTGCCCCGTTAAGGGAGGTGGGCATTCGTGTTCTCAACTATCTCGACGACTGGCTAATCCTAGCTCATTCTTGAGACATGCTGTGCACACACAGGGACCTGGTGCTCTCACACCTCAGCCGACTAGGGCTTCGGGTCAACTAGGAAAGAGCAAGCTCCTCCCGGTTCAGAGCATCTCTTTTCTCGATTTGGAGTTGGACTCAGTCTTACGAATGAGCGTGCCCAGTCGGTGCTGGCCTGTTTGAAGGCGTTCAAACAGAAAACAGCGGTTCCACTGAAAATTTTTCAGAGGCTCCTGGGGCATATGGCATCCTCGGCGGTGGCCACCCCGCTCGGGTTGATGCATATGAGGCCACTTCAGCACTGGCTCCAGACTCGAGTCCCGAGATGGGCATGGCGCCACGGGACACATCACGTGGTCATCACGCCGGTCTGTCACCATCTTTTCAGCCCTTGGACGACCTCTCGTTTCTACGGGCAGGTGTTCCTCTAGAACTGGTCTCCAGGCGCGTCGTGGTCACGACAGACACCTCCAAAACGGGCTGGGGCGCTGTTTGCAAAGGGCACGCAGCTGCCGGCCACTGGATGGGTCCGCGACTGCATTGGCAGATCAACTGCCTCGAGTTGTTGGCAATTCTGCTCGCCTTGTGGAGGTTTTGGCCATTGATCCAGGGCAAGCATGTGTTGGTTCAGACAGACAACATGACAACGGTAGCATATGTCAACCGCCAAGGCGGTTTGCATTCTCGTGGTATGTCACAACTCGCCCGCCGTCTCCTCCTCTGGAGTCAACAGCACTTCAAGTCGCTGCAAGCCACTAACATCCCGGGCAACCACAACACTACAGCGGACGCGCTGTCACGACAGTGCTCCACCCTCAGGTGGTCCAGCTGATTTGGAGTCGATTCGACAGGCACAGGTGCACCTGTTCGCCTCCCAAGAATCCTCCCCACTGCCCGCTCTGGTATGCCCTGACCGAGGCCCCCCTCGGCATAGATGCACTGGCACACAGCTGGCCCCCTGGCATGCGCAAATATGCGTTTCCCCAGTGAGCCTGCTTGCACAGACCCTGTGCAAGGTCAGGGAGGACGAGGAGCAGGTCATCCTGGTAGCACCCTACTGGCCCGCCCAGACATGGTGCTTGGACCTCACGCTCCTCGCGACAACTCCCCCTGGTGAATTCCCCTGAGGAAGGACCTTCTTTCTCAGGGACGGGGCACCATCTGGCACCCGTGCCCAGACTTCTGGAATCTCCATGTCTGGCCCCTGGACGGGACGCAGAAGACCTAAGCGGTCTACCATCTGCGGTGGTGGACACGATCACTCAGGCTAGGGCCCCCTCTACGAGGTGCCTGTATGCCTTTAAGTGGTGTCTGTTCGCTAAGTGGTGTTCTTCCCACCGGGAAGACCCCCAGAGATGCGCAGTCAGATCAGTGCTTTCCTTCCTACAGGAGAGGTTGGAAGGGAGGCTGTCCCCTTCCACCTTGAAGGTGTACATTGCCGCCATAGCAGCACACCACAAAGCAGTTGACGATAAGTCCTTAGGGAAGCACGACCTGATCATCAGGTTCCTAAGAGGCGCCAGGAGGCTGAATCCCTCCAGACCACACCTTGTTCCCTCATCGGACCTCTGTAGTTCTTCAGGGTCTACAGAGCGCCCCCTTTGAGCCTTTCCAGTCAGCCGAGTGTAAGGCACTCTCCTTGAAGACTGCCCTCCTGACTGTGCTCACTTCCATCAAGAGGGTAGGTGACCTGCAAGTGTTCTCTGTCAGCGAAACGTGCCTGGAGTTCAGTCCAGGTTACTCTCACATGATCCTGAGACCCTGGCCGGGCTATGTGCCCAAGGTTCCCACCACCCCTTTAGGGACCAGGTGGTGAACCTGCAAGCACTGCCCCAGGAGGAGGCAGACCCAGCCCTGTCGTCGCTGTGTCCGGTGCGCGCTTTACGCATCTATCGCACGCAGAGCTTTAGAATCTCTGAGCAGCTCTTTGTCTGCTTTGGTGCACAGCGGAAAGGAAGCGCTGTCTCCAAGCAGAGGATCGCCCACTGGCTCATTGACGCCATAACTATGGCATATGTCACCTAGGACATGCCGCCCCCGGTAGGACTATCAGCCCATTCTACCAGGGGTGTAGCGGCTCCCTGTCTCTATCTTTGGGTAGTCGACTTGTCCCCAAAAAGGGCCGTTCGACACTCATAACTATGTTGGGGGAGGTTACGTGTCGACCTGGTGCGCTGGCTATGAGGCACACAGCAGTCTGCCCACCACACACCGCCAGTTCACGTAACACAGTTCAGTCAGTTGTGGCGTTTTGTATAGGGACCCCTAGTGTCACTACATCGACACAACGTCGAGTGAGTGACAGATAGGGAACGTCATGTTTACTGGTGTAACCTCCGTTCCCTGATGGAGGGAACGAGACGTTGTGTCCCTCCTGCCACAATGCTGAACTACCCGCTGAAATTGCCGGACCTTATATCGGCTCCTCAGCATAAAACCTGAATGAGTGGTTGCATACCAGCTCCTTTTATAACTGTATGTCCGGGGGAGTGGCATGCAAATACCACTCGCCAATTTTCATTGGCCTTTTATCAAAGACCAGAGGTGTCTTGGGCTCCCAAGAGTGACCCCTAGTGTCACTACATTGACACAACATCTCGTTCCCTCCATCAGGGAATGGAGGTTATACCAGTAACCATGACGTTTCAGTAGCATACCCAAAATTAAAGGTTTATAACTTGAATAAAAAATTTTAAAAAAAATTTTAAAATGGGGAGGGTCAAGTGATTGGTATCATTGTAAAGAAAACATTTCAATTTTTTTCATGATATAGATTATGATAAATTCTGAGACTCTCAGCCTAAGACACTGCTGAAAAGTCACATTTATTATTTTTTTTTTTTTTTTTTATTTTTTCACATTTTAGAAAAACATAAATGGAACTATGGGAATTATGTTGTGACTAAACAAAATCCAAAATAAATCAAAACTGTGTTATATTTTAGCATCTTCAAAGTAGTCACCTTTTGCCTAGAATTTGCAGACATGTACTCTTGACATTTTCTCAACCAACTTCTTGAGGAATCACCCTGGGATGCTTTTTAAACTGTATTGAAGGAGTTCCCATCTATGTTGGGCACTTATTGGCTGCTTTTCTTTATTATTTGGTCCAAGTCATCAATTTCAAAAATATTTTTTTTTTAAATAAATTTTAGTTTTATAATGAAATAAATGAATATGTTGGCACAATTATATTTTTGTCTACAAAACTAATTTTAAACATTTAAGCATACGCCTTCAGATCAAAAGATTTTTAAGATCATGAGAAATATTTCAGTCAAGTGTTTCAAAACTTTTGACCGGTTGAGTATCTCTGGGTGTAAATAAGATGGCTCCACAAAACTGCTTTTGTTTTGTTCCCCATCATGTCAACTGTATCTGAGAAACATTTTGTGTTTATACAACAAAGCAGTCACAAGATAGCATTGCAAAAATTATTTATCCTAGTGTACAAAAATGTCTCTGAATGTTCAAAAGCCTCTCCACACAAAAAATGTTTAATAATTGTGCAGAAGAACTAATTACACATGCAAACACAACAATTACTAAAGGTTTGCATAGCATGCAGACATGATTTTAGTAATGAGATTTCACAGAATGAGTTTCATTCTGTGCCATTTGAGCCATCTTTACCTCCGTTTCCATCCAACAATTTTTATGTGCATTTTGAAAATATGCTCGTCGGACAAGTATAGGTGAGCTAGAGCTTGACGTGACTGGCTCAACGAAAGGCCTGACCATGGCACACAATTCTTCAAACACAGCCCTGGTCAGTCGAAAGTGCTTCACCCACAGATCGTCATTAAAGTGGGTCCTCACAATCCACCAGAACTGTTTTGAGCGCTCCCAGGTATATGGAGGCTGTCTGTGAATGGGAATCGCCATTTGAGCCCTCATTATGTGAACTTTTGCACTTATTCTCCTGGCAGCCTTTAATAACATAATGTACAATTGCTTTATTACAGCAAATACAACTCTCCCCGAAGAAAAGAGGACGATCAGCTACTCCATGACAAAAAGGCAGGCTCCCTCAAGATAATGCGCATTTACAGTTATTGGAAACACGCGATGTTTCACATTTTCTTTAGTCACATTTTAGAAATGCGCATTAAAAATGCAAAACATTTTTATGGAAACCCAGCTATTGAGTCTGGGTCATCTACTTGCTGCCATCTCCTGGTGGCCATATGTAACATTGTGATCAATGCATCCGATTACCTTGTGTTTGGGCTCGTCTGAAAGATAATCGCCTCCTCTAAGTAATGGTGTGATGTTTTATTTTCTGTTTATTTTTCGTAAAGTTATAAGTGAAAACGCGGCATATAAGCAACACCTGTTTACATGTAACATTTATGTCAAAGACATATAATTAGCTATTACTCGCTATATTTTTGTATAGCAATTTATAGCTATAGGCTGGTTGTATTCTACTCTTTGAGAGCTTTCCAAAATATGACACATGGTTATTTGATGAGATTGATGTTTTTACTGATTGCAATAATATGTCGAGAGTAATTTTTTTTTTTTTAATAAATGATCAAAACGGAACACTTCTGATTTATCGGCAAATTTCAAAGCACTTGTTCAGTTTTGGTCATAATGCCTACATATATTGTGAAGTACAGCTTCTAAGCTTTTAAACAATACCTACTTTGTGTTGGTAAGGACTGTAGTTATTAATTTTATGACGTTTGTTCTCCTTGCGGGCCCACCGTCAGGCCTGGTTAAAGTCTGGTCCTCCAAGACTTATGGACAAATTATGGAAAGTTTCCTCCTGTTTAGGTCCTCCTGCATAGTTCTGTTTGAATAATATTTGGTATTTGGAAATAAACTGTATAATAAATATAGTAGGCTCATATAAATCAATAGGCTCATCAACTTTTAAAAGGGCGAGGAGAAAACCTCCTGTATCTTTTGTTGTTGACATCAACAACAAAAATAATGTCACTTGATACATGCCCTTATACTTGAAAACCATTAACAAAACTATGCAAGATAAAAGAAAACGCAACCTAGGCTACATTAAACACAGGTTACGTTTTGCACTGTATTGGGTCACCATTTGATGTCCAATGTAAAATCCGGGTCCTGAAGCAAAACCAGTTGAGATCCACTGGCCTAAATTGTAAAACAATAATCACAAACAATGTTACCTCCAGTCTTGTCCTGTCTACTCCAGGTGGGAGTTTATTTCTTCCTCTGTGCTTCAGAATGAGCATCTCATATGGATAAATCTGCCGAATAAACATACATGTTGCAAACTCATAACATTAATTAACTTGGAACAAGATTACTCAATCACTTTGAGACAATTAAAACAACAGATATAAATAGAGCTCTGATTATAGCACTCAAAATACTCAAATAAGAGCTGACTGACTACAAAGTTAGACAACAATGCATTGTTGTTATATTGTGTATCACCTTTTGTTCCAGCATACTAGGGAGTGAATTCCCTCTGTCTATTCTTCTGCTCTGAGCATCACCATTCTATAAAAGAGAGAAAACCACTCAAAGACCACATAACAATAACAACTGTGGTGTTTTAATTGTGCAATTATAATTATAATTGTGCAATTACAAAAAAAAAAACTATTGCAAATTCGTTTAATGCTAATGTTACTGACAATATGAGTATGATTTTCAGCAGTTTCGTTAGGGCCACATTTCGCACATGTATAACTGTTTTGCCAGAGAAAAGAGTAAAAAATTAGAGATTATGAGCTTCATATTTGTGCTTCTTACTTTAATCTGCTTTTGATAAAAGCTTCTGCTAAATGAATAAATGTAAATTACACCTAAAGGTACATTTTTGCTTTCTCCCATGTCACAAAGTTAGTTAAATCTGTCAAAATCTGCTGTCTTATCCATATCCTTCCTTTTCTACCCCTTCACTATCTCCATCAAAAAGGTCAAATCTGTTTATAGCTATTTTTAATGATAAAGTTATTAAAGGGATAGTTCACCCAAAAATGAAAATTCTCTCATCATTTACTCACCCTCATGCCATCCCATCCCAGATGTGTATGACTTTCTTTCATCTGCAGAACACAAATAAAGATTTTTAGAAGAATATTTCAGCTCTGTAGGTCCATACAATGCAAGTGAATGATGACATCAGCAGTCTCATTGGCGATCATGATTTCAAACTCGATTACATAAAGCATAAAGCTCTAGGAAGTGACTAGAGACTACAATGGCAAGATTTATAGTGAGAAAGGAGTTATATTTTGGTCTGTTCTCACCCAAAATCAATTAGATCGCTTTTGAAGTCATGAATTAAACCAGTCTTATGGATTACTTTTATGCTGCCTTTATGTGCTTTTTAGAGCTTCAAAGTTCCGGCCACCATTCACTTGCATTGTATGGCCCAACAGAGCTGAGATATTCTCCTAAAAATCTTCTTTTGTGTTCTGCAGAAAAAAGAAAGTCATACACATCTGGGATGGCATGAGGGTGAGTAAAAGATGAGACAATTTTTGGGTGAACTATCCCTTTAAGTTTTTAAGTTTCCAAATAGACCTAGCATTGATGTTGCTATATCTGCTATATAGTCCTTTATATTATATGGTCCATGTTCAGGTGCTTGCCAGTGATTAAAGCATTGTTATGTAAATCCCTTTGGTAAGAAAGCATCTACTTAGAACATAAATTGTAATGTAATTGTAATGTAAAGTATTACTTACCTGAAAATCTGTAAGAAGAGAGCAACAAATGACAAAATGAGCAGGATGTGTAAAAACATGACAAAAACAACTATTCTAGTCTATCCTCTTCTACTTTATTCTATTCTATTCTATGTTCCTTTTGAAAACTGGGCAAAAAGATTCCAAAATGGATCTAATATTTAGAATAGAAATATAGTTCTTAATCACAGCACTTACTTTGACTCCCTTTATCACTGTTCGAAGAGGAAAACTCTGCAGACTGGAGCTGTAACACACAAAGACATTTAATTAAAGAACTAATTAAATCAGTGTAATTAAAGACAAATGTCCCAAAGCTGACATATATATAAAAAAGATCCATCAGACTGTTTTTTTTTCTCACCCTTGTAAAGCCAGTCTTAGTGTAGGAAGGAAATGAGGGGGATTTGGACCCTACGTAAAATAAAAAATATACACATGTTAACACACTGGCACATATAAGCATTCAAATCATCCTCTATCAGGATCCTCAAAAGGACTATGTCAAATAAATGCAGTATGTCTCTGCAACCAGAAGGGGGCAGAGTGAGTTTATTATCATTCGGCTTGCATGATTAACTGGAATGACAAATATTGTAAGTGATGAAAGACCCTGAAGTAGAGTGTAATAATGAAATTGCTTAAAATCTATACACTCTGACCTTTTCCCTAGAGACCTATAAAGTCTAATCTGATTCAGATTATTAATGTGTCATGCATAAACTCTGACTGCAGGTGGAAAGACTGACTCGGATTTCCAGTATATACAGTACAGCAGCTGTAGTCAGTAATACTACTTGTCTCTGGGTATCACTCTCTGTTCTATTCTACCTTATGTGTCAGCAATGTGAATATAACATCTGACTAACAGCTACTGGAAGGAAAGACCTGGGAGCCAACCACAGATACAGTCCACAAACACATATACACACTTTCAAACATACTCAGATGCATGGGTGTCCTGTCGAGCAGTGACCGTGTTTTCCTGCGGACGGGGGCTGATCCCTCAATCTCCTCCTTTAGTATCAGTTTTCCTAGATTAGACTGAATCTGTGACAAAGACAGAGAGTGAGAGAAGAGGACAGAGTTTGGGGGGTTAGGTGGCATTGAAACAGTACACCCAGACTGAGAGACTGAATTGATCAGCTTGGCTCCCTGTTTCGACAGGAAATGCAAGAATCCCCAAAGATTTGTCCTTCATTTGAAACCAACTATGGCCTTCACTTGATGGTTGAATGAAACAAAAGACCTTCCAACAAAAACCAACCGGATAAACCCTTAAAAATATATTTTATTCTCAATTTATAAAGAAATATTTTTCTTCAAATAATAATAAAAATAAAATGAAAAAACATAAAAATGCACACCTTGTTGAGTTCTTGTTTCTGCATTTGTCGGATTCTCCACATATCATCAGACAGATCACTGTCATCATATGTGTCGTCTTCCTCACCCTCCTCTCCCTCAGCCATTTTAGATCGTGTATTCTTCCTTCGCTCAGTCTCTGTTGCAAATGCACAAAAGCACATGATTGTGAGGCAAAGAGTGAAAAGAGCAGAAGAACTAGAAAGTCAATGATGATGTGATTTTATGAGAAAGTGGAGAGATAAAATACATATAAAAGGCTACACACCAATTCACTTCTAGTACGTACAAAGTATGTACTTTTCTGGTGATAGCAAAGTACTGTACATACTTTTGAGTAAGAATGCCAGTAAAAGGACATTCCATGTAATAAAGTTGCATCTTGATATCACAGACCCATTTGTTGCAAACTATTTTTGCTTGCATGTAACCATCTAGCTGAATATATTACATTAAACATCATTATTAGTTAAAGGAATCGTATAATTAATAGTTTAACCCTTTAAGCTCTGAAGGTGTTTTCAAAGATTTCCTGTTTCAGTGGCATACCCATAATTAAAGATTTATAACTCTACCAAAAAAAAAAAAAAAAAAAAGAAAACAGAAGTGTTTGGTTTCATTTTAAAGAAAACTTTTCAAATTTTTTAATGTTATAGATTATTATAAATTATGAGACTCTCAGCCTAAGAAACTTCTAAAAAAATAAAATAAAATAAAACGTGAGAAAAAAATATTGTTTTCTGAATTTTCTGATTTTACATTATATATCTCAGGGTGTAAATAAGTTAGCTCTGAAAAAATTATTTAGCTTTGTTCCCAATCGTGTCACCTGTAACTGAGTAAAATTTTGTGTTGATACACAAAGCAATCAAAAGCTATAGCATTACAAAAATCATTTATAAGCACCATCTCCTGGCGGCCATATGTAATTAGAGTGAACGGATCTCTCTGCCCATATCTGGATGACTTTCACCTCTGGTTGTAGAGATCTGAATCCTAATATGATTGGTTTAGCATTCCATGACACTGGACAACGTACTACATCATTTCCGATGAAGTCATCTGATCCAGGAAAGCTAATGTGTTTTTAGACTGAGAGCACATTGTGTGCTGGTTGCACATTGTGCTTTGTGTGGATTATCTAATGATCTATGCATTCGATTACGTTTTGTGTGGGCTCGTTTTAATGGGAAACACCTCCTCTAAGTAATAGTATGTGATATTTTATGTTCTGTTTATTTCTTGTGAAGTTATAAGCAAAAATGCGGCTTATCAGCAACACTGATTTACATGTAACATGTATGCCAAAGCCATGACTGTGAGTAAAACAAATATGCTAGTGGTATTCTACTCTTTGAGAGCTTTCCAACGACATATGACACATGGCTATTTGATGTTTGATAGTTTGATGTTTTTACCGATTACCATAATATGTCCAGTGCAACATTATTTTTTTAAATTATTTTTTTATCCCCTTTTCTCCCCAATTTGGCATGCCCAATTCCCACTACTTACTAGGTTCTCGTGGTGGCACGGTTACTCACCTCAATCCGGGTGGCGGAGGACAAGTCTCAGTTGCCTCCGCTTCTGAGACCATCAATCCACGCATCTTATCACGTGGCTCGTTGTGCATGACACCGCGGAGACTCACAGCACGTAGAGGCTCATGCTATTCTCTGCGATCCACGCGCAACTTACCACGCGCCCCATTGAGAGCGAGAACCACTAATCACGACCACGGGGAGGTTACCCCATGTGACTCTACCCTCCCTAGCAACCAGGCCAATTTGGTTGCTTAGGAAACCTGGCTGGAGTCACTCAGCACACCCTGGATTTCAACTCGCGACTCCAGGAATGGTAGTCAGTGTCAATACTCGCTGAGCTACCCAGGCCCCAGTACAACATTATTAATAAATTAGCAAAACGGAACACTTCTGATTTGTCTGAAAATTTCAAAGCACTTGTTCAGTTTTGGTCATAATGCCTACATGCATTGTAAGTAGAGCTTCTAAGCTTTAAAACAATACCTATTTTGTGTTGGTCAAGACTGTATGTCATAAGCCTTCTCTGTCTGATCTTCTGTCCCTGTCTGTTTTCTGTTTGTGTGTGTTTGTCATGTGTATGAGTGATTGGCTGTGTCTGTGTTTGTCTTAGCCATGTGCTTCCCTGACCCCGCCTCCTCGTTACCCTCATCACTCTCCCTGTTTAGTCCTTGTAATGTTAATTGCCTTCACCTGTTCCTCATGCGCTTTGCCTCTATATATTGTGCCCTTTCTTCCCTGTTGTATTTGTCAGATCGTTCTCTCCCCCGTGAGAGTTCTGTGTTGCCTGTTTGTTTTCTGTTGTTTCATAAAATATTTATTTTCACTTATTCCTGACACATTCCTTGACACTGTAGCTATTAATATTTTGATAATGTTTTTCTCAGCGGTCCTGCGGACCAAAACTGGCTATGCCAAAACTGTACAGAGTTTTTAATTAATTAAATACACTGCCTGGCCAAAAAAAAAAAAAAAAAAATTGTAATTGCATTCTCTAATATTTTGTTGGACCGTTTTTAGCTTTGATTACGGCATGCATTCGTCATGGCATTGTTTCGACAATCTTATGCAATGTCACATCATTTATTTCCATCCAGAGTTGCATAAAGTTTTGGCCGAGATCTTGTATAGATGACGGGAGAGTCGAACCACTTCATAAAGTCTTCTCCAGCACATCCCAAAGACTTTCAATAGGGTTAAGGTCAGGACTCTGTGGTGGCCAATTCATGTGTGAAAATGATTCCTCATGCTCCCTGAGCCACTCTTTCACAATTTGAGCCTGATGAATCTTGGCATTGTCATCCTGGAATATGCCCGTGCAGACAAGGAAGAAAAAATCCATTGATGGGATAACCTGATCTTTCAGTACATTCAGGAAGTCAGCTGACTTAATTTTATTGCCACATAAAGTTGCTGAGCCTAGACCTGACCAACTGAAGAAACCCCAGATTATAACACCCCATCCAGAGGCTTGTACAGTGGGAATACTATAGAATGCATGAAGGGTACATCGCTTCATGTGCTTCCCTTCTTACCCTGATGAACCCATCACTGGAATAGGGTAAATCTGGACTCATCAGACCACATGACATTTTTCCATTGCTCCACAGTCCAATCTTTATGCTCTTTTCTCCTCCTCGTGGTGGCGTAGTGACTCGCCTCAATCCGGGTGGCGGAGGACAAATCTCAGTTGCCTCCGCGTCTGAGACCGTCAATCCACGCATCTTATCACGTGGCTTGTTGAGCACATTATCGTGGAGACCTAGCGTGTGTGGAGGCTTCACGCTATTCTCCAGGGCATCCACGCACCCCATCGAGAGCGAGAACCACATTATGGCAACTACGAGGAGGTTAACCCAATATGACTCAATATGAACCCAATATTGGTTGCTTAGGAAGCCTGACTGGAATCACTCAGCACGCCATGTATTCGAACTTGCGACTCCAGGTGTGGTAGTCAGCGTCTTTACTTGCTGAGCTACCCAGGCCCCCTGCATTGGACAGTTCTTATCCCAATTTCAGTTATTTCAGCAATCTCTTAGTTGTTTTCTTTGCTTGATGCAGGCCAGTAATTTGCCCCTTCTGAAACACAGTAACATCTTTTCCACGACCACGGGATATGTCTTCTGATATGGTTGTTTAAGAAATGAGAAGCTACACACTGCATCAGTTAGGGTTAAAAGAACTGTTGCCAGCTGAAACATATTAATCACTGCAATAATGATCCAATCATAGGCTCTTAAGTATCTGCTTATTTAAACTTTTTTTTGGCCAGGCAGTGTCTCTTCCTCTCTGTCTTAGCTATTCAATCTCATTTGCACTTCCGCATATTGAAACTTGCCACATGACACACAAAAATCAATGGCGTTTTATGTCACTGCCATAATGCCTGGCATGATGTGTCACGATGCACCAAGAATGAACATATGCAAGTGCAAATTAGAAGTGAAAGCTACAGTAAATGGCTAGATTTTCAGTGATTTTTGGGTGAACTATTCCTTTAATTTAAGGTGCATACAGTACATTTAAAAAACATTTGTGGAAGCCTGAAAAATTGTTGTAGAAAAAAAGTGTTTGTGTGCAATATAACCCAAAAAAGCAAGCATAGATGTTCTAGTATATCTGGACAATTTTGGCATAGTATTTTCAACTTTTTATGTATTAAGATACACAAATCCTTATCTTGAATGCTTCATACTGTAGTACGGGTAGTGTGCATATTGGAATGCAGCCGAAGATAAAGAAACAATTTAAAGTCAAAGGGATGACAGGAATGTGAAAGTGTATTACCTATAACAGCTAGTGAAGGTGGGCAGGGCCAGTAGTCTGTCTCTATCTTTGAGGGTTGGTTTGGGTCTGGAGGCTGAGCAGCGGGAAACTTGGACGACTCAATGATCAAATCCTCCATGTGTTTACTGTGTGGAACTGCTGCTGACACATCTACAAATTCAAACACATGCATACTCATTATGCTCCGAAATATTTATATTATATTTGATTACATGTATAATAGCAGTATTGATTTGTCATACCTTGTTTGTATATTGGTGGCTTCTTGTATATGTTGGTTTCATTGCCTGTGGAAAAAGCAGAACACCTCAATATATTGCTAACAGCTTTGGACAAGTGTTTATTTTTTAATATAGTGTTAACTGAGATTGCATGGTGGTGGTCATGAGGTTGTGTAGTATCAAACCTGGTCTGTGGAAGTGCTGTTGCTGGTGTGGGACTTTTGTGCTGATGGTGATGCTTTTACTCAGCTGCACGGAGGCTGGAGACGAGCTACCTGAGGACTTGAGCTCTGACCAATCCCGTGCATCCTTTGACAGACTGTTCTGCAAGTACACATAGAATCAGGTAGGGAGGTTCTGAAGCACAGTTTAGAAAACCAATAGTTTCAGCTGTAAAATCTAATTGGATGAGTATCGACAGAAGACGTTGTAAAAACAAATGATTTAAGGCCGAAACATGTTCTACGCAAGTACGTTAATGCAGATGCCAACACGTGGTCTGGTTGAACATGCGTTCCTGGATTACTGTGGTGATAGTCTCAGCCTCAGACGTCATGCCCACGGACCGCCCACAGTCCGTGCACTAACCATCTGATGCTTATAGCACACAAAACTGGAAAATGCTTTCTCGTTCAATCAGCGTAAATCTGATTGGCTGGTTCGATGGAACTTCCGGGACTAGACAGACACAGGATGTTTTATCAATCCGCCTGGAAGCCAAGTTGTGATCACAAGGTTCAGCATTGATAGAATGAGTGCTTTTGAGGACCAAATAATCACAGAATTTACCCAAGTCTTGCCAGGTTAGTGACATCAAATCTTTTAAAGATATTCAGAGTTTTGTTTGAGGCATACAGCAGAAAATGAAGTGGATATCCACGAGCATAGCTGCATTTTCTGCTTTACTTAGTTATTTCTGTGAAATTCTCTATAATGAGGTTTAACCCCACCACTAAACACCCGCAATGACAAAACCAACTTTGATTGGTCACTTAACATGTCAGTTAGATGGCTTTTCCTGTATAAATGGGCGGTTCTTTGCCAATTGAAGTGGCTATAGGCCTCAGACCTATGCCGCAGTCATAGGGCTAGCTACTATTGTTGCTCCGCAATGACAGTAGTTTGCTTGAAAGAGAAAACTCATCGTAGAAGCAGACAGTTCACACTAATCTCGCTATAGCGCCCCCTGTGGTAATTCTTTGTAATTTCAAAAATGCAACGGTGTGTGAAATCGAGTTGCCGTAGCTAGATGCGTCTGCATTCACGTACTTGCGTAGAGTATGTTTTGGTCTTTACACTCACCTGTGACTGCACATCAGTTGAATTCTATACTAAAGCTGCAATCATTTGTTCATAGAATAATCTTTTGCCATTACATTGATTGACAATTGTAAACCATCTACAGCTAGGCCAGAAAACTGTAATATTTGGCAGTAGAACTGTTTATGGGATTATAATTATTAATAACCGTAAGTATTTACTATTTTTTGAACATTGGTGTCTTTTATAATTTTCTTGTTGCCGCAAATTAACTGCTTCACGTCATCCTAACAACACCCCTTAACTGTGGTAAAATCACTGTAACGCTGTAACACTTTCAAAAATGCTGAGAATGCTGTTTGTAGACTACAGCTCAGCATTCAACACCATAGTGCCCTCCAAGCTTGATGTGAAACTCCGGGCTCTGGGCTTAAACATCTCACTGTGCAGCTGGATCCTGGACTTCCTGTCAAGCAGACGCCAGGTGGTTAGAATAGGCAGCAACATCTCCTCATCACTGACCCTCAACACTGGAGCCCTGCAGGGCTGTGTTCTCAGCCCACTCCTGTATTCCCTGTACACACATGACTGTGTGGCAACACACAGCTCCAATGCCATCATTAAGTTTGCTGATGATACGACGGTGGCAGGTCTGATCACTGATAATGATGAAACAGCCTACAGAGAGGAGGTGCACACTCTGACACACTGGTGTCAAGAGCACAACCTCTCCCTCAACGTCAGTAAGACCAAGGAGCTTGTGGTGGACTTCAGGAGAAAAGAACACAGCCCCATCACCATCAATGGAGCACTGGTGGAGAGGGTCAGCAGCTTCAAATTCCTCTGTGTCCACATCACAGAGGAACTCACATGGTCCGTCCACACTGAGGCCATTGTGAAAAAGGCTCACCAGCACCTCTTCTTCCTGAGACGGCTGAGGAAGTTTGGAATGAACCACCACATCCTCACACGGTTCTACACCAGCACTGTAGAGAGCATCCTGACTGGCTGCATCACTGCCTGGTACAGCAACAGCACTGCCCTCAACCGCAAAGCCCTGCAAAGTGTGGTGCGAAATGCCAGACACATCATAGGAGGTGAGCTTCCCTCCCTCCAGGACATTTATACCAGGCGGTGTGTGAAAAAAGCTCGGAGCATCAGAGACTCCAGCCACCCGAGCCGTGGGCTGCTCTCACTGCTACCATCAGGCAGGTGGTATCGCAGCATCAGGACCCGCACCAGCCGAATTCATGACAGCTTCTTCCCCCAAGCAATCAGACTTTTGAACTCTTGATCTCTCACGATCAAAATACATCAGCACTGCACTTTATTAATCTTACACTGGACTGTCATAAATGATATTCTCTCTTACAACACACTGGCAACTGACTATCAACTGACAGCCTGAATGTCAGTACAGCACAATACAACCTACTGGATATTTTATATATACTATACATATACTATTTTTATTGTGTAATGTGTATTCTATATTGTGTATATTGTATACTGTACATTGTATATTATTATTTGTATATTGTGTTGTAATTATGTGTATATTAGATATGTACATTGTGTTGTGTAAATCTGATGTTTATTGTAAATTGGTATATGTCTCATCACTGTCATGACTGCTATGTTGCTCGGAACTGCACCCAAGACTTTCACCCACTGTTGCACTTGTGTATATGGTTGAGTGACAATAAAGGGGTTTGATTTTTGATTTGAAAAGATTTCCCTGAACACTCCCCCTCCCCCCATCTGCCATTGGCGGGAAAAACAGATAGTCCTGCCCCAAACTCACGCCATTGCTAATGCTGCCTACATGTGCTATTTGAATTATCCTACTTCCCACTTCTGAAGTGGTAATTACGAGTAAGTCATGTTTAAGTGCTTTGTTGTTGGAAAGAACAGGAAACAGGGACGATGCCAGGTTTATTCGTGCAAATTTTTTGAGGAACTTTTATTTTGAAAGCATAATACATATTACTAATTTAGCTTGCTGACGATAATGGAATTTACAAATACAAGCTATTTTCACGGTGTGAAAATGTAAAACATGCATCAAATGGTTGCTGATATACATAAATAAACATGACCGAAACTGCAAGTGTTCACAATAAGCTGTATTTAGAAAAATTAACAAAAGCTGTCATTCACTACAGAAACAGTACTCTCCTCCACCATGTTGAAAGTTTACGACCCCTCCCATTTTGGAAACTTTTTTTTTTCAAAATTAATCAGAATCAGAATGAGCTTTATTGCCAAGTGTGAATTTCTTTTGGTGATAGGAGAAACAAGCAAGTGCACACAGAACATTACAGTTAGACACAGAATATAAACAAGGTAACAGTATAAATAGACACAAAAAAATAGGACATATAACATAGAATGGCGTATTTACATGTGCAAGTTGTAATATATGTGCAAGGTAGGGGTATTTATCAGTTATTGAATTAAATATGAGTGAATTTACATTATTGCACTATGGGAAGTCCTGAAGGCAGTTTAATTGTTCATGTGGTAAATGGCCTGAGGGTAAAAACTGTTCTTGTGCCTGTTTGTCCTGGCGCTGAGTGCTCTGTAGCATCGGCCAGAGGGCAACAGTTCAAAAATGGAGTGGACCGGGTGTGTGGGGTCCAGAGTGATTCTACCTGCACATTTCCTCACTCTGGAGACGTACAGGTCTTGGAGGGTGGGCAGGGGGGCACCAATAATCCTCTCAGCAGTCCTGACTGTCCGTTGTAGTTTCCTTCTGTCTGATTTAGTGGCTTAGCCAAACCATGCAGATATAGAACAGATATAGAATAGTCAGCAGCTCCAGTGACAGGTTGAACTTCCTCAGCTGGCGAAGGAAGTACAACCTCTGCTGAGCCTTCTTTCCAGTCGTAATTACGACTTGATGGGTCGTTCATGTGCAACTTGCGAGTGGGAAACTTCCGATAGCATGTGAAGGCACCATTAGGCCAAGACCGCGATCGTGGCCATCGGAAGCGGAGAGGTAACGACTGCAACCAGGAAATACACACAAACGGAGAGGCATCTTTAAAAAGACGCTCTCCGTTAATGCCACTCTTTTAGATGGGAAAACATACTCTTTTAGTAGGAAGAATATACTCTTTTAGCTGCTGAAGTGCCCAGGGGCGTTCTCTGCACTTCACCAGTGCAAGAGGGGGAGAAGCCGCTGTAATGCGGCGTAAATCCAACAGCTTTTCTAGGCGAATGGATCGGCAGAGTAATTCAGCTCGCTGAACACAACCGCTCGGCTCCGAAGAGAAAATCTGAATGAGTGGTTGCATACCAGCTCCTTTTATACCCGTATGTCTGGGGGGAGTGGCATGCAAATTCCACTCGCCAATTCCCATTGGCCTTTGAGGTGTTTGAGGCTCCCAAGAGTGACCCCTAGTGTCACTACATTGACACAACTTCGAGTGAGTGACAGATAGGGAACAATAAACATCCAGTGAGTGGCAGTTCTGCAGACGGAAACGACTTGTTGATGAGAGAGGTCAACGGAGAATGGCCAAAATGGATCGAGCTGACAAAGTCTACAGTAACTCAGATAACCACTCTGTACAATTGTAGTGAGAAGAATATAATCTCAGAATGATCAACATGTCAAAACTTGAGGCAGATGGGCTACAACAGCAGAAGACCAGGTTGGGCATTGTATTAGGACCATAGTGTTCCTAATAAAGTGCTCAGTGAGTGTATTTTTTGTACATATTGTTGTACAGATCTGGAAAACAATATAATGCAAAACTGCCTAACCATTCAGTATGCAAATACTAGAGAGAATATATGACATATCTGATTGTCGACTAACAAATTTGTACTATGCAGCTTACCTCTGGAGATGGAGGGGGTGAGATAGGAGACAATGACCTCTAGAGAGATAGCGAGAGAGACAGGGAAAAAGAGATAGGTCAGTTGTTGGCAGTAAGTGAGATGTCCAGACATTTCCACAGACAGGTATACAGATTTAATGAAGTGTTAAGCTTCCATTACAGCTAAACAAAAAAGGAAATTACACTGAGAGTGCCAAGCTAACATAGCATGTGTGTGCGTGCGTGCGTGTGTGTATTGATCTCTGTCCAAGCGCTGATGGTGGTGAGACATCATCACACCCAGCAGGAAACTAATCAGTGCTATTTGAACACATCACATGCTGACAGACTGTGTATCAAAATTAATCTCATACTGACATGTGACAACAGAGACAAGTCTCACAGACCTACAGCTTACATTCTAAAAGACAATGGCTAAAACATGGTTTCAAATCTCATAGCCTTTTAATGTGTAAGTCAAAATAACAGCACACAACACCATATATCCCATTATAATTTGTATTGTATGTCATTTAAGGAATATTTCAGGTTTAATACAAGTTAAGCTCAATTGACGGCATTTGTGACATAATGTTGATTACAACAAATAATTATTTAGACTTGTCTTGGCTTTAATAATAATAATAATAATAATAAAAAAGTTTTAGTGAGGCACTTGCTGTTTTATGTATTTTCATAGAAGTTAAATAAATAACTTATATAATTTTTTTTGTTTTGTTGTGATTAACATTTTTTATTGATTCATATATTAAACAAATAAAAGCAAAAACATATACAAACAGAATCAATACTTAACCCCCTCTATTACCTCCCCCCACCCACAAGAACACCCAAGTGGTCCCACATGATTATAGACATACAAAAACAAATATAATAAATAAATAAATAAATAAAATATAATAATCACACACATAACAACTACACCTCTCTCTCCACTGTCCCTCCCCAAGAGCCCTCCAAAAACACCAGATATTTGCCCCACTTTCCCACAAACAAGTACACATTTCCGAATCCTCTAGATACACTCTAGATACCTCTATGTACAGTCTTAAATTGCATAAGGTGAACCCTTGCATCTCTAGATGCAGACTTAGAATCCTAGTCCACACTCCCTCCTCCAATACCAAGTTTAAATCTTACTCCCATAATTGATAGAAGTTAAAGCTCTGTCCCCCAGACTCTGAATTAGCAGGGAGTAATACACTGATGCCTCATGACCTTTTACAAAAGCAGTATTCACCTCTCCCAAAGTATCTGCCACTTTAGAGGGGTGTGTGTTACTCCCAAAAACAGTACAGAGCAGGTGGCACAGCTGTAAATACCTATAAAACTGAGATCTGGGGATCCCAAAATGATGAACCAAATTCTCAAAAGATCTCAACACTCCACTCTCATAATCCACTCTGACCAGCAGAAAGGGAATTTATTAATATGTAATTTAGGGTTCAGCCATATGCTTGAGGCAACATTTAAATAAATGTCAGAATTAAAAACTCTGGACACTTTTGTCCAAACCACGTGCAAACGTGAGATAATGGGGTGTGACTTAACTTCTTCGGTTAGTTTGATAGAAAGGCTTTGCAATGGCGAAATAGGGGCAAGAACTTCCTTTTCAATACAAAACCAGGGAGGGGCTCTCTCAGGTGGAAGCAAACAATGAGCCAAATGTCTGAGAATGAAAGCATAATAATAAAACAAAATCTTGGGTAGGCCTAGTCCACCTTTGTCAACCTATGTAACTTGCTGAAATGTAATCTGGGACATTTACCATTCCAAATAAAGGACTTCGCTATGCTATTAAATTGCTTGAAATAAGAGAAGGGGACCTCTATAGGGAGTGACTGTAGTAGGTAGTTGAATTCTGGAATACAAATCATTTTAATAACATTAGCCTTCCCAATCATAGATAAATATAATGAAGCCCACCTACTCACATCGCTGAAAAACCTTTTTATTAAAGGGTCAAAATTAACTCTAACTAAATCAGACAAATTTGCTGGGAATAAAATGCCCAAATACTTAATGCCCTGTTTGGGCCAGTGGAAGGTGCCCAGCTGAAAATCTGTTACTGGGCAGTACGCTGTCTGAGCCAAAGCTTCAGATTTAGACCAGTTGACTCTGTATCCTGAGAACTTAGAGAAGGAACTAATAATCCTGTGGAGGCAAGGCATAGATCTAGTAGGGTCGGAGACAAATAATAAAATATCATCCACGTAAAGTAAAAGCTTATGCACCACACCTCCCGCCATCACCCCTGGAAAATCATCCTCCTTTCTTATCGCGGCTGCTAATGGTAGCAGGGCAACACAGAATAATAATAGGGAAAGAGGGCAATGCCTAATGTTATCAGAAGAGCTATGGCCCCGAATAAACACCACCTGATCTATATGTATAAGATATGTCATAACTTTACTAAATTGGTTAGCCAGAATTTTGGACAAAATTTTAACATCTAGTTGGATCAGGGAGATTGTATGGTAACTTTTATACTCACTTGGATCTTTGTCCTTTTTAAGAATCAGACTGATTGGGGCTTGCGTCATGGTTGGCGGAAGTTTTCCATTCTTTAATGATTCTGTATAAACTTCTAACAAAAGTGGAGCAAGTTCTGTAGCATAAGATCTAAAAAATTCAGCAGAAAACCATCTGGCCCCGGAGCCTTGCCTGTAGGCAAGGCCTTAAATACCTCGCCAAGCTCCTCCAAGTTTATCTCAGAATCAAGATAATTTTTTTGCTCAGTCGTCAGTTTAGGGAGATATAAAGTTTCTAAAATCTTCATCAATAGACAAAGATGTGGAACTATAAAGATCAAGATAGAATTCTTTAAAAGCATTATTAATATCAATGGCTGAGGTAAAAATTTCACCACCAGCAGATTTCACTGAGGGAATGGTAGAAAAATATTCTCTCTGCTTTATATATCTAGCCAGAAGCTTCCCTGCTTTATCCCCTGACTCAAAGTATGTCTTGCCCTGAATAACCAAAACTCCACCTTCTGCGACAAAATAGTATTATATCTATATTTCAATCGGGTCAATTCTCTGAGGCCATCAGACGACATTCGGCTCTGTCTCTGAGCTTTTAATATTCCCTTCCAACTCCAACCTTCTCGTGCTTTGGATTTTTTGATGAATGAGACATACTGTATGATCCGACCCCTAAGAACCGCCTTAAGTGCCTCCCAAGCCACGCCCACAAAAGATACTGAGGACCAGTTGGTCTCCATATAAACATTGATTTCAGCCTTTAACATTTGTTGGAAATCAGGATTTTGCAAAAGGGATACATTAAAGCGGCAACTATATGATTTATTTTTCTCCATATGTGGCAACACCTCTAAACTCACCAGGGCGTGAGCTGACACTAAGATGTTTTCAATTGAGCAATCCACAACAGATGAAATGAGGGACTTAGAAATAAAAAAAAAAATCTATTCTAGAGTCAATTTTATGGACTGATGAAACAAATGTATAGTCTCTACCAGATGGGTTCAATTGTCTCCAAATACCTGACAGACCAAGATTTTTACACATCCTGTGAAGTGTCAATGTTGCTCTAGGGGGCTTACACACTTTCACTTCACTATGATCAAGGACAGAGTCCAACAAAAGATTAAAGTCTCCTCCCAATATTATATCATGAGGGGTCTCTTCAAGATCTATAAAAAAGCCCTGATCATCAGCGTTAGGTGCATAAATATTAGCCAAAAATCTAACTTTGCCCTTGAATTTCAGCTAAAATAATAATGACTTCCTAATTTATCTTTAATCTGTTTTAGACATTTGAATTGTAGATGTTTACCTATCAGTGTAATGACTCCCCTGCTCTTACTTGAGCCAGCACTAAAGAAAATATACCCACCCCATATCTTCCCAAATTTATCAGCTTCCTGCGGGGAAAGATGCGTTTCTTGAAGAAACACTATATCATATTTCTTACGTTTAAGAAAAGAAATAACATTCTTTCTTTTTATGGGGTGCCCCAACCCATTCCCATTCCACGTGGAGAGAGACAATCCACTCATATTAACATTTGACATTTTGACATATTAGAAAAAATAGATTGTGTGTCAAAAATAAAATTATAAAGACAACATTCCCCATCAGTGTAATAATCAAACCCCGGACTTCCCCCTGAACCAAACAAGCAGAAAAAAGAAAAACATGCACATTAATCCCGCTAGGCGGAACCAACACAAAAAGAAACAAAAATGGCGCCCAGTTTCCTCGGATGGTCAAGAGTATGTACAGACCACTCGGGGGCCATATAAAAGTCACCAAATGGTTTACTCACCCATTGACTCTATGAAAGACATCACTTGTTGTGGGCATGTAAATATTTTGTGGCCATCCTTAGCATCTATTCTCAATTTGGCCAGAAACATCAGAGCAAAAGCGATCTTCCGTTGATATAAGAGTTTCTTGCATTCCTTGAAACGATCACATTTCTCTCTTGTCGAATTCGCAAAATCTGGGAACAAGAAAAAATGCTGTGAAGAAAGCTTTCCTTTGCTCCTCGCCTCGCGCAACACGAGACCTTTATCGGATGATCTCAGAAATTTGGCCAGAATTGATCGGGGCTTGTCTCCCTCAGTGGATCTCCGAGCTCACTCGATTTCCAGCTTATGGCCTGTTATGTCGAGCAGGCTCAGGAAGAGCTTGTCTAGGAATTTCACCATATCTCGGCCTTCTTCATGCTCAGGAATTCCAACAATCCAGACATTATTCCACCGGCTCCGATTCTCAAGGTCTTCCAGTTTTTCCAAAATGCATTCCACATCTATTTTGGTCGCTAGCGGATTAGCAGCTAATTCCCTCTCCGATGACTCCAGATAATCGATCCGTCTCTCAACCCCTGACAATCTTGTAACCAACTCAGAGAATTTCATTTCCATCGCCATAATCAATCAACGTATTTAGGCAAGATCCTCCAAGTCAGCAACAATCTTCATCAGCATCACAGACATGCTCGCCAGCTGACGCTGGATTTCTCCCACCGCACCATCCAAACTGAGTCCCTGGTCCACGGGCTTGTCAGAGGTTTCAGCTTGAGCACGCAAGTGTCTTTTAATATCTCCAGAGCTCGAGGATTTTGAATTCTTTGCCATGTTGACTTCAAAGAACAGTTATGTTGCAGGGTGTATCGAATCTCACCAGATTATAACATAAAAATAATTAAAAACTAGCAAAGTGCGCAGAGCATCCCTAGAGCTTGCTCCTCGCATGGCGTCACGTGACTCCCGTTAATTTTTTTTAAAAACAATTTTATTATTTGACCTGTAAAGTTGTTTAAAATGTTGTTTTTACTGTTGTTTTAGGGTTTTCATATTGTCATGGCAATGAAGTAAGAGAAGTAGTGATTTTATTACACTAAAATCATATTTACACACATTGTTTACGTCTTGTGGAGTATTTTTGGTCCCATTGACTTCCACTGAAAATGCCTCACTGTAACCCAGATTTTTGTTTATTTATTTTTTTTAAAGAAAAGCAGGAACAAGTCAAAATAAATGTTTGTGGTAATCAACATTATGCCACAAATGCTGTCGATTGACCTTAACTCGTACTGAACCTGGAATATTCCTTAAAGTACATAATTCTGTGATATAATGAGGCGCCAGCGAATGGTTTCTGTATCCAGTAATAATAGCATAGGACATAATAAACTGACAGCTATTTCATAGTATATGTCACACAAAGAATTCAGCTCTGTCCAATTAAAGCAATATGTAACCAAAATGAGCTGCTAGGAGGCATATCAAGACGTTGTCTAATTAGCTTTTGACTACATCATAGCAAAACAAAGATCAGACAAGACAGATTAGTTTACTTTAACTTCGTTTAGCCTGACATAAAGAGGCCCCCAAAAGTATTTGGACACTTAAGCCACACTTAAAAATTTCACTATACATTATAGATAACAAAGTATCAAACCAAGTGGCATCTTCAAACAAATTATGCTAGACTTTTTCTTAGAACTAACTTTCACTTTCTATAGACAATTTAGGAATTACTTTTAACCAACTGTTTGCATGTTGACTTTTAGTAGCTGTATGAAGTCAGTTCCCCTCAAGATCACACAGGTGTTCTAGCAGAGTAACCACAGGTGTCGTTCATCACATTAACTTTTGGCATGTTCTACTAATGTTTGACAAATTTCACAAAGTTTGAACTTTTGTGATTTAAGTGGCCAGATACATTTTTTGGTGCACTGTAGTGTGTGTGTGTGTGTGTGTGTGTGTGTGTGTGTTACCTCTGAGCGATCCATTGGTGAATAGCTGAAGTGTGGTTCATAAATCATCAGGTCAGGCCTCTCAATGTCTAGAATAGCTTTGTCTTTAGGAATAGCTGCTAGATCCTTATAACCAATAACCTGATTGTCCATTTTGGCCTGGATGAAGTATACAAAAGATGATAAAAATTGAAATCATGATAGGAAACTTTAGAGATACACAAACTTTGAAGAAGCTTCATCAGTTTTCTTTGCTTTTATACAACTATGTTCTTAAAGGAATATTCCAGGTTCAATACAAGTTTAGCTCAGTCGACAGCATTTGCCTCCGAACAGTTTGAAAAGCACATTATTTTCATCCTGTCTCCATATACAGCCTCCGAAGGCAGCATTTTCCTGGTTTCGGATGCAGCACATGTTAACAAATGGCATTGTTGATGGACATCATGAAGATAAGTTGACACGAAAAAGTAGATATTGCACAGATTAAACATATTTGTAGTTAGTGTGTTTTTGTTTTAATTACAGCTCGTAGGAAAAAAATTAAATGACACTAAAACAATATGTAATTATTTTAATTATTTAGCTTAAGCAGACATACAGTTTATAATTTAAAATTTCAGTATACTACAACTCATAGCCTTAAACAACAAAAATAAAAATAAATGCCCTTTTATACTTACCTCAGTCTTTTTTTTATTTTATTTTTTTATCCTCTTTTCTCCCCAGTTTTGGAATGCCCAATTCCCACTACATAGTAGGTCCTCATAGTGACTCCTCAATCCAGGAGGCGGAAAAAAAGTCCCAGTTGTCTCCGCTTTTGAGACAGTCAATCCACGCATCTTATCACGTGACTCACTGTGCATGACACCGCGGAGACTCACAGCATGTGGAGACTCATGCTACACTCCACGATCCACACACAACTTACCACACACCCCACTGAGAGCGAGAACCACTAATCACAACCACGAGGAGGTTACCCCATGTGACTCTACCCTCCCTAGCAACCGGGCCAATTTGGTTGCTTAGGAGACCTGGCTGGAGTCACTCAGCACACCCTGGATTTGAACTTGCGACTCCAGGGGTGGTAGTCAGCGTCAATACTCGCTGAGCTACCCAGGCCCCCTACTTACCTCAGTCTTGTATTGAAAGGCACTTGTATTAAAGTGCTCTGTTGCCCTCAAATTTTTATAAGGATTAATTAACAAAGGAAAAAAACGTGGGATGCTGTACCTGGCTGTTGGTGAAGATGGTGAGTTAACATATTGGAAGTGCGTCCTTTTTATGAGGAAAGTACTCAACACTTAAACGTTTTGGCTGGAGTCTGAACAAAGAGATATCGCTATTCAATGGTTGTGCATATTTACTTTTTTCTGACTATATTATTAAGCTATATTATTAAATGTGATTGAGCCAAACCAATTGATCAAACCATCCTCTGTTTTGCAAAACAACATTCAGGCTCATCGTCCTCCCCCTCCACTAAATAATGATGTTTAAAAATGAGCAGAGCTTACTGTGTTGGCTGTCACTACATGAAATAATTCTACAAGACTGCATTATATAACACCAGCATCATGTAAATAAGATTTAATGATGATCAAGCATGTAACACTTATCAATAGCTCTCTCCTGAAAGCCATTTTATAACTTTATTTTCTGTATAGAGCGCAGCAGTTTCTGCAGCAGAAACGCTGCTGGTGTAAAAGCACACACGTTTTTTTTGCTGCGAAATTGTCGTGACGCACTGCTTCGGTTCAGCTCACATGCGTTAGAAAGAATGCAGCTCAACGATTCAATGCACTACCACTAAAACATGTTCAAGCAGTCAACAAATGATACATAAATATGAATATATATATATATATACAGGTGCATCTCAATAAATTAGAATGTCGTGGAAAAGTTCATTTATTTCAGTAATTCAACTCAAATTGTGAAACTCGTGTATTAAATAAATTCAATGCACACAGACTGAAGTAGTTTAAGTCTTTTGTTCTTCTAATTGTGATGATTTTGGCTCACATTTAACAAAAACCCACCAATTCACTATCTCAAAAAATTAGAATACATCATAAGACCAATAAAAAAAACATTTTTAGTGAATTGTTGGCCTTCTGGAAAGTATGTTCATTTACTGTATATGTACTCAATACTTGGTAGGGGCTCCTTTTGCTTTAATTACTGCCTCAATTCGGCGTGGTATGGAGGTGATCAGTTTGTGGCACTGCTGAGGTGGTATGGAAGCCCAGGTTTCTTTGACAGTGGCCTTCAGCTCATCTGCATTTTTTGGTCTCTTGTTTCTCATTTTCCTCTTGACAATACCCCATAGATTCTCTATGGGGTTCAGGTCTGGTGAGTTTGCTGGCCAGTCAAGCACACTAACACCATGGTCATTTAACCAACTTTTGGTGCTTTTGGCAGTGTGGGCAGGTGCCAAATCCTGCTGGAAAATGAAATCAGCATCTTTAAAAAGCTGGTCAGCAGAAGGAAGCATGAAGTGCTCCAAAAGTTCTTGGTAAATGGGTGCAGTGACTTTGGTTTTCAAAAGACACAATGGACCAACACCAGCAGATGACATTGCACCCCAAATCATCACAGACTGTGGAAACTTAACACTGGACTTCAAGCAACTTGGGCTATGAGCTTCTCCACCCTTCCTCCAGACTCTAGGACCTTGGTTTCCAAATGAAATACAAAACTTGCTCTCATCTGAAAAGAGGACTTTGGACCACTGGGCAACAGTCCAGTTCTTCTTCTCCTTAGCCCAGGTAAGACGCCTCTGACGTTGTCTGTGGTTCAGGAGTGGCTTAACAAGAGGAATATGACAACTGTAGCCAAATTCCTTGACATGTCTGTGTGTGGTTGATTCCTTGACCCCAGCCTCAGTCCATTCCTTGTAAAGTTCACCCAAATTCTTGAATCGATTTTGCTTGACAATCATAAGGCTGCGGTTCTCTCGGTTGGTTGTGCATCTTTTTCTTCCACACTTTTTCCTTCCACTCAAATTCTGTTAACATGCTTGGATACAGCACTCTGTGAACAGCCAGCTTCTTTGGCAATGAATGTTTGTGGCTTACCCTCCTTGTGAAGGGTGTCAATGATTGTCTTCTGGACAACTGTCAGATCAGCAGTCTTCCCCATGATTGTGTAGCCTAGTGAACCAAACTGAGAGACCATTTTGAAGGCTCAGGAAACCTTTGCAGGTGTTTTGAGTTGATTAGCTGATTGGCATGTCACCATATTCTAATTTTTTGAGATAGTGAATTGGTGGGTTTTTGTTAAATGTGAGCCAAAATCATCACAATTAAAAGAACAAAAGACTTAAACTACTTCAGTCTGTGTGCACTGAATTTATTTAATACACGAGTTTCACAATTAGAGTTGAATTACTGAAATAAATGAACTTTTCCACGACATTCTAATTTATTGAGATGCACCTGTATATATATACAGGGAATCTTTTTTAGGCGGTTTTAGGGGGACAATTATGCCACAAATGTTGATGAATTAGCTTAACTTGTATTGAACCCGGAATATTCCTTTAAAAACCCAGTTTGTGGGGCAAAGCACTGGAACTGGACAATATATGCATAAGAATGTATAATGCTCCACGATCTGTGGTAAAAGCATTGTTATTTACACCTAAAAGGTGTTATAGGTGTTTGAGTGTAATCAGTTATTAAAAGATGAGTTACATATCTGTGCCCATAGAATTCTGTAGAAAATACTGCAGATTTCCACAGAATTTTAATGACAATTATTCACAAAGTTGTACACATTCCCTGCCCTAATATGTTTATAATGTATTATGCTTTCCGCTACTAATAAGAGTGTAATACTCCAAGTTGAATTTTAACACATTTTATTATAACTTAATCCATTCTGCAGAATTCTGCCAGATTTTTCCACCCACAATCAACACAGAAAAAGTGAACAAAAAAAAAAAAAAAGTGCTGTTTCCATGTGGGCCTGCAGTAGTTATGTCTAATCTTACAGTATGCAATAATATCTGGAGAGCATGCTGAGATCATATCCCATAATAACATGCATTGCTCCAGTATACACACCACTATAGTGACCGCTGGGGATCCAGGAACAGGCCCTCCACGGAGAGAACACACACTGCCCGGGGAGGTGCGGGCCGATTGCTGTTCACATAGAACACAGTTCAAAGATCAAACATGAACCTTTTTATTATTATTTTAATAATACGAGTTCTTATTAAGAAAAGACTGATTCATGTTGCTTTCATTTCACATATAATCTACTCTGCATAATTACCTTATGCATCATCATTTTGAATGAGAAATCACTCCCTCTGTGAGGTCACTGTGAAAGGGACACAAGTGTAAATAAAGAATGAAAGGTGGTTTAGACACATCAGACAGATGAGTTCTGGAAGCATCTACACAATTCACTGCAGATGTACATGTGACCAGGATTGATTTACAGGTGCTTTTCAACAACCCTGTAAAGGAATGTTCTGGTTAAGCTCTATCACATTTTTATTACCACAAAAAATAATTTAGACTTTTACAAACAAATACAGTTTGTAAAATCAAACAAAAATAGTGTTTAAATGGAAATCTATGGGACAAGGCATTGCATCGGTATAAATGTTAAAATAAACACTGTTTCAACAGTATAGCCAAGATTTAAACATTTGGGTGTATTAAAATGAGACTAGTGTAATAGAGACCTTGCCTATGCAAAGATAAAATTCAAGCTAATATACATGTGTCCAAATGTCTACACTTTGCTGCATGGACTGTCCGTTATTTACTTCAATAGTCCTGTTGTTTACAAGAAGCAAACTCCACTCATAGGAATGATGTCAGTAATGAATAAACGATCATTATCTCAAAATAAACCCTGACACGGTGATCAGGACCCCAACGCAGTGGATTTCACCACTGAATTGAGTTATTGACCAATCAGAATCAAGTTTTGCTAAGCATGATGTAATAAAATACACTACCTGGCCAAAAAAAAAAAAAAAAGTTGCCGTTTGGATTTAAATAAACAGATGCTTAAGAGCCTATGATTGGATCATTATTGCAGAGATTAATATGTTTCAGCTGGCAACAATTCTTTTAACCCTAACTGATGCAGTGTGTAGCTTCTCATTTTTTAAACAACCATGTCAGAAAACATATCCCATGGTCGTGGAAAAGATGTTACTGTGTTTCATAAGGGGCAAATTATTGGCCCGCATCAAGCAAAGAAAACAAGGAGATTGCTGAAATTACTGGAAATGGGTTAAGAACTGTCCTACGCATTGCGCTATGCATGTAGCGCATGTGGAGGCTCACGCTATTCTCCGCGGCATCACGCACCCCACCGAGAACGAGAACCACATTATGGTGACCACGAGGAGTTTAAGCCAACGTGACTCTTCCCACCCTAGCAACTGGGCCAATTGGTTGCCTAGGAGTCACTCAGCATGCCCTGGATTCGTCTTTACTTGCTGAGCTACCCAGGCCCCCCTGTCCTACGCATTATTCAAACCTGGAAGTGGATAGTGGTGAACCGTCAGCTTCGCGGAAGAAATGTGGTTGGAAAAAAAATCTTGAATGATCGTGAACAGAGATCACTAAAACACTAGGTGAAGTCACATCATAAAAATCGACAGTAGAACTCATGGCTATGTTTAAGAGGGAGAGAGACTGGGGGGGGGGGCAGAAAGCGCATGCCGTTGTTGGGGGGTCGCGACGCCGAGGAGATATGGTGTGGTGGTACTGGAGCGGTTTGCCAGAAGGTGGAGGAGCTCACTGCCAGGAGCGGAGGAGCCGCTGCCGTCCACCAGGGAGTGGGAGAGCTTACTGCCTTCCGCCAGGAGGTGGAGGAGCCGTTGACGTCTGCCGGGAGGTGGAGGAGCCTGCTGCCGTCCACTAGGAGGCGAGGTCCAGTGCCATTGCCCGGCGTCACAGAGGAACGCTGTCCAGCTGGCCGAGGACCAGGCGAGAGCGTGTCTGGGGACCGGCAAGCCACTTTTTCTCTCTCTCTCCTCTCTCTCTCTTTCCTCTCCCTTCCCTCATCTCTCTCAGTTTCCCAGGAGGCGGGGAGGGCTGGCCAGAGGAAGGATGGCCGAAAGGGCAACACCTCCCCTCCAGGAAGGGGGGGGAGTAAGTCAGGCCAGAGGTTTCCCTGGCCTGAATCTGGTGGTGGAGAAGTATGACGAGGAAGGGGGCGTGACTGGGCCATGATGACGCATGCCTGGCACTGATTTGACTAATCAGCGGGCGAGAGATAAGGGGGGACAGGAGACACCAGTTCGAGAAAGACAGAGAGACGCACGAAGCTGTGTGTTTGTTTTGCAGTTTATGTTATGTTTGAGTTCAGTTTGTTATTAAAGTTTTACATTGACTGTTCAGCTGGTTTCCACCTCCTCCTTGCCCATCTTAAGAACCTTGTTACAAAGAGCATTTCCACACACACAATGCGATGAGAAGTTACAGGATTAGGACTAAACAGCTGTGTGTCCAGAAGAAAGCCACTTGTCAGTGAGGCTAATCGGAAAAACAACTTCAATTTCTAGGGAGCATAAAGATTGGCCTGTGGAGCAATGGAAACAGGTCATGTGGTCTGATGAGTCCATATTTACCCTATACAAAGTGATGGGGGCGTCAGGGTAAGAAGGGAAGCACATGACGCGATGTACCCATCATGCATAGTGCCCACTGTACAAGCCTCTGGAGGCAGTGTTATGATCTGGGGTTGCTTCAATTGGTCAGGTCTAGGCTCAGCAACCTTATGCGGCAATAAAATGAAGTCAGCCGACTACCTGAATGTACTGAATGACCAGGTTATCCCATCAATGGATTTTTTCTTCCCTGACAACACAGGAATATTCCAGGACGACAATGGCAAGATTCATCAGGCTTAAACTGTGAAAGAGAGGTTCAGTGAGCATGAGGAATCATTTTCACACATGAATTGGCCACCACAGAGTCCTGACCTTAACCCCATTGAAAGTCTTTGGGATGTGCTGGAGAAGACTTTACGGAGTGGTTCGACTCTCCTGTCATCAATACAAGATCTCGGCCAAAAATTAATGCAACTCTGGATGGAAATAATTGTTGTGACGTTGCATAAGGTTTTCGAAACAATGCCACAACGAATGCATGCCGTAATCAAAGCTAAAGGTGGTCCAACAAAATATTAGAGTATGCAACATTTTTTTGGCCAGGAAGTGGATAATATAAGAGTGCTTTATATATAAGAACTTATCTGAGTGGTCAATTAGTATTGGTTGTTCAGTGACAGATTCTTAAATGTATGAAATTAATAACATTTTTGTCTCCCCCAATCTTGAATATACGTAATACTTGACTGACCTCAAAATATTCTTTTATGTCACCTTCAATAAAGAGACCCCAGTAGAAGGTAGCCTGAGGCTAATACACACACAGTACAGTAAAACCAGCAGTGTAAAGTCCTTACATCCTAATGCAGTGAATGAGTCTATGGACTATGAGCACAATCAAAGTGTTTCTCTGGGCTTTTCTGATGCACCATCACACAAAAGCTTAATTCTAGCATCCTGAGTTCTTTGTATTCTGTTGAAAGGATACATATTCCAATCCTTTTTAAACGATAATACAGTAATAAAAAGCTTTGCAGAATGGCTTTACAATGAAAAATAGCACAGAAAAAATATTTTAAAAAATAAATTATAATAAAGACAGTTGGGCCCATATCAGAAATGTATCTAATTATTGTCATAGAGCAAAGATCTGAAACAAGCATAAACATTTTGCCATCTTATTGGTTCTCATGTGCTCCAGATGTTTTCTACTTTATCTATGCTATATGAGCACATACGCAGCACTTTAGCTGGGCCACTCTGGAGCCAGACCCTGTCAGTGTGATGGCTTTAAAAGAAGGGCAGAAGTCTGAATGGTTCTCTAGTTTGTGTGCAGCTATGTTGTGTTTTCTGTTGTTAATATCACTGGTGGCCCTGTTGAAGCGAAACAAAACGGGTTTTCACTTAAAGGCCTGTCTCGCTCATGCAGTAACTACTGTTGCTCTCGTGCAGGGAGCTCTAAGCTAGCATGTAGTCTGTCTCATGAATGTGCATAGGGGAACAACGGTTGGTGAAGATTTTTACAGGGGTAAGTAAACAATGACTGAACTTTCATTTTTGGGTGAACTTATCCTTAAATAAAACAGTTGTGTAGCAATGGGGAAACTATATACAAGCAAAACTGCTGCTGAGAAGTATACTTAAACTTCCATTAAGTACACCCGAGGTGGTAATGCAGTCATGACACGTAGCATCATCAATTGACAACGCGCAGCGGATTGGCCGTTACACCTCGGGTGTGCAGACAGAAGGAGGGAGAAGGGGGAGGGCAGACAAACAGAATGTATAGAGAGGATGGATAAAAAGACAAATAGGAGAAGGTTGGGCGAGGGATGTGGTGGAAAGAGGGATGAGAATGATAAAAACACACTACATCCTGCAATCACCACAGACGAATAGTGCGATGGGTGACTCAGAGTTCCTTCCCCCACTAAACCAAGAAGTATGTCAAGTGCAATAAAAAGATCCTGCAAGTAGTCTTAAAATTAGTACAATTTGGATTAGTATTGAAACTGTGGAATAAAGTGAGGATTAAACAGTCCAGAAAACTACAGTAGCAGCATATCACAGATTTTATTCCATTATTCCTTTGGCCCCTAAAAATGCCATCTGAAACCCCTGCTGTAAAAAAAAACAGGTCATATCAGAGTCAAAACATCATAAAATCAAAATTGGTGTTTGTGGCTTTTAGTCCAGTGTACTTCTAGTGTACTCCTAAAAGTTGACAAAATAAACTTATAAACAGTCTTTCACTTCAGAGAAAATGGATGAAAAATATTGATGAGCTTATAATTTTGTCCAATAAAATACTCTCTAGAATGAGAAGGTCCCTTCTGTCTAAAACCACCTGCCAATAATTAGCAATAGCAAGTAGCTGGAAAATGGCTATCCCATGACACTTCCTGTTTCAATAGGAAATATGTCAACACAGGAAAGAAAACTGTGCTCGTTAACCCATTTAATGTGATCTTTAAGCTGGAAAAGTTGCTCAAACAGATTAAACTGTATTTGGAACATGGCTAGGAAGCAGCTCAACCAGGTCCCTACAAGTTTAGCTAAGGTGGTATTCTAGCTCTAAACAGGATGACGGAGATATTCACTGGCTTGACCATGGCCCCAGCAGCTGGTGGTCAGCTGATCAACCACCTAAACCACCTTGCACCAGCTAGAAACCATGTAAAACTAGCTACAGTACCAGTACCATGGATTTTCCAGCAGGGACTGCTGCAGTCGGCAACTGACTGTAAATGATGCAACAATAAACCCATCTAAAGGCCAATTCACACACAAAACAAACTCCAACAAACTCTTACATTCTAAAGTTGGCAGTTAAATATAGAATGGTGAGAAGCATAAGTGACATTATCAAATCGGCCCAACAAATGAACACAGAGTGAACACACTGACCCAACAAAACCCAACAAACGTGTTCCATACTTTCTTTGTAATCATTTGGGCAGAGACAATGTGAAAGACAGACAGATTTAAAGAGAGAGACAAATCATAAAGAGAAATTGAGAACAGTTAAATCTTACCTCAGGCATTGAGAAGGTTCATGTCACTCATTTGCAGGGCCTCTGAGCCTTGGATCATTCCTGAAACAACAAAAAGCAGGAATATCATTAAACAGACTCATGCTCATACTTCAGAAAGTCAACTGTTCAGTGTTCATGAATGCAACCAGTTACATCCTGCAATCAGCATGATGACAAAAATCTGCTTATTCCAGATCTCTGTAACCGAGGGGTGAAAGCAAACATGAAATTCTGTTGCAACCCATGAAATCTGATGAAGCATAATGGAGTGCTTCCTCTTCAGGCTGTGTCTCTGGATATTGATCCACAGGCTAGGCATCTGAATCCACACAAGTCAAAATCACTCAATTATTCTTGCCTCAGTGAACTCTGACCTTGCTCTGAAATGATGATTTCTCAAAAGAACAATATTGACTGTGAACTTTAAAGGATATCGAAAAGGATACAGGATAAATTGATTTCTGAAAAACAATGCAATAGGATGGGGGTAAATTGAATGAGGTAATTTCATTTTATTCAGTATTAAATCTTAAGTATGTAATTTCTTCATCACTAGGGCCACCAAATGGAATTGCAATAATAAACATTATTTTCAAAACAGCTTTCTGAATATGCCTCCTTCTGCCATTGATCGAACAAACAGATAGTCCCACCCCAACTCATGCCATTGGTTGAGTCAAATTTATTGTCTCTCTTCAGACTAGTCGCTTAAAACAAACAGAGGAATTTTCATAGCGCCACAGAGACACAGAAAATGTACCTATGAATTGCTTACTTATGGCTGTCTCTGCATATTAAGCTGGGATAGAAGAAAGTATATTAACATTGAAAAAGTTACATCCTTCAGCTTATTTATGCCTGATAATTAAATTCCTACTAAAGGTTGTTAAATCTGATTGGTTTTAATTTTTTTACTCTTCAAGACATCTAAAGAAACATAATTGTGAATGTAGAGCTGGTAGCATTTATGAACACTGTAAAAAGTGAAACTGGACTGTAGTAACTTTAAGGAACTATTTCTGATTGAGTTGATGCATAGAGAAATGAATTTCCTTTGGTGTAATGTAGTCAGGTTTATTGAAATTAAAGACCCCAAGAACTGTCTTTATGAGCGCAGTTTTCGGTCTTGTGTTGACGCATTTCCTATACGATTTTGTGTATTTTAAATGGTAGATAGCAGCTTCTGGTTTCTGTTTAGTCATCTAATTTGAGTAATTAAACTGCATATAAAGGAATTGTTTTTTGTGGGTTTTTTCCCCTTTTTCACCCAATTTGGAATGCCCAATTCCCAGTGTACTTTTAAGTCCTCATGGTTTTGTTGTGATTTGCCTCAATCTGGGTGGCGGAGGATGAATCCCATTTGCCTCCGTGTCTGAGACCATCAACCCACACATCTTGTCACGTGGCTTGTTGAGTATGTTGCCACGGAGACAAAGCGCGTGTGGAGGCTTCTTGTCAACGTCACTCATCTTTGCCCAACTCACCACGTGCCCCACTGAGAACTAACCACATTATAGTGACCATGAGGAGGTTACCCCATGTGACTCTACCCTCCCTAGCAACCAGGCCAATTTGGTTGCTTAGGAAACCTGGCTGGAGTCACTCAGCACGCCCTGGGATTCGAACTAGTGAACTCCAGGGTTGGTAGCCAGAGTCTTTACCACTGAGCTACCCAGGCCCCAATCATATACCACGGATGGTATGTGCACATAAGCAATCACATTTTCTCACAAAAGACTGAATCAAAATAATTGCACATACAGTGCACAGTGAATATGACATTTACTTCTAGTGCACTTGAAGAGCTTTTAATTTGAAGTTGCTCTCATGCGCTTGTGCAGATCCAGTGAGAGCAGCAATCTACTGACTGCCTCTAGTTTACTTTCGGCTAAAGCAGGTATTTAAATTGTATGCAGTATGATATAAATATGATATGTAATATGATATAAAAATAATATGAATGTTTAGATTATATTTTAAGTAGTGTTTATGCTGCCTCATTATTATCAACGAAGCTTGTGCTTGCAAATATCTGTTCAGGTGTAAATGTGTAAAATGTGCTGTAAACATGCCCATATTAGAAAGTCAGCATATTAGATTGATTTCTGAAGGATCATGTGACACCGAAGATCACAGGAATAAATTGCATTTGACAATATATTCAAATAGAAAAGTTATTTTAAATTGTAAAAATATTTCACAATATCACTGTTTTTGCTGTATTTTGGATCAAATAAATGCAGCCTTGGTGAGCAGAAGAGACTTCTTTTATAAACATTAAAAAATCGTACAGATCTAAAACTATTAAACGGTAGTGTAGGTCTAAAGTTTTTAAGTAAAGTCTTTATGTAAAGAAAATGTATAGTCAGATTACTTCTTTTAACTTAAACTACAAACAATACATACAATCAATAAGTCTCCTCACATTCATTCTCTCTCAGGGGAGGGGTCTTTGTCTCCTCAGGTGTGAATCACATTAATATTCATGATCATCCACGCCTCCTCGCATATGGCCTTTCAAACACTAAAAGTGTCTAACAAAAGTTAAATGACTATATCGTTTTGTATGAATGAGTGATCAGGATGGTTTCACATCATTTTTGTAGCAAAAACTCTAGGCTACAAGATCCAGTTCTCAAAAGTCTTGTGAACAAATATCTAGTATGTGTTATATGGCCTTATTTCAGTGACTTAAATTTTTTGTTTTTTCAAAAACCACGCATAAACGTTATTTTCTCAGAAATACAAACATGTACATACATGTTGTTCACATATTATTGTAGCCCAGTTTGTGCTGAATACAGTGGTATCAGACTTTAGCCATTAATATGTTTTTAAGCAACTGAAAAAAGCACAAATGTCAAGGCATGTCAAAACTTCTCCAGGGCCCAAAACACCCTCAGACCCCAGAGGGTTAAAGCCTCTGAAAGCAACATTTTCAGCTTTTGCATGAAGCCATTGATTCTCAATGTGATAATGCACAGTTTAAATATAGTATTTCTATGGAAAAATAGCGCTAAAGTACACATTTGTGTACGTTGTGTTTAGCAGCATGGCATTTCATGATAAATTGCTTTTAAAATGGCATATCGAGGGGCCTGGGTAGCTCAGCGAGTAAAAAAGACGCTGACTACCACCCCTGAAGTTGCGAGTTCGAATCCAGGGCATGCTGAGTGACTCCAGCCAGGTCACCTAAGCAACCAAATTGGCCCGGTTGCTAGGGTGGGTAGAGTCACATTAGGTTAACCTCCTCGTGGTTGCTATAATGTGGTTCGCTCTCAGTGGGGCGCGTGGTGAGTTGTGCATTGATGCCGCAGAGAATAGCGTGGGCCTCCACATGCGCTATGTCTCCACGGTAACGTGCTCAACAAGCCACGTGATAAGATGCGCAGATTGATGGTCTCAGACGCGGAGGCAACTGAGATTCGTCCTCCGCTACCCGGATTGAGGCGAGTCACTACACTACCACAAGGACTTAGAGCGCATTGGGATTTGGGCATTCCAAATTGGGGAGAAAAAGGGGAGAAAAAAATGGCATATCGGATGAAACTAGAGACTCTAATCTTTTGACTCAAACAGGTTTCAATGTAAAAACTTAATTAGGTTTAGATGTAGTTTTGTTGGCGTTTCTCCCAAAGACAAACTCCACTGTGATCGGCGCCATGTTGTTTTGTTACATGACTCCATAAGTCAAAAGTTTAACCCTTTACTGACAGAACAGAGTCTCTTGAACTGAGATCAGTCAGTTTAAATGAATTTAAATTATGCGTTGCGTATAGTGAAGCCAAAATACAATGTCTACGCATGTGTAAGCAGTGTCGTATGAAAAGCTTTTTAAATAAGATATCTGCATGTTTGCAGACGGTATGTAATTGAAGTTTTACTGATATTTGCCTTTATACCATTGGATAAGACAGTTAAAAGTTAAAGGGAACTGTTGAGGAAAGAGAGAGAGAGCGAGAGACAGAGAGAGAGAATGAAACACACAAGCACTTTAAACATCAAGAGCTTTGGCGTGTCTGTCGCTGCTTAGATACACTGAGACATTGTACTTAGATGGCTGCTTCACATGCAAGCAGGCGATTCTCATAGTGGTGAATTCTCAGGGCCAGCAAAGCCTTCTCTGCTGGCCTAACATGCTAAATAAATAAATATTTTTCATCCTTTCATTCTCAATCACCTTTTTGCCTATGTATTTTTAATCGCTTTCCACTCTTAATTAATCTACAAACAAATAGAGAAAAATGAAAAGTTTATCCAGTCAGAATTTATTCCTTGATGCTTACAAGCGAAGTGTGACAACTGTTTCACAAATCACATGCCCGAAGCAGTGCATAAGTTTGAGCTCCACCCCGTCAGGCCTTCAGAATTTCTTCAGAATCCCTCAAAAGTGCAAATGAATGAGCATCTAAAGTCAGATTGTCAGATTCATCAGCCAATCAGATTGATTTATTTGTTCTTCGTGGGTGTGATCTTTAGGAAATGTCCCGGTCGAGGCCTTCTAGCTGGTCTTGAGTGACGCAATCACGCTTTAAGTGATGTACGTGATTTGAATTGTCATCACTGCCACAATCACCACTGAGAAAGAGATCCTTATGGATTTAAAAACCTGAGATGTTCTGCATGACTGTGTGATTGCTTAATTTATTAAACAGGAAAGGAGGACTGATTTTCACTTCAAGCAAATTGGTCAGTGCTTTTTGTATTGTTATAGCAACATCAGGAGTTTTCTAAGTGTAAATTAGGCTGATTGAGGATTCAGTGTTGGATCAAGTTTTGAAAAGTAGTGCTGCGTTCCATTCAACTCGGAAAGTCGGATTTTATAACTTCCTACTAGGAAAAGTGCAATGGAATGCATCTTTAAGTCAGAATTACAACTTGTATGCTCCTGCAGAAATTCTCAACTCCGATTTTGGCGAGATGCAGGGGCATGATGTCACACAAACATGTCGACACTCAGGGAGATATACAAAGTGATAAACATTCACTTTATTAAGTAATATCGATAAATGAGTTTGTTTCCACATTACATGATATTAAAGCTTGTTTAACAAACGCCTGCAGAAACAGAAAATAAAACATTATAATCTCTTTTGATAATCGTACACATGAGCACAAATGCTAGCGCTGCAGCATTGTTTATCAGTTGGGTTGCTAGGAGACATCTCTAATGAGAGTCAAACCCCTGCTAAGCTAACGGGAGCATTGCAGTTCCGAATATCGGGGAATGGAATGCATTTATAGTCGGAGATATCAAGTAGGAATTTCCCACATCCAACATGAATAGAACGCAGCATAACTGTGTACCCTGACGAAACGAAATTTATTGCAAGCAACATTTAAATCGCAAATATTATTAGATACATTTTTGAAAAATTATGATTTTTGACGTTCATTTCACAAAACAGTCATGCTCCAGTTAAAATGAGGCTTGCATGAGCATAAGTGTCATTTCAAGTTCTCGCTTTCGTGCGTGGACGTGTTTTTAAAATGTCAGTTGGTATTATTAGTTGACTGCCACGTAATGTATGATAGTGTCTTATTCATTGTGAAACAGTGTTTTCTTAATGGCATGAATCGCACTGAAGGCCTAGACTTAAAATGCCTGGCCCGCGGCTGGATTCTCAGCATTCTTGTGGCTTGAGAATCTAATCGGCCAAATGAAAAAATCTGTCAGCCGATGCCAGTAGTTTAAAAATTCCCAATAACAGCCAATTCATCGGTCGACAACTAGTGTGTATCTAAAAGTTGATTTGAAAAAGGTACAAAACAGGGGCAGTGGTGGCTCAGTGGTTAAGGCTCTAGGTTACTGATTAGATGGTCAGGGGTTCAATCCCCAATACTGCCAAGATGCCACTGTTGGTACCTTAAGCAAGGCCCTTGACCCAATCTGCTCCAGGTGCACCATATCATGGCTGACCCTGCACTCTAACCCCAGCTTGGCTGGGATATGTGAAAAAAAAGAATTTTACTGTATATGTGTAATAAATAAAATTATTATTATAAATTAAAACTCCAATTTTCATCTGATGGGGTATTTTTTGTAATATTATTTTTGATGTGAATAAAGCCAATTACTGTAATTTTGATAACTGTAGCCAACAAAACATTTTTACACTACAGTCATTATCCTCCCGACACCCCCGCAAGACTGCTGTGTGCATTTTCCATTGATTTGTAACGAGTGCACCTAATAAACAAGCAAAAAAAATTAATAAATTCTAGAGCAAATAGTTTTCCTAAAAATTAATGTCTACATATGTGGACAACAGGACTTAAGTTGAGAAATGCTTAAATAATACCAAGCTATAAAAAGTCTGAATTATTCATCAAATTGTTTATGTTTCCAGGAGTGTTGATTATTCATGTTTTTGTGATGTTACAGAAAATACAGCAGATTTTCTGTAAAGCTGAATAAATAATTCTTATTTAAAGTAATGGTCAGCATCATCCAATCACTGCCAACCATGTTAAAATAAAATGCAGCATTATAAAATTCTGAATCTATGTACTGATTACCACTGAGTGGTCCAAACATCATCTGCAGCCCGAAACTGAACTTTTGGTCAGATTTTAGGAGTGAATGCACTTAGCTGCATAGAAAGCTATAGGATGCTCCCTTGCTCCATATTTAGTGAATGACTTAACCTTGAGTGTGCTGCCTGTCTTCACTGGTCTCAGAGCAGTTAAAGTTGCACCTTATTTTCATCTTAACTCCATATAAAGCCTCTGAAAACAAAAATGTTCAGCTTTTGGATGAACCCATTTATTCTCAATGTAAAAATCCACAGTAAACATATAGGAATGCATTAACTAATGTTAATGAACAGAATCATATTGCACAGAGATAACAAAATTAAACAAAACAAAATGTATATTAAAATGAAGCTAAATGACCCACAGATGTTAGAGCTGAAAGTTATTCAAAATAACTAACTTGTTTTTTTCTTCTTTTGAGGAAATGCAGTGCAAGTTTCCACATATGTGGACATCATGTTTATCAGGGCACTGATGTGTGAAAAATGAACAGATTTTTTAAAGCGCCATATCAAATGAAACTACTCTTTACAACCCAACAGGTTTCAGTGAAAAAACATAAAGAGATTTCTTGCCAGAGGCACTTTTTTTGGTGCTGCATCCATAGAAGTGCTTCAAGGAAATCAAAGGCATATTGTTGTGTCACGTGAATCGGCGCAGCAGAATTTAACCCTTTAAATGACAGTCTAGAGTCTTGTGAAAAGTATTAAGTCCGTTTTTTTCATTTTTATTATGCGTTGCGTATAGCGAAGCCAAAATACAACATCCACGCATGTGGACGTGGTTACGAGGTTATTTAAAACTAAATAGAGGAAGAAAAAAATAAGAAGAAAAGAGAGGAGAGGATCATAGGCTAAGATTAATTCTGACAAATTACATGTTTTTTTTATACACACACACACACACACACACACACACACACCATGATCTCAGTGACACTGCAGTTCTATCAGGGTACATCTTAGTCCTCACATTCACCTTTAAGAAGACTTACGTAAGACACTCTACCATGACGCTTTTGTATTTTATCTAACACAGTCTGACTATCTCACATCTCAGTAAGACCACCGTGTCCTCCAACACAGATGGATAAGCAAACCAAACACAACTTTTGTTCAAGGAGCAGCTATTCTCCCATATTATTTATAGCAGAACTGTCCCTGTGCTCTCGTATCTAGTGGAAAATCAAGTGTGCTCTCTGGAGAGCAAACAGCAGTCAGGCTCTTAGATGAATGAGAGATGCTTTCCAAAACTGATGCCAGTTCAGCTGTTCTACTGACTCACAAAGGAGAGTTTTCGCTTGAATGACCCATCTCGTGAGCGGGGGTGGTTTAACTGCTGTTCTCGTGCACTCTCATGAACGTGCACAGGAGAGCAACGGTCGGTGAAGATTTTCACTAAATGATAAGATCGATTTTGGTTTGTTTCTCACCAAACCTTATTGTATGCCTTCAGAACAAGGCACGAGTCACATGTAATTATTTATTAGACTTCTGAATAATACTTTTGCATTCTTTTGAAGCTTGAAGAGAAGGTCACCATTCACTGCTTTGTATGACATCACTGAGCAGATTTGTTTTTTAAATGTCTCCCTCTGTGTACCGAAAAAGAAAGAAAGTCATTTTGGTTTAGAAAAACAGGAGAGTGAGTAAATAACAACTGAATTTTCATTTTTGGGTGAACTATCCCTTTAAGTACTCAAGAAGCAGAGCAATTTCTTAAACTTGATTGTGGGTTGTTAGTGAGTAAAACGCAGTTTTTTGCGTTGAAATACCATGCACAAAAGTGGTAAATTCGCCCCAGTGTGTCTTTTAACGTTTATGGACAGGCCCTATTCACTTTTAATATAAGTGCCTTGTATTAATATAAGTGCAACTTGTATTGAACCTGGTTATATTTACAATGCAACTCACTTTATTTTACTGAAATGTGATTGTAGTTAATTATACTAATATATGTTAAAATTGAGGCCCTCTGACAGAGACAGTGAATCGTGGGTAAGTAGACATCCTTATCTTTATGTTCATAAGGTGTCATATTTACAACACAGAGACACAGAAACATACTGGTGCCAACACCATCACGCAAAAACAGATTCATTCTGCATGCACACAGCTAACTGATTTCACACACATACAAGTTCAGTGTGCAGCATATCCAGAATCTGTACTCATCTGCATCCTCCTCACATCACTTGCAGTACAAAAGAAGAGGAAGAACATGAGAAACTGAGTCCTAAAAATATCCTGCTGCATTGCCAGACTTCTCGCCCTCTCCCTATTCCTGCTGCATTATGTAACATTGGATCGTTGCTATGGCAAATGAGACTTCAGAGTCCACACCTCCAAACAAGCTGAATCTAGTCAAAAGCATGCTTTTTAGTTGTATGTTTGGCCTTTTTACCACTTTTTAGTAAGAGGAGAGTTGATAGAAGACTAGAAATTATGGAGGTAACAGAAGTGGAAATGTTGCAAGCAGGATTCAAACTCGTGTTGCTCACATGGGCACCAAAGTTCATTGTGTTAACCACTGGGCAATGGCTTGAACGAAGGACATATGCGTATCTACATTTGTTATGTTATTTGAAATACCATTGATATTAGTGTTAATATCTGTACTATAACTACTGCTATTACATAGAATACCACCACTAGCCATTTCTTATTAAAGTCATTATCTTAAAATACATCTTATTAGGAGCCATATCAATAGGGTCTTGGGAGAAGTGATTGCTCCAGAGTTATATTATGGTGATGTAATTTTATGTAAATTTATTCTTGCATGCAGTATCACTAATGCTTTGCAACTGCAACTCTAACCCAGATAAACCCAGCCAATGAGAACTTTCAATCCTCCAAACAATCTGAGAGAGGAAGGGAAAGATAAGTTCAGCCTTTCTATTATTCTTTCTGTAACAATGTTAGAAAATAAAGACAACAAAAATTAAAATTGATTCCATTTTCTTTTCTAATAAATGCCCTGGTCTTATTGTGCATGGTTAATCAGTGAATGTTATTCTAATGATTTTTGATCAAAATGTAACTCAACATTTCTGCTGATATAACCAAGGCTGTGTTGGCAGGGCCAAGTAATATTAACCAATAATATCATAGCCCAACTTTCATGATTTAATAAAATCCTGATGGATAAAATCGTCATGTCCTACATTATTTTCCTATTTATTATATTTAGTTTCACTCAGAAATATGCGTCCTTAATTGCACCTTTCAAGTCAATAGCAGACAACAGGATGACAATGTGGATGACTTTGTGCCCCCCTTTTGTGCAGCTTGTAGGGGGTGAAAGCTTGTTAGTTTGTAAGCTGCTTTGATCCCTGCGTGACACAGATTTGAAATAAAATTGAACTCAGCCAGAGGACAAGCTACATTTGGTAAAAATTACTTAACCACAAAAGGCCACCATTTGTTCAGGCCAAATGCTAGAAAAAAAAATAAAAAATTCTGGAAAAAAAGGTGTGCGTATACACTGATGAGCCAAAACATTATGACCACCTGCCTAATATGCTGTTGGTCCTCCGCGTGCCACCAAAACAGCACCAACCTGCTGAGGCATGGACTCTACAAGACCCCTGAAGGTGTCCTGTGCTATCTGGCACCAAGATGTTAGCAGCAGATCCTTCAAGTCCAGTAAGTTGCGAGATGGATCCACCGTGGATCAGACTTGTTGGTCCAGCACATTCCACAGATGCTCAATCAGATTGAGATCTAGGGAATTGGAGGCCAGGGCAACACCTTGAACTCTTCATCATGTTTCTCAAACCATTCCCGAACAATGTGTGCAGTCTGGCAGTGCGCATTATCCTGCTGAAAGACACCACTTCCATCAGGGAATACCGTTGCCATGAAGGGTTGTATCTGGTCTGCAACGATGTTTAGGTAGGTGGCACGTGTCAAATTGATGTCCACATGAATGGCCGGACCCAGGGTCCCTCATCGGACCAGGCGACCTTCTTCCACTGCTCCAAGGTCCAGTTCTGACCCTCGCATGCTCATTGTAGGCGCTTTCGACGGTGGGCAGGGGTCATCGTGGGCAGCCCCATATGCAGCAGTGTGCGATGCACTGTGTTGTGACACATTCCTACCGTAACCATCATTGAAATTTTCTGTGACTTGTGCAATAGTAGACCCTCTGTCGGTTCGGACCAGATGGGATAGCCTTCATTATCCTCACGCACCGATGAGCCTTGTGTGCCCAACACCCTGTCGCCAGTTTGTCCCTCCTCGGACCTCTGTCGGTAGGTACTCACCACTGCTGGCCTGGATCACCCCACAAGCCTTGCCCTTTCAGAGATACTCTGACCAAGTCATCTGGCCATAACAATCTGGCCCTTATCAAAGTCGCTCAGGTCTTTCCTCCTGCCCATTTCTCCTGCATTCAACACGTTGACTACGAGAACTGATTGTTCGCTTACCATCTAATCTACCAAGACCTTGACATGTGGCCATGTTAGGAGATGATCAACGTTATTTGCTTCACCTGAGAGTGGCCATAATGTTTTGACTCATCAGTGTATGTATATATATATATATATATATATATATATATATATATATATATATATATATATATATATATATATATGCAACTTTATACCTTTATATACTTTATATATATTGCATAAAGACAATGAAGCATTTGCACTGTGGCATTATTTTCATGATAATTAAGCATATATTACAGTAATGAGAACCATCCTGTATGAACACAATGTATTTTTTTTTAATTATTATTATTAAAATCAGCATTAATTAAAGGTACAACAAATACTTCAGTGATGTAGTATTAATAATGCAGAAGGACTTTACCATTTAAAAAAATATATAAACACATTATAGAAATAAGAATGGAAAAAAAGATTTTCTTTTTCATTACTGTAATGAGAATTGGGGGTGAAATATGATATGGAGATGTTCTTGATAGGCTTCATGAGATTACTAATCCCAACACCAAGGATGAAACCAATTGTTCAGGAAATAAATTAAAATCTAAAAAAAAAAAAGAAGAAAAAAAAAAAGATCACTAAAATTAATACTGTCTTTGATCTGTCTATGGTGGTAGTTATGGCCCTGCCTAATACAATGCCATTTCTAAATGACTTCATGTGTCTATTTGTGTTATGCATACACGTACATGTGTGAGTGGTATTTTAAAACCTCTTCAGAATGATTATTACTGAGATAAGACAAACATAGAGTGAGAGGTTTTAAGAATAGGTTTGCTTTCTACCATCTTAGCTGCACAAACTACACTGAGTATAAGCACTCTCAATTCATGTTTAATGATCAATGCATTCATTGGGTAGTGTGTCTTATCCTTTTCATATGTGAGAAGGAGGACATGTCTACTGGGAGGAAGGGTCCAGACATGTCAGGATTTCCAAGAGAAATAACACACATAGACATACACATCAATGCACACACACACACACACACACACACAGAATGTGGGGGATTAAGTGTTTTGAGCCCAGTCATTGTGCTATTGCCCATGGGCGACACATTACATAGATTTATTGGATGAAGCCTGGCTGCATGCATGTTACTTTGTGTGTGGGTATGTTTGTGTTTAATGAAAAAATGTATTTAAGATACTTATATGTGATTTAAGTATAGATGCTTTAAATGCATTGTCAGCGACTTGAGCTGTATTTGGGCGTGTTTTTTTCTGACTGAGCCAAAAGTAAAAAGCATGAGTGCAGATTTGAAGGCTAATGGCCTCACTGATGGACATTTATGGGACTATTCATTTAAGCTTTACTGTGTTATTACGCTGCACTGGCAGCATGAAGAAACATAAAACACTGAAACACATTACTGACCTCAGCCCAGCAGCACCATGGGATACCGACTGCTGTACATTTACTACAGAAGAGCCTTCAAGACATACCTCAGGCTTAATTACAGAAACAAATGCGCTTTAGATGCTGTACATGACTATACTGGTCACATAAGCCAAGTATAGTTTAGTAACCTTTCATTAATCTACAGTATGTGTGAAAGTGTGGGTGGATTCTGAAAAAAAAATATTTTTCTTTTAAAGAATATATAGCCTAGTCCAATACAGTAAACAAGTAACCCAACATGCTTATCAGAAACTTGTATTTGCTTACATTTCAGCTCTTCTGTTGTTCTTGAAAAGGCAGTCATTATAGTAATGCAAAGTTGCTAATAGTGACAGTCCAATATATCGTCTGATATTTGGCCATTTTGAGATTATTTGCCAATTAATAGAAGTGTCAGTTCCAAAATCTACCCTTGGAATTGATAATGAATTTTTTCCCCCTTTTTATTTCGTTGCGTTTTTATAACATGTATGTAAACACGCTCACTGATAACTACCAAATATCAGCTTATTCAAAAAATAAGAAAACCGCGTTTACATGAGATTTGAAATAATCAGATTATTCTCTGCTTTTGATGTCAAAATGTAAACAGTCATTCGCACAACATTTGCGCATTTATTGGATAAACTTGTAAGAATGGCAGTAAATCAGGGTAATCACAAAATCAGAGTTATTAGCAAAAATCTACCAGTGCCAATTGTTTTATTCTTAAACCATTTATGACCTAAAACGTTGTCAGCTTATCAAGCATAATCGGTGTAAGGTTTAACACTTATTATTTGTTTAACCTAAACTGATATTTAATTTATTAAATATATGTATTGGAAAATCAGAGCAAATTTTGTAATATTGTGTAAAATAAATTTCAGCAGTTTTGTGTACATCTGATTTACTAACATTACAATAAATCTTACAGTAGGCCTATATGTTAACATATGTGTATTATATCGGCCACCTTGCTCTGTAGATACTGGCATTACATCAGTTATTGAATATCTCATATCGTTCAACCACTAGTTACTTCTGAAAGACCAGACACAAGAATTGGTTCAGATTTTGCACAAATCAGTTGTTTAACCCTGTAAAGCCTGACATATGAAAGAACTGTCAGAAAATTCAATTTTTTTTAGTACTATTACACAAACTATAAAAAGAAATCATAAAAAAATCAAAATAGATTGCACATGTTTTTTTATGCATCATATTTGATACATTGGGCTTTAAAAGTCATTATCATCCTGAGGTCCAGCACTTCATATTTGTGTAGGACAATTGTTATTTAAGTTTTTCTTAGCCCATACATGCTATAGTGGTAACTCTAGGGGTATTATCAGAGGACCCCCCTGGGCTTTTCAGAGATACCAAATGATTGAGAGTTTGGCCATGACAACTTCCTCTCCTTGGTCTATAAATACGGATTGAAATGTATCACAGTTCAGTTCAGCACATCAAATAAAATATGGATAAAACATTCTTTTTTTCAATAAACAATTTTTATCATATGTATTTTATGCACCAAACACTATATTGACATTTAAAAAAGGGAAATTCTAAAACTTCTTTTGCTGGGTCTCAGGAACTTATGGTAAGATGACATCATAATAGTAAAACAATGAGATCTTTATAATGACAGAGCAGGCTGCATATATGAAAATACACAGAAATATTAGTTCACACTTTTTCATGAATGTAATGTAATGGTGATTGAGAGAAGCCTGTTGTATCATATTTGATACATGGATTTCAAAGGGGGGTTTTCAATAAAATAATAAACAAAATTTTAACAAAGCACAAGTTAAGAGTCACTTTTTGTGCAAGTCTGCAGCCATTTTAAATAGATCGATATAAATATTGAAACCACTTTCTTTCACAAATATCCACTAGATGGTGCCATAAACATGTCATACTTACATACCATAGGTTGTTTGTCTCGTCAGCTTGAACAGAGAGTGAAACAGGAGCCATCAAACATTGTGTATCATATTTGATACACATGGTGTTATAAAGTTAAAGTAACCGTAACTATATATATTAAAATTTACATGGTATTCCTGCTTACTCTGCATCATTTAATTGAGGCCCAAAATCAGGCTAGCTCCAGTTACACTTAAAAAAAAAAAAAAGATTTTTGCTGCTTGTTCAATTTACTTAATTAAAATGAACTAAATCAACAAAATTCTAGAAAATTTTGTCACAACTTGATTTTATTGCGTTCTATCTATTTAAATTGAATATAAATGGGGATACTTGCTAGTATTTAATGTTTTGTTGTGTTGAGATTTAGAAGAGTTTCTGTTATGTTGCAGTTTTGGGGGTTACTATTATTTTGAAGAGTGGAGCTTGAGCTAACGATGAGGATGGGTAAATGTTGCATTTGAAATTGTTTGCTTGATTCATTGAGCAAATGCTGTGCTAACCATAGCATAGCTATTAAACTACACTCTGTAGTGCTTCCACCAAGCCTGTATTTAGCATGCTAACATTCACTTTCACTAGTTAATACATAAAGAAATAAAATATTTATTTGAGTTACAATGACATGTCTAATTTGGTTGGGTTTACCCAATTCAAGTGTATGTGTTGAGATACATAGTAATTTTAAGTTAAGAAAACTAATTTCAAACACATGGAACCACTATTCATGATTGAATAAAGTTCAGCCAAAGAGCTAATGAGAGTAAACAGTGTGCATGTGACATACTGTAGCTGTAACGATAACTTTCTGGAAGTTCTACAAAAAATCCTGCTGTCACATGAGGTTTTATAAGTGTTTGTTTCTGTTAGCTGTCTGTCATACTCAGTCCAGCCTCCAAAACAGATCCTGGTGCCTTGTCTCATAGGGAAATGTACTTATCTCAGTTCAACAAAAACATATGACCAGCAAGCTGCTGCGAGAGATAAGACAGGGTACAGTGAGCTGCTCTCTCAGTCACACACACTAGAGACAAGTCTCAAGCAACTTTCACACAAAACCACAATTTTTTTTAGTCATGAAACAATGTACATGTAAATAACATGGCACAGGAACATGGTAATTATCAGGTACCATGGAATGTACAGGGTTCACACACCTTTTGCCCAATGATTTCCCATGATTCTTAAATTCCAGTTGTTTGTGAATACTATGGCTAGGTATTGATATAGATTTCCCGATTTGATTCTGATTCACAAGCTCATGAAAAGATTTGATTCGATTCCGATTTCAATTCGATATCTATTCATATGGGTATATTTCAGTTATAATGTCACTTTTGCTTACATATGAAATAAATTCTCTCCCAGCTAATGCTGTTAATTATACAGGTGACCTTCTATCTAGGTACAATGTGATTTATTTATATTTATTATATTTTATTCATTTTTCATTACTTTAGTCACATTTTAGCTTTTTATAAATAAAAACATCCATGTATTCAATCAATATATAAGATATTATATTTCATATATTATTTTTGTTACATGTTTATTGTTTAATTGCATAATTTGTACTATTTACAAGTATTTATAATTATTTTTGAACACGTGCTAAAAATGGTACTGTCTCTTTAACAAAACCGGCACTTCTGGGTGTTAAAAGAGACATTTTTCAATGACAAATGGATTGTGTGGATCTCGTCTTTGGAGACACATGGAACAACTTTTACTCTCGACACGTTGTGAAAGCATCTCGCTGCTGAATACTCCACTACTATACTGCACAATTACTGGTGAGTGAAATCTAAACATTAACCAACCAGTTGCCAAATATACACATTTCAGTTGCATAGCATAAAATCTGGTTGCAAATGTGAGTGATTTCCTCTCATTGTAGTGTGGGGTTGCGCACAGCGTAAAAGATTGATCTTGGGATTTAAGAATCGATATCAAATGAAGATCAAAATGCATTGGAAAATCAGTATTTTTACCCACCCCTTGTGATTACTGGATAAGGAATTAAATAAAAAACAAACCAAAAAAAAAAAAAAAAAAAGAACTGCCGCTCACTGGATGTTTTTTGTTTTTGGCACCATTCTGAGTAAATTCTAGAGACTGTTGTGTGTGAAAATCCCAGAAGATCAGCAGTTACAGAAATACTCAAACCAGCCCGTCTGGCACCAACAATCATGCCACGGTCCAAATCACTGAGATCACATTTTTTTCCCCCATTCTGATGGTTGATGTGAACATTAACTGAAGCTCCTGACCCGTATCTGGATGATTTTATGCATTGCACTGCTGCCACACGATTGGCTGATTAGATAATCACATAAATAAATAGGTGTACAGGTGTTCCTAATAAAGTGCTCACTGAGTGTATGTATCCTCTCTGGGACATGCATTGGTAATTCAGCTATAATACATACTACGTTACGTTACTAAAAAGGAATAAGCTACCGGTAGTTTGCCAACACAAAAACTCTTTTTGCCTTTGTTTCACCCTCTAGCATTCAATTTTCTGCTCAGGCTCTCTTTCTCTCTACCCTCTTGGTTTGCTCCAGAGATCCTTTGCTCTCTGGCACCCCCCACTCCCATCCCATCTGCTTTCTCCAAACTCAGGTGTTTGCCACCATTTCTCTACTTACATCAGACACTTTCAAATCTCTGAGGTCCATTTCATTATACCAGGATTAAAGATTAACACCAGTCAATCAAAGTCAAATCAAATAGCCAGTAACCCAGTTGATCAGTCTGTACAGGCTGAAATGGTCATCATTATTGAATATTGTTATATTATCAACTGAAAAACATATATGAATGGAATAATCAACTATGCAACATTTTGCCTTCCCAGTCTGTCAGCATCTGTTCTCCTGTTATAACTCCCCACTTTCCTCCTCTCCGTCTCTCCCATTCTGATCCATTCATCCTTGCATGGGTCTATCAGATTGCAAAGGGATCAGTCACATTTTAATTAAAATCCTATAGAAGGACCCTATATAATCCCTCCCTGGTTTAAGAAGCTTGCCAAAGAGACAGCACAAAAGACTCAAACATAAATCTTTGTTTTATGCTGTCCTTAGGCTGTAATCTAATCCATCCGGTGAAAGAATTTGTCAGGCAGGCTCATGTCTCTTCAAACAAATCTTAATCTAACACCAAACACTGTTAACATTAAACACTCTATTTACACAATATCATAACTCCAAATCATGAAAACTATGATTATGTATAACAATAATGCTTGTTGATGAGTATATTGATTAACAAAGTAAATCACATTGTATAATCAGACAAGAAGATGTGGTCCTATTGTCAGGACAACCTGTTGCCATGAACTGTGGTGGTCCCTGTTTTAAAGGAGGGGGATGTGATATTTGTATGTTTGATCATGCAGATTTTAAGTGAGTTGTCTTAATCCTTAATATAAAATATAAATGCATCCTGACACACATTGTACATATTAAGCAATAAGCTAACTGTCTGTGATAAATAGTCAGGATTTAAGAGGCTTCTTTAACAAGCAGTAAGAAACAGGATGATGAGTCATCACACAACAGATGGAAGGATTTGAAAAAGCAGATGGCCTGCTACATGTGGTCAATTGATCCACAATTCTCAATTATATTAGCCACATATTTTTATCAACTCAAAGACATAGTTTGGTTTATCACATAAAATGGTCCTGTTTAAAGAGATAGCAAAAAATATGTATTTCTGATATAGAGCAATTTTACTTTACATATTCTTGACTGAAATGCTCTGTTTGGAAGAGCTCAGGCTACACTTTGAGTAGTTAGTATTAAGGGCCACTGATTAATTGGATTCAAACCCCTGCTTTACAGGACTAAGAGAGTCTCTATTACTGCACATCAACAACTGATATTTAAGAGCTCTTGTGATCAGGAGGTTTGATGGAGACCCCAAGATTTCAGGGAAACGTTTAAAACAATAGGAGCGCCCCAAACCACAAACTGCACTATTCTATGTCATTTTGTAGTGTAAGTAGTGTGAGTAGTATGATAACACTGAAAATGCAACAAAAAGAAGTGTACTTTGAGTCCCTTGAAGATGTACTTCTTCAGCCGTAAAAATGGAGTGTGTAATGTTGGACACTTAAAGGTGCACTCAGTAATTTTTATCCCTCATTAAAAATGTTTTACCCAGAAGAGATTAATTGTAATTTTGAAACATATCTATAAAACAATGAGCTCTCACATGAGATGAATACTCCAATTCTACCAGTAACTTTATAAAAGCTGTTATATTCCACATGGAGAGGGTCCCCTCATGGGGGTTGCCATGTTAGAATCACATGACCAGCCAAATACTACTCGCTTAATCACAGTAACAACACTTTTATTGGTCACATTTACTTTTGGATTAAATTAATTGTGGCTGACTGTGAATAGTGAATTTCTACAATGGCATCTGTAACTAAAAACGACTGATTTTGAATGATGCTGCATCCATGCCACTAGGTGTCACTGTGTCCAAGTTAAAAAAGTTACTGTGTGCACCTTTAATGCACTCAGCACTCGCGGCTTTCCGTACGCAGCGCATAATGGAGGATGTAGCAACTAGTGGAACTTCAGTGGATATAGCACCAAACAAATGTAAGTTGAATGCTTTAGCATCACCCCATGCTGTGTGAATATATACGCTGTTTGAGATACAAGTGTTGAACTGAGGTCGGCTAATGTGTTAAAGCTAGCAGCAACACATCGCATGCATTTGAAACGTCACTCCATCAGCTGTTAAATGGCAAATGCTTCGATGTAGTAAAAAAAAGTTAAGTGCTCCATTTGGGACAATCCTACACATTAGAAATTCAAACACTACACGGCTGAGTGCATAGTGTATATTGTAAGTGCATAGTGTGTATTTGGTGAATATTTGGGTCACAGCTCAATTATTGAACTGAGGTGGACTAACGCACTAAAGTTAGCGGCAACACATTGCATGCGTTTGAAAACGTCACATCCGTCAGCTGTTAAACGGCGAATGCTTCTGTGTAGTAAATAAATCGATAAGTGTTTCATTTGGGATGATCCTACACTTTGGAAATTCATACACTACACGGATGAGTGCATAGTGTATATTGTAAGTGCATAGTGTATAGTGCGTCATTTTGTCACACAGCTAATGTCACACAATTTTACAGCTCAAATAATACACAAGTTTTAACATAAGAATTAATGTAAGCACTTTTATAAAACTATAAGCTTCTCATTTTTGCCTTTAAACCCTCCAAAAATTGGCCCCATTCACTTCCATTGTAAGTGCCTCATTGTAGCTAATCTTGACTTCTGCTTTTTTTTTTTTTTTTTTTTTTTTTTTTTAGATAAGGAGATATAGTTCGAATTTATTTTTTCTGGTGATCAGCATTATGCTGTCGACTGATCTTAACATGTTTTGAACCCGGAATATTCCTTAAAAAATAACTTCGATAACTAAAAGCGCCTCGAGACACTTGCAGTTCCATTCCTTGCGCTGCTTCTTGCTTTTTTAACGCCCCCTAGGATTTTTACTGTTGACTGAACACATCTAAAAACAAATATACCTCATGAGCGTGTTTCCAAAAAGCAGGTGTTGAGCTGGTCGAGAATATTCCCTCAGCTGTTTATAACCGCGCCAGCATCACGCACCTGTTCTCCGGTTTCCGTCGCCTCATGTTATGTAAAAGCATCAACCGCATAATCTCACCGACTACATCAATCCTTGGGCGATTTGTGATTGTTTGACGAAGGACCAAACACATCACGTTTTGTCATATGGTGTAATTGCTTGGATTACTTTTATATTAACAGTCGATTTAGATAGCAGCACAAGTATTATATATATTTTTATAGATGGTTTACTGACAGACCAACGTTATATGCGCTCGCGACCACGCACCCGTGTCAGCGTCGCGTTTTAATCCCGAAGGAAATCCCACGCTGGTCAAAATATTTTCGCACACTTTTATTTGTCTGAATAGACACAACATGTAAATTATTAACTTACCCATCCCACAAGAAGATACTCCTTCAGCAGAATATACAGCCTCCACCCCGTAATCTTCCTTGCAATATAATCCTTCCGTTTAATTGCACAAAAATAAATTCAGGATTTTAACGAAATGACTTTAAAAGAACGGGGCTGGCAAACCGAATTCAGCGCGTCCTCAGTATTTGGACCAAGTTGTTGCCTACAAGCAGCAACAAATATTTATCTGTCCTGACGCCGCATGTCCTGTGACAGATAGCGCAAACGTGCTCGCGCTCCCCGTTGACCGCTGATTCAATCCATTCGCCGCACCGAAACATGACACTGCACATTTCCACCTCCACACCGTGATTAAAACACACACACACACACACACACACACACTAAAGAATGGCAACTATCTACCAGTTCAAGCCATTTTTATTTCAATTAGACTATATAAATTGGAGTGTGGCATTCAGGAGAGGCACATGCTCCAGTAACTCTGCTCTGGCTCTAGGAACCTCTGCCAGGGCTGTAAGGGCACGGAGGTCATTGGCACACACTGCTGTATGCTCTCACCACCAGCTGAAGCAGAGAGGCGATGGCACCTGCTTTCAACACCTCGTACTTACCTGGAATAAGGCAGACATTAAGATGTACAGCGGCCCCAATATGTTTTTGAGCACTTAAGCCACACTTAAATATGCATTAATATCTTTGCATTATATAATCAAATATCAAACCAAGTGGTATTTCTATTAAAGAAAAATAGCACAAGCACAGTTTTTAAGCAAAATATTGCCATAAAAAAGTTTGTTAAATTTCAAGTGATAACGTAATAGATATATTATATATTCAAAATTAAGACAAAAGTATTTGGCCACTTTCTGGTTGTAAGACGTTAGTGCAACATACCTATATTTAGTGTGACTACAGCTATAATTGACTATAGTTAACTCGAACTTCACATGTGATTAAATTAAACACATGTGGCAGCCAGAAGTTTGGAATAATGTACAGATTTTGCTCTTACGGAAAGAAATTGGTACTTTTATTCACCAAAGTGGCATTCAACTGATCACAATGTATAGTCAGGACATTAATAACATGACAAATTACTATTACAATTAAAAAAAATAAAAAATAAATAAAATACAAATTCAGAACTTCTTAAACTACTTCAAAGAGATTTCATCAAAAAAATCCTCCATGTGCCGCAATGACAGCTTTGCAGATCCTTGGCATTCTAGCTGTCAGTTTGTCCAGATACTCAGGTGACATTTCACCTCACTCTTCCTGTAGCACTTGCCATAGATGTGGCTGTCTTGTCGGGCACTTCTCACACACCTTACAGTCTAACTGATCCCACAAAAGCTCAATGGGGTTAAGATCCATAACACTCTTTTCCAATTATCTGTTGTCCAATGTCTGTGTTTCTTTGCCCACTCTAACCTTTTCTTTTTGTTTTTCTGTTTCAAAAGTGGCTTTTTCTTTGCAATTCTTCCCATAAGGCCTGCACCCCTGAGTCTTCTCTTTACTGTTGTACATGAAACTGGTGTTGAGCGGGTAGAATTCAATGAAGCTGTCAGCTGAGGACATGTGAGGCGTCTATTTCTCAAACTAGAGACTGATGTACTTATCCTCTTGTTTATTTGTACATCTGGCCTTCCACATCTCTTTCTGTCCTTGTTAGAGCCAGTTGTCCTTTGTCTTTGAAGACTGTAGTGTACACCTTTGTATGAAATCTTCAGTTTTTTGGCAATTTCAAGCATTGTATAGCCTTCATTCCTCAAAACAATGATTGACTGATGAGTTTCTAGAGAAAGCTGTTTCTTTTTTGCCATTTTTGACCTAATATTGACCTTAAGACATGTCAGTCTATTGCATACTGTGGCAACTCAAAAACAAAAAGACAATGTTCTTCATTTAACGAACCAAATAGCTTTCAACTGTGTTTGATATAATGACAAGTGATTTTCTAGTACCAAATTATCAATTTAGCATGATTATTCAAGGATAAGGTGTTGGAGTGATGGCTGCTGGAAATGGGGCCTGTCTAGATTTGATCAAAAATGACTTTTTTCAAATAGTGATGGTGCTGTTTTTTACATCAGTACTGTCCTGACTATACTTTGTGATCAGTTGAATGCCACTTTGGTGAATCAAAGTACCAATTTCCTTCCAAAACAGCAAAATCTGTACATTATTCCAAACTTTTGACCGCCAGTGTACATCCACTAAAAATGACCTTGGGACCAGAAATGGCAAAAATATCTCAGAAAAGTTAAGTTAGTCCTGAGATAAAGTCTAGTATCATTTATTTGCAAATGCCACAATTGGTTTGATATTTTCCCTTATGCAATGACATTTATACATTTTTAATTGTGACTTGCAGGTGCTGTAAGCTTTTTTTATTTATTTATTTATTTTAGGGGATGGTATGCAGAAAATGTTCCCTGAAAGATATCGCTGAAATAAGTAACCTGAGATGTCACTCCAGTCTCTATGACAGAACTAGACTGTGTAAACAAAATGGCGAATGCGGGCCACGGACACATTCTTTAAACAGCCAATCAGAAGACTTTAGATGTGCTTTCTGCCTGTCAATCATTTTGCGTGTTCTCATAGTGTAGTAGTTGAAGCTGATCATTCAGTTTTCAGAGACAGATTCATGACAGTCCTCAGCTGAGGGCGCTATTTTGCTAGTGTTGCATTTGACAAAGGTGAGAAGATATGGAGCTATATATGTGCCACAATTCTGCGTAATCAAGATGTTATTTTGAGAACACAAAAGGTATTTTGCATACACGTGAACTCAGTTTTGTAAAGCAATGTCCCTTCTTGCAAAGATTTATTTTATTTTTAGCAAATGAAAATCAATTTTGTGCTCAAATAAAGTTTATTTGAATGTGAATCTGCACAGAATTCTGAAATGTTACTCCACTGTTTTTGCGTGTGCAAGATCTCACTTGCTCTCTCCTCATACCCACTCTGCGTGCACTCATAGCTTTGACTGTTCGCTTGCTCAACAGGGTCACAGCGTGGTACAGTGTGCCAGAATTTCAGCCAATCAGAGATGGGGGGGGGGGGTATATTTGGACCAACTTTATATTAGGTGTCTTTAACTACTTTGTAGTTAAGCATATGATACAATGTACTTATTATGCACATAAGGGTTTTTGCATTGTACTTATATTTAAAGTACCTGCATGTAGTTACATCTGTAGTTACACTGTTAACCTTACCCCTAACCCTAAACCTAATCTAACACTAACCCTTACCCTAAACCTGCTTCTAAACTTATCTGTACCTCAACCTCAGTAGCAGCAAATGTGAATCTTGTGAGAATTTTGCAGAACAACATGTAGTTACACAATAATTAAATTGTATTGTATGTATTTTAATGTTAGTGCATAGTAGTTAAAGACACCTAATATAAAGTGGGACCAAATATTTTACCATTGGCTAGATCACAGATCATACTGCTAATCAAAACAGGAAGAAGAGAAGAAGGGGATAGTTTGTTTTCAACAATGGAAATGTGTAATATACCTTTTTTAGTCTATACAATGTACAATTTTTAAGTCTGTACACTGCCAATATGCTTACTAGCTAGCTAATTATCTGGCTAGCTCTCCTAGTATGGTCTATATTATTTGGTTCTCTTGGCTAACTATCTACTTTACCAAGTTACACTTACTGTACGTAGCTACTAGCTTGACCATGTTAGCTACCACATTCATTTGAAATGGTATCAATTTAATCTCCCCCATGTGAAAAACTCTTTAAGACCAATGTAATAGTGTAGTTTTGGGTGAACTTTATTTGACTTCTATCTATCCCACAGGATATTCTGAGAGAGCAGTTTATTATAATCAATGTGATAAAATTACAGTCTGCCATGGATCAGCAACAACTGAACCTTCTTCTTCTTTTTGTAATTATTTCATGAAATATTATTTCTTTAATAAACATGTTATTTTGTCTACCTTCTTTAATGTGCCGGACCATGAATACGCATGGCCAGCCCCCAATTGGGCTAATCAGCGGAGGAGAGGAATAAATGCAGCGGAATGTGGCAGTTCGGGAGAGAGAGAGCCACATGCAGCTGCCATGTGTGTGTTTATGTTCTTGTGTCTTTTTGTTTAAGTTCCTATTAAAATATTACTTTGATTGTTCAGCCGGTTCCCGCCTCCTCCTTTCCCATTACAAAATGTTACAGGGGCCTTTCTAATTCAATGGCTCAGTCTCATGGAATTTCCAGAACGGCTAAAATAGAGCGCAACAGGCCACGTTCACACAGCAACAGAATACGGTTTTCAGTCCTGTTTTGAGTGCTTTATACGGTTATGTTCACACACAAGTCAGTTATTTACGAGTGTCACAACCGCATTCTATAACTGAACTGACACCCGCAAATTTTCAGGACTCACGACCGCATTTTTGGCAAACATGTGCTGTGTGAATGGAACCGTACTGGACAACTAGTTGTTAGTCACATTATATAATGTGAGAAAGAACGCAGTGCACTGTACACGCCAGTGTCTCGTGTTAATCATGAGGGGTTTCGTTTACTCACAGAGATGGAGATATGAGCTGCATGTCATCTGAAGATCCAACTGCTGTCTTTCACCAAAGCTGATTAAGATTGCGAGTCGTGCAACAAATGCTGCACTCTGAACTTGGTTAAAAATCATTCAAAGCCGCTGACGGTTAATTGTGATTTGATGAATGAACTTGCGCCTCATATGGACTTGTTTATTTAATAAAGCGTTTTCAATTGTAATAAGACATGATGGTGTTATGGATGTTGCCATCTTTAATATTTACTTCAGTCACTATGGATGCAGCCATTAGAATACGGTTGTGACTTAGGTTGTTCATTCATACAGACAGTATTCAAGCTGCTACTATAAGATGTTGTATGAACAGGACATTTCAAGACTCATACCTGTCCAGTAAATGCGGTTGTCAATCCCAAACACTGACTGTGTGAATGTAGCCACAGTCTGGTTACAGAAGTACAAATCCCATGAATATTTTCCACAGACAAATTGATTTTCAACGATAACTTTTAAACCTTTAAAGACAGACATACCTTGAACTCTGAGGTTGTTCATCGATGGTATATGATTCCGTTGAAGCCATCCGTCTACGTTATTTCAACTTCATTGTTTAAAAATCATGTTTGATAGGGGAATTCATAGTAAACAACTAAATTACCCATGATCCAACAGAGAAAGATCTATCAATCAAAGAACTGTGGTCAACCAAGCCCGTGGATTGCGCCTTGGAGCGACTGCCCACTCACATGATGCACTGTGAATGACATAATCGAGTCGGTGTCTCTTCACCCTTAAACTACTTATCTGTTTGTACAAATCAGAATATTTTTCAATAAATGTAAATGTATATTGTTTCCATACTTATGATCAACAACCTAACATCAATAGTTTTATATATTTCCATAGTTTTTTATTCATTGACATCATTAGCAATGCTTCATGGGATTGTAGTCTCGTGCTCTCTTGTACCTTTGTCTTTTTGTCCGATTTTTAAATACTTTTTTCCCTCAAAACAAAGTTCGTTATGTTGTAATTCACCTCAGAGCTGGTTGGTTTGGTTCATATTATGTAGCTTAAAGCACCTTTAAGTGTCCAAATAATTATTTGTAATGTTTTTGTACTGCACTATATGTATGTCATTGTTTCTAATTGAGTAATATTCACCATTAGCTGATTAAAAAAAAATGTCTAAAGTTAAAGTTGAAACATGCATACACCCTGTATTTTGTTTGCAATACTAAATATAGAATGCGATAACATCTATCCTTTTTTTGGTGTTTTTTCATGGCCTTTTAATGGGATAAGGAAAGTAGAGAGGTGACAGGAAATGAGAGGGAGATGAGTGGGAATGGGATTGGGAAAGGACTTCAAGAGCTGGGACTCAAACTCGGGTCACCCGCGATGCATCAGCACCACATGTCATGAGCGCAGCCTGCCAGGCTAGGGCTCTGATGATAACATCTATCCACCATTAATCAGGGTGACCTCTCTTTAGCTGGACCTTTTTCACATATCCCAGTTTGGAATGCGTAAAATGATAGCAGGGTAAACTTGTATAGTGGTGAATGGAAGACCACAGCAAATAACATTTTTGCTACCAGTTTGCTCCAACAGCAATAAAAGAGGAGTGTTAAAAACAATCCACTATTAAGCTTCACAGCTTTCCAAAAGAAGAAAAATATAGAGAGTGGTGAATTATGACAGTCAGAAAAGAGAAAGAGGCCAAATTTTCTGTCACTCTCTCAGCAGCTGTATTAGAAACCTCATCGCAGCTATGGTAACTAGTTTTTTAAAACTAATTCCAGGTTAAAATACTACAAAATATAATGTCATAAATTGACACTAAACAATAAAAAAATGGCAAATATGAAACGTTTGCTAGATTTATGCTGTTAAATTAGGCGAGTCATCAATGTCTGTGTAAAGGGTCCATTAAATTTTATGCTGATCCTTGATGATAACAGCTGTGTTCATAATGGTTCCTGCAGCATTAACGACAATCCCTTGGTCATCATCCAACAGCAGATTAACCAACATAGGCAGTAGATCCTCCTTACACACATTCATCTTGCCATTTGCAGGCACACTAAGAAAACAGAACAGAAATTCAGACTTCTTATTATGACAGATCTTAAAGAGAAAATGCAGTTTCAACTTTTTTTTTTCCTCACATGACTCTCAATCGATTGTCTTTAACAACTAATTAATGAACTAAATTCACCCTCACACAGCAGCCTAATGTGGAGAGGATTAAGTACGGATGTTCTCTTCTTCAACTGGGAACTTCAGCACCAATTTGGGCACCAGACCCATTGACACCATAAATACTGCTCCTGTAGAAGAAATTACAGAGGGTGAGAAAAAAAACAAATCATCTTTTTAAAGTATTTACCCCTGTCCCCATGCGTTCCATCTGCTCTGAAACAGACCTATAAAACAAATGAGTCACCTGAGGGAAATTCGGCTATCCTGTTAAGTGCTTGGTGCACGTTATTACAACAGGGTCCTCCAAAAGGTTGGCAAGGGGACCAATCACATCATATTTTAAAACAGCCTCCCTGTGTGAACATGAACATATCGATGAAGTGAATACTATTGAAAAAAGCAATCTTTTTGTCAGAATGTTGGATTTTACTGTCCTTGACTGTCGTAAGTAGTACTCTAAGATTTTAAAGGTGCACTCTTTTTTGCCACCTCGTGACATCAATGTTGCATCATGCAAAAGTTTTAATTTAGTTTATATGCCATTGTAGACATGCACTATTCACAGTCAGCCACTGTTAATTTATACCAAGATTGAAATTGTCAGAAAACAGGAGGGTTACCAAGATAAAGTGAATAGTATTCGGCTAGTTATGCAATCTCAAGATGTCAGCCCCCATGAGGTGACCCGTTCCATGTAAAATAAAACAGGATTTATTTGGCCACTGATAAAAATTTCTTCACATGTAAGTGTACATGGTTTTAAACATATTTTTCAGATTAAAATTTTTATTGGTTGCTCTTCAAGCATGACACATAACACAACAAAACATTCATGTACAGAGTCAACCATTACCCCCCTTAAACCCCATTATTTCCCTTCCCCCCTCCCAATCCCCAACCCTATCCCTGTGGCCAAGCCTGAGTACACACGCAGATAATAAATAAATAATAATAATAATAATAATAATAATAATAATAATATATATACAGGTGCATCTCAATAAATTAGAATGTCGTGGAAAAGTTCATTTCAGTAATTCAACTCAAATTGTGAAACTCGTGTATTAAATAAATTCAATGCACACAGACTGAAGTAGTTTAAGTCTTTGGTTCTTCTAATTGTGATGATTTTGGCTCACATTTAACAAAAACCCACCAATTCACTATCTCAAAAAATTAGAATACATCATAAGACCAATTAAAAAAAACATTTTTAGTGAATTGTTGGCCTTCTGGGAAGTATGTTCATTTACTGTATATGTACTCAATACTTGGTAGGGGCTCCTTTTGCTTTAATTACTGCCTCAATTCGGCGTGGCATGGAGGTGATCAGTTTGTGGCACTGCTGAGGTGGTATGGAAGCCCAGGTTTCTTTGACAGTGGCCTTCAGCTCATCTGCATTTTTTGGTCTCTTGTTTCTCATTTTCCTCTTGACAATACCCCACAGATTCTCTATGGGGTTCAGGTCTGGTGAGTTTGCTGGCCAGTCAAGCACACCAACACCATGGTCATTTAACCAACTTTTGGTGCTTTTGGCAGTGTGGGCAGGTGCCAAATCCTGCTGGAAAATGAAATCAGCATCTTTAAAAAGCTGGTCAGCAGAAGGAAGCATGAAGTGCTCCAAAATTTCTTGGTAAATGGGTGCAGTGACTTTGGTTTTCAAAAAACACAATGGACCAACACCAGCAGATGACATTGCACCCCAAATCATCACAGACTGTGGAAACTTAACACTGGACTTCAAGCAACTTGGGCTATGAGCTTCTCCACCCTTCCTCCAGACTCTAGGACCTTGGTTTCCAAATGAAATACAAAACTTGCTCTCATTTGAAAAGAGGACTTTGGACCACTGGGCAACAGTCCAGTTCTTCTTCTCCTTAGCCCAGGTAAGACGCCTCTGACATTGTCTGTGGTTCAGGAGTGGCTTAACAAGAGGAATACGACAACTGTAGCCAAATTCCTTGACACGTCTGTGTGTGGTGGCTCTTGATGCCTTGACCCCAGCCTCAGTCCATTCCTTGTGAAGTTCACCCAAATTCTTGAATCGATTTTGCTTGACAATCCTCATAAGGCTGCGGTTCTCTCGGTTGGTTGTGCATCTTTTTCTTCCACACCTTTTCCTTCCACTCAACTTTCTGTTAACATTCTTGGATACAGCACTCTGTGAACAGCCAGCTTCTTTGGCAATGAATGTTTGTGGCTTACCCTCCTTGTGAAGGGTGTCAATGATTGTCTTCTGGACAACTGTCAGATCAGCAGTCTTCCCCATGATTGTGTAGCCTAGTGAACCAAACTGAGAGACCATTTTGAAGGCTCAGGAAACCTTTGCAAGTATTTTGAGTTGATTAGCTGATTGGCATGTCACCATATTCTAATTTTTTGAGATAGTGAATTGGTGGGTTTTTGTTAAATGTGAGCCAAAATCATCACAATTAAAAGAACCAAAGACTTAAACTACTTCAGTCTGTGTGCATTGAATTTATTTAAAACACGATTTTCACAATTTGAGTTGAATTACTGAAATAAATGAACTTTTCCACGACATTCTAATTTATTGAGATGCACCTGTATATATATATATATATATATATATATATATATATATATATATATATATATATATATATATATATATATTTAAAAATAATAATAATAATAATAAATAAAATAAATACACACATTTATAACTATAAGTCCTTCTCCAATGCCCCTCCCCGAGAGCCCTCCAAAAATACCAAGTAACTGCCCCACTTTTTTTTCAAACAACTCCCAGTTACCTAGCATTCTTTGTGACAACTCCTCCAATGCCGCCACCCTGCCCATCTCTGTGCACCACTCCTGAAATTAGGGTGCTCCAGCCGACTTCCATCCCCTAAGGATGACCTGTCTGCCAATCATAACACTGGCTAGGACCCAATTATTTATGTGCTTATCCCCTATATTAATGACCGCCCCATCGCCTAAAATACAGAGTCTGGGGCAAAATGAAATTTGAGTGCCCAATACGTCACACATAAAACTCTGAACCCTCAACCAAAATTCTTGGATCTTAACAAACCACCAAAAAACATGGGTTGTGTCCCCATCTTCCGATTGTCATCGCCAGCAGGTGGGTGTGTCTTTAAGACCAAGCCTATACAATCTAGAGGGGGTCCAATAGAATCGATGTAAAATCTTGAATTGCATAAGGCGCACCCTTGCATCTCTAGATGTAGACTTGACGTTTTTTAGAATCCTAGCCCACACTCCCTCGTCCAATACCAAGTATTAAATCTTTCTCCCATAATCTCTTGAGAGAAGTTGAAGATCCGTCCCCCAGACTCTGAATTGGCAGGGAGTAATACACTGATGCCTCATGACCTTTTCCAAAAGCAGTAATCACCACTTCTAGAGTATCTGCCACTTTAGGGGGGTGTATGCTACTTCCAAAAATAGTACAAAGCAGGTGGCGCAGCTGTAAATTCCTAAAGAATTGGGAATCCCAAAATGTTGAACCATATTTTCAAAGGATCTCAACACTCTACTCTCATATATGTCACCGAGCGTATTAACCTCTCTCACAATCCACTCTAACCAGTAGAAAGGGGACTTATTAATACATAACTTGGGGCCAGCATATGCTCGAAGCATCATTTAAATAAATGTCTGAATTAAACACTCTGGACACTTTTGTCCATTCCGCATGCAAATGCGAGATAACAAGGTGTAACTTAACTTCTCAGATTAGTTTGATAGAAAGGCTTTGCAGTGGCGAAATAGGGGCAAGAAATTCCTGTTCAATATAAAACCAGGGAGGGGCTCTCTCAGGTGGAATTTACCAATAAGCCAAATGTCTGAGACCGAATGCATAATAATAAAACAAAATCTTGGGTAGGCCTAGTGCACCTTTGTCAATCGGCCTATGCAGCTTACTGAAATGTATTCTGGGATGTTTACCATTCCAAATAAAGGACTTCGCTATGTCATCAAATTGCTTGAAATAAGAGAGGGGGACATCTACAGGGAGAGACTGTAGCAGGTAGTTGAATTTTGGAATACAATTCATTTTATTAACATTAACCTTCCCAATCATCGATAAATGTAATGAAGCCCACCTGCCCACATCGCTCGAAAACCTTTTTATTAAGGGATCAAAATTAGCTCTAACTAAATCAGACAAATTTGCTGGGAATAAAATGCCCAAATACTTAATGCCCTGTTTGGGCCACTGGAAGGCGCCCGGCTGGAAAAACGTTCCCGGGCGGTACGCTGTCAGAGCCAAAGCTTCGGATTTAGACCAGTTAACTCTGTATCCTGAGAACTTAGAAAAGGAACTAATAATTCTGTGGAGGCAAGGCATAGATCTAGTAGGGTCGGAGACAAATAATAAAATATCATTTGTGTAAAGCAGAAGCTTATGCGCCACACATCCCGCCATCACCCCTGGAAAATCATCCTCCTTTCTTATTGCAGCTGCTAATGTTTCCAGGGCAAGACAGAACAATAATGGGGAAACAGGGCAACCCTGCCAGGTGCCCCTATCAAGAGTAAATTAATCTGAAAATAATCCATTTGTTTGTACCGCCACTACCGGGTGTCTATAAAGTAACTTAATCCATCCAATAAAAGTATTCCTGAACCCGTATATTTCCAAAATCTTAAAAAGATAATCCCATTCATTTGGACTATTTTTGAATGTCTTCATGCACTAGACCAGGGCTGCTCAACTTTGGAAAGGTCAGGGGCCACAAAGCTGGATCCCTGTACCCTTTGAGGGCCGCACTAATTGTTATTATTATATACTGTGTATATATATATATATATATATATATATATATATATATATATATATATATATATAATTATAAGTTACAATTTTTATAGTAAGAATGTTGGAATGTTAGTAAATGGGATAGTTCATCTAAAGGTTAATTGTCTTCAGATTGAGTTTGCTGAATTTGAGGGGCTACATCATGTTATCCAATCAGAACAGTGGGTGTTTACATTGAAGTTTTAGGGAGAAGCTTAGGCCAAAACCGAGTGTTTCAGACAGAGGGCCAAAAACAGGGTGGAAAATGATCATATATTACTAAACTGTAACTGTTTTGGTGCAAACTTCCATAACATTTTCAGTGGACCGCAGGGAAGATAATGAAATTATTAAAAAAAAATAACACTTCATGACCCCTTCAACTTGACAGGGATAACTCACTATAACTTTTTGGAAAAAGAGAAAAGAGAAGTGAATATCTTCAATCTACTTCTCAAAATAGACTACAGAAGAGAAGCTAGCTATACATTTAAATAAACATGTTACCTACTGAAAAGTTATGTTTTGAAACGACAGCACACTATTTTGAATGTCTTAACTTTTAATATGAGTAACCCAACAGTCAGTTGACCTTATTCGGTCCTAAAACATTATAAACAGCCTCCTCTTGTGTTCAACACATGCATTACAACAGGGACTCTAGCAGGCAAGTTTTGGTCCTTATTTGGAGTTTCTGTGTTTTCAATACATTTGTTATACAAATATACACTGTATTTTTTTTTTCTGTAAAGATTAATCTAATAACAATTTCAGGTATACATAAGAGATCATTTACAGAGAGAGAGAGAGAGAGAGAGAGAGAGAACACATACAGTAAAATAAACATGAAATTTGAGACTTCATGCTGAGCTCAGTTGATTTGCAGTTTTTTTTTTTTTTTTGTATATATTAGATATACAGTACTTTACTATTCTCATATGAAAAAGCACCTGCTGATATTATGGCACTGTTTTTCCTTGTTACAAAACAGTCACAAAATCCTTGCGCTAGGAGGAAGACCTGTTGAACGGTCCATGATGTAAGTGACTTTGGTGCAAAGTATTAAATGTAGTGACGTTAAAGGGTACTCGTTTTTTTTGTTCTATTCCATGATGCGGATGGTCCGTCCATAATCCAAATCCCCTCTCCAGTCCTTCAGATATAAACTGTACATTATTCCTCCTGCTGGACTGTAAACAATGTATTGAGGCCCACAGATTAGTCATGATACTGGCCACTACCACCTGTATCAGCTACAGATTAAGTCTTTCTAACAAAAGAAAAGGAACAAACAATCTGCAGAACAACAGGATGTTAACAATCATGTTAATACAAAGACCAAATACTAAAATGTAAATCATGATGCAGGTGCACACAGGAAGTGACTACAGCATATAAAAACAGCAGCTGTTTGACGTGATGAAGTTTAGGCTCCATTGAACAATAAAGACAACCAAAAGCCAGAAAACTCCCATTTTGATTTCACAGGGTCTTTAAAATCCAGGTGCAGACCTAAGAAAGAAAGATAACTTGAAAACAAAGAACAAGACTAGCAGGGGAAAGGAACCAACGGCGGTTTGAGTGCTAGACATTGATCTGTCCATGCTGCAGGTTTGTAACACTCAGTTTGGACAAGACAGATCCACGATCAAGTTCAAAATCTAATTATGTGTTATCTGATTAGTTAAACATACATTTCCATGAAAAAGTGGACTAAATGAAACAAAAAAAAAAAAAATGAGTCAAACTGAAAGTGATCGAGAGGGACTTGACAAAAGACTGATCCTTCCTTTATTTATTATCCAAGCTATTTTTCAATAAAATAAAAATGATTGGTATAATAGCTGTGGTAAAAAATATAGTAAAAATCAAAGTGCAAAATGAGGGATGGAGACTCTAAATCTAATAAAAAAGTATTTGTGCTACCAAAAAACCCCTGGAAATATTAATATGCAGCCAAGTTAGCTCTTTTTTTTTAGCCTGAATAAACTCAAGAAAAAAAAAAAAACATAAGATCATCTTAAGTCAGTGTTTTGCAATGACATGCAAGTGCAGAGCAGACTTATGTTTAATTCTGAGTAGATGTCAGACAGCCACTGCTCTTTGTTAGATGGCAGAGAGCAGGTTAGGGTATGGCACTGCAATGAACAGGGATGCCTGCATTTTGAATAATACATTACCATAATTAGGGTACGCAACTCAAAAATAACACACATTTAAAACGGGCAAACCCTGAAGATCATAATCTGTGAAAAAACAATTCTAAGCAACAATTAATAGAGATAATCAACCACATATACGGCCAGAACCAAAATCAATCCACCCTATTATTAGAAAGCCTTTTTCTCAAGACGGTCCAAGATTGCCTGGATCTTTTGAACAGCCTCTTTACGAGCCTGTCGGACGACTTCCTGGCCGTTTGTCTCCACTGAGTCCAGTTCCAGCAGCTCTTTTGTCAAAAGCTCCTCCAAGCATCGGTAGCTCTTATCCATCTTTTTCCCCACAAACTCATCCACATCCTCCTGGAGGAGCTGGACTCTGGCCAGAACCTGCTGGACTCGAGCCAGGCTGGGATTATCGCTCAGCAGGGCAGGGGTGGACGAACCAGAGCGGGAAGATGCTGGAGGTTGCTCACTCTGAGCTGGTTTGGGATCAGCACCCCCATTGGATCCTCCACCTCCAGAGGGAGTGTTGTTGTAGATTTGAGGTGGAGCGCTGAATTGGGCAGGTTTGGGCGGGGTTGGGTTTGGGGTGCTGGCATGTGGTTTGGGGCCTGTAGGCTGGTTTCGAGAGTGCACATGAGGTTGACCGTGATAGGGTGGATCCTAAGAGAGAGAAATATTTAGTGTGCATATTAGTAATAGACCAATATTAGATTAGATTCAAATTTGTCATTGTGCAGAATACAGGTACAGAGCCAATTAAATACAGTTAGCATCTAATCAGAAGTGCAAATAGTAATATACTAGGGACGCACTGATCTTGTGAAGTTTTTTGGCCAATACCGAATTTAACAAAAACACTATAGGCCAATAACAACACCAATATTTTGCCACTTAACTTGTGTTGTCAGATCACTGTTTTAATTAGGAAAGCTTAAAAAAAAAAGTTCAAACAATAATGGATTGTAATCTTTTAAAGAGATCCAAAGTGAAATATAAATACAAAATAAAAAAAATAAAAATAAAAATAATATGATAACATGATGATTGATATTTGCACTTCTAGAACATTTTTGCAGTTTAAAACGCAACCTTTTAAGGTTTAGTAATCGCACAAAGCCATATTGCAATTTTAATCTCAATTCAATCAATCGTGTAGCATTAATAAATATCATACCGATGTCTCGGAAGTCAAAGTCTGTTGGTTTCAAAGCGTTTTGGATGGTTTCCCGCATCATGTAGCCTATTTAAGTGCCGTTTTCACAACTGTCATGTCTGTTTATGGTTTTTTTTTCCACATTAACATCAGAACAAGAAAGAATACAAATTAAATATTACATGTTCTTAGGAGTGCCAAACCTTCTACATATTGTGGTTATTATTATTTCTGGATTGTGGATTTGAATTTACAGAGTTTTTACAAAGTGTGTTACTAATTAATTATAAATAAACCATCAGTTTTTCATATCAGGGTTTTCATGCTTATTACCGATATGCCGCTGGTTTTAATTTGCCTATAAATATCAGTGCATCCCGATGATATACATACATATAATTAAATGATGGTAAAGTGCAAATGAGAAAGAGTAGCAGTATAGTGCAATGATCAATGGGTTACAAGATAGTATTTTACAGATGGACATGTAGCCTAGATGACATGATTAATCAGCCAATTTTTGGCCAGTTTGAAATACTGGTCGGCACACTTTGAATCCATCTGCTCAATTGTTTCCAAATGATAATAGATAGTTTGACTGTTGTGGCGTATCTTGCTACTTTTTCTTTGTCTTGCAGCATTTGTAAGATGACGTGTCATGTTAAAAGAACTTCAAGTCAAAAATGTGTCTCGTGACATCTGCTTTCCTTTCCATTCGTTGCGCTGCGTCCAGCTGTTTTTATTGCCTGAAAGCATTCTGTGTGAACAACCCCTTAATTGCTTTTATTAAACTATATTATATATACACTATATTGCCAAAAGTATTCGCTCACCCATCCAAATAATTGAATTCAGGTGTTCCAATCACTTCCACGGCCACAGGTGTATAAAATGAAGCACCTAGGCATGCAGACTGCTTCTACAAACATTTGTGAAAGAATGGGCCACTCTCAGGAGCTCAGTGAATTCCAGCGTGGTACTGTGATAGGATGCCACCTGTGCAACAAGTCCAGTCGTGAAATTTCCTTGCTACTAAATATTCCACAGTCAACTGTCAGTGGTATTATAACAAAGTGGAAGCGATTGGGAATGACAGCAACTCAGCCACGAAGTGGTAGGCCACGTAAAATGACAGAGCGGGGTCAGCGGATGCTGAGGCGCATAGTGCGCAGAGGTCGCCAACTTTCTGCAGAGTCAATCCCTACAGACCTCCAAAGTTCATGTGGCCTTCAGATTAGCTCAAGAACAGTGCGTAGAGAGCTTCATGGAATGGGTTTCCATGGCCGAGCAGCTGCATCCAAGCCATACATCACCAAGTGCAATGCAAAGCGTCGGATGCAGTGGTGTAAAGCACGCCGCCACTGGACTCTAGAGCAGTGGAGACGCGTTCTCTGGAGTGACGAATCACGCTTCTCCATCTGGCAATCTGATGGACGAGTCTGGGTTTGGCAGTTGCCAGGAGAACGGTACTTGTCTGACTGCATTGTGCCAACTGTAAAGTTTGGTGGAGGGGGGATTATGGTGTGGGGTTGTTTTTCAGGAGCTGGGCTTGGCCCCTTAGTTCCAGTGAAAGGAACTCTGAATGCTTCAGCATACCAAGATATTTTGGACAATTCCATGCTCCCAACTTTGTGGGAACAGTTTGGGGATGGCCCCTTCCTGTTTCAACATGACTGCGCACCAGTGCACAAAGCAAGGTCCATAAAGACATGGATGAGTGAGTTTGGTGTGGAAGAACTTGACTGGCCTGCACAGAGTCATGACCTCAACCCGATAGAGCACCTTTGGAATGAATTAGAGCGAAGACTGTGAGCCAGGCCTTCTCATCCAACATCAGTGTCTGACCTCACAAATGCGCTTCTGGAAGAATGGTCAAAAATTCCCATAAACACACTCCTAAACCTTGTGGAAAGCCTTCCCAGAAGAGTTGAAGCTGTTATAGCTGCAAAGGGTGGGCCGACGTCATATTAAACCCTATGGATTAAGAATGGGATGTCACTTAAATTCATATGCGTCTAAAGGCAGATGAGCGAATACTTTTGGCAATACAGTGTATATATATATATATATATCTGCATTATATCGGCCATCCTCATCTCTACAAATTAGTATTGTCATCGGCCATTGAAAAAAAAAATATTGGCATATTACTAGTATATATTATACAATATTCTAATTCCAAAACTGCACAGGTAGTTATAAACCGATCAGACACTACATTGAAACCACCTGCTTAATATTTTGCAGGTCCCCCTCGTGCTGCCAAAACAGCGCCAACCCGCATCTCAGAATAGCATTCTGAGATGCTATTCTTTTCACCAAAATTTACAGAGTGGTTATCTGAGTTAGTGTAGACTTTGTCAGTTCGATCCAGTCTGGCCATTCTCTGTTGACCTCTCTCATCAACAAGGCATTTCCGTCCACAGAACTGCCGCTCACTGGATGCTTTTTGTTTTTGGCACCATTCTGAGTAAACTCTAGAGACTGTTGTGTGTGAAAATCCCAAAAGATCAGCAGTTACAGAAATAATCAAACCAGCCCATCTGGCACCAACAATCATCCATCCATCATCAGCCAATCATGTGGCAGCAGTGTAATGCATAAAATCATGCAGATACGGGTCAGGAGCTTTAGTTAATGTTCACATCAACCAACAGAATGGGAAAAAATTGTATCTCAGTGATTTGGACCGTAGCATGATTGTTGGTGCCAGACGGGCTGGTTGGAGTATTTCTGTAACTGCTGATCTTCTGGGATTTTCACGCACAACAGTCTCTAGAATGAGCGGGATCCACACAATATCAGGCAGGTGGTTTTAATGTTGTGGCTGATCTGTGTATATGCTGCGTTTTATCTTGTGTGGTCAGGAAATTCAATTGGGAAGTGTAATCTTTTTGAAAAACTGAAAGTCATGTTACTGGGATTAAGATTCCAATGTAGTGGAAGAGATTTGGAAACTTGGAATCCTTACAGGAATGGGGACTTGTAAGATATACAACAGCTTGAACTATAACTGTCAGTGTGGATTGTTTGAGGATTCAAGTGAAAACAGGATACAGTAGAAAGAACTGTATGTAAGTATGTGAACATTCTGGAATTAGCTTGTTTTCTGCATTAATTGGTCATCAAATGTGATCTCATTCTCATCGAAGTCACAAGTACAGACAAACAAAATGTGCTTAAGCTAACAACATACAAAAAATTATAATCTTTCATGTCTTTATTGAACAAATCCCATTACACATTTACAGTGCTGTGGGAAAAGTATGTGAACCCTTGGATTTAATAACTGGTAGATCCTCTTTGGCAGCAATAATCTCAACCAAACATTTCAGGTAGTTGCAGATTAGACTTACACAATGTTCAGAAGGAATTTTGGACCATTCTTACAGAACTGCTTCAGCTCAGCCATATTCTTAGGATGTCTGGCGTGAACGGCTTTCTTGAGGTCATTCCACAGCGTCTCTATTGGGTTAAGGTCTGGGCTCTGACTGGGCCACTTCAAAAGGTGGATTTTCTTTTAAGACATTCTGTAGTGGATTTACTTCAATGTTTAGGTCCATTATCCTACTGCATCGCCCAACTTCTACTGAGCTTCAGTTGGTGCACAGCCACCCTGACATTATCCTGTAGGATATCTTGAAAAACTTGGGAATTAATTTTTCCCTCAATGATGGCAAGCGGTGCAGAACCCGAAGCAGCAAAGCAACCCCAAATCATGATGCTCCCTCCACCGTACTTCACCAGTGGGATGCTGTGCACTTATTAGGCCATATTTAGTACTGCGTGTTCTTCCCAAACAATTAAACCTTAGATTCATCATTCCACAAAACATTTTCCCAGCAGTGTTGTGAAACGTCAAGGTGGTCTTTGGCAACCTTCGGGTGCGCTCCAATGTTTTTTTGTAAAGCAGCGGCTTCCTTTGTGGTGTCCTGCCATGAACACCATGCCTGTTTAAAGTTTTCTGTATAGTAGACTCATGAACAGAGATGTTAACCAGTTCCAGTGATTCCTTAAAGTCTTTAGCTGTTGAGGGTTCTTATTTACCTCACTGAGCATTCTGTGGTGTACCATTTGAGTCATCTTGGCTGGACGGTAACTTCTAGGGAGAGTACCCACAGTACTAAATCATCTCCATTTATAGACAGTTTGTCTAACTGTGAACAGATGAATATCTAAGCTCTTCAGGATAACTTTGTAACCCTTTCCAGCTTTATGCAAAGCAACAATTCTTGATCGTAGGTCTTCTGAGATCTCTTTTTTTGCGAGGAATGGTCAACATAAGCAGATGATTCTTGTGAAAAGCAAATTCAATATGTTTGAGTGCTTAATACAAGTCAAAATAGCTCTAACCCACACCTCCAATCTCGTTTCATTAACTGGATGTAAGGTTTGCCAACTCCTGACTCTAAGTAGCGTTTATGTCATTAGCCTAGGGGTTCACTTCCTTTTTCACAAAAGGAAATTTTTAATGGGATGTGTTCAATAAAGACATGAAAGATTATAATTGTTTGTGTGTTGTTAGCTTAAAAGGTGCTGTAAACGATTTCAACCGTTCTACTTCCACGAGGCTGAGCCGTCGGATAAGCCACACCCCCTCTTTTAAAAACCCAGAACTCCAAAGATCCCAAAATGAGATTTATTGAGAGCAGAAATGGTTGTTAAAAACAACAGTAGTAAAATAGCACCCTCAACTGACAACTGTTATGAACAACATGGCATAAAAATGCATTATGCCTCAATAATTCGCTGCAACTACAATACTATGAGAATGCACAAAATGTTTGACAGGCAGAAAGCATCACTGTCCGCGGACACATTTTTTGTTTGCTGTTCACAGAGTCTAGAATTATCACAGAGACCGGTGAGATATCTCAGGGCACTTATTTCATTAATACCTTTCAGGGAGTAGGAACATTTTTTGCATACCTTTCCATGAAAAAAATGTAATAAAATAAATCGGTTACAGAAACTTTAAGCACACTGTGTTTGTCTATACTTGTGACTTTGATGAAGATGAGATCACATTTTATAACCAATTAATGCAGAAAACAAGCTAATTCCAAAGGGTTCACATACTTTTCTTGCCACTGTATATGAAAGCAGTCTGATGTACAGTAAAGCCATTTGATAGTGGGAGAATTAAGCTCCCTTATATAATCAGTTTTGGAGAGGGTTACAAGAGGTTAACACAGCACTCACTTCATGAAGCCACTCTTGGAGCTCACTGTATCCATGCATGATGCTGCGTCACTTTGTTTACATAGTATGTCTACATTTACTCTATAATGTACCATCCAAAAATGTTATACTTTTGACAAACTATATATAATTTGAAAGGTTTAAGTGTTCAGTGCCCATATTTGATCACTGTTTAACGACTGGAATGTCCCAGCAACAGTTATAAGCTTCTCCACTGTATGTTTGCCAAAGTGTCAGAGAAATTTAAATCAAGCACTTTTCCTAACTACGATAATTCAATCTTAGCTGCCAAAATGTTATAATTCATCATGTCATTTTTATGATCTACCATAGAATTTTAAACACAATAATCTTTCAATTTAGAGTACAGTATATAGTGATAATAGCAGAAAATATAAGGAAGAGAAAAGATTGCACATAGAAAAATGTAAGGGAGAAATCACAACGCTTAATTGCATTTTTTTTTCAATAACTTTTCCTTGACTGCTGATAGAGATGAATGATAAACCTTGACAGAGATAAAAGTCTTTTGACTCATGACCTTTTACCACTGGTACCAGTTGCTTGGAAACTACAAGGGGAAGACATGAAGCTACCAAGATTTTCACAAAAGGGCAGGGGGAGGTGCTCTCTCTTATTTCGCTTATTTATCCCCCCCGATTCATATAATTAAATTGGCTTCTTAAAGTGGCCACTAAATTTTTTTTTAATGCAGGAAAAATCCTATAATTGTCCTTTTATACCCCTGACAAACAATACAGGTATAGTGTGGCAGTGGGGGCATGGTCAAGCATCCGTCCAGAGAGAGAGAAAGTGGTAAGGGCGCTTGCACCTGAGCTAGATTATGTTTAACACCTGTTCCTAATTCCAGTGAGCATGGGGAGAGTGGCATATAAGCAGCCATGCCACCAGCAGAAGGGAGAGAGAGAGTCTGTCACAAGGAAGGCCATGGTGCTCCTGAAGTTGTTACATTTAATCTATTATGTATGCGAAGCTAAAGAGTTGAAGTTACTACATGCCTGTGAAGCTGATGAGTTTGTGAAGTTGTAAAGCACTGAAGAGGCTGATTAAAAGTCTTACCTGAGCCTGGAAAACCCGCTTCCCGGTGTTCTCCTTGCATTCTAACCCCTTTACATATAGCTCACCCAATATGAAAATCCTATCATCATTTACTCACAGTTGTGTTATTCCAAACCCTGTGGACCACAAAAGGAGTTCCATGAAAGATATTAAGTCAAAAAAGTTTGGAACAGAATTTTCATACTGGGTGAACTATTCATATGGGATGCATAGATATAAAAAATGTTTTGGATGATACCGATTTTAACATAGCTATTGGCCGATACAGATATTTTGCCACTTACCTTAGTTTGTAATCAGTTCACTGTTTTGCTCAGGAATTGTGTTTTTAAAACGTACAAAAAGGTACAAAAGCTTCTGTTCTAATAAATAATTTCCACTGAACATGGATTGGATCTGTTGAAAGCGTTTGGATGGTTTTACCTCATCATGTATAGGTAAGTGCTGCTTTTACAAGTGTCACGTAACGACAGTTTTTCCTCATTAATGTAAGAACGAGAAAGAATAAAAATTAAATATTACATGTTCTTTGGAGTGCCAACCCTTCTACATTCTGTGGCTATCATTATTTCTGGATTGTGCGTTTGAATTCAAAGAGTTTTTAAAAAGTATGATCATTAATTATAAATGAACCATTGTTTTTCATATCAGCGTTTTCATACTTAAGCTGATTAGCCGATGGTTTTATTTTTGGTCTTTAATTGGCTGATAAATATCGGCAGTTGATACATTGGTGCATCCCTACTATCCGTATAATAATACGTTTTCGAAACATCAATAATACCTTGTGTTCATATGGAGGCGGTGCAGGTCCTTGCCATGGTGGGGGGTGAGGTGGTCGTACGTGGTTACCATAGTGGGGTGTCTGGGTATTGGATGGCCATTGCTGTTGGGGGGGTGCGGGCCCATACCCTCCAGAGTGGGACCAGGCCTCGTGCTGGGGTCTTGAGAGCATGGGCTGCTGGTTGGGGTAGGGAGGGTTCGGGGGACACCCTTCTCCATAGTGTGGGTAAGATCCTGGAGGGTAGCCAGGAGCCTAACAGGAAAGACCAGATGTAAAGTACTGTAACACTGCAGATTACATGTTAGATATGTATAAGTTAATTAATATCCTTTGTTTCTGTTTCAGTAAGACAATATGCAGTCAAATTCAGAAGAACACTTCCTATGTAAACACTGCAAAGTTTGGGGAGTGACAACTGAATTTAGATGCAGGAGTGAATCCCCTAAATTATCATTCTGTGTGCACAGGAAACTGGAGGTACTCCCAAAATTGCGATGATTGATATAGATAAGAAGTAATAACCTTGATAACGTCCCGCACCTGTGAACAAGAAACATGGATGAACCTGAATTTTTCTGGTGTGAACAGTTGTAGAATGCGGTTGTCACTCCCCTAAATAACCAACCTCCGAAGAGGCACTCAGAAGAGTATTGGTAACTGTATTTAGCTACAGTGTGTATGTAAAAAATGCTTATAACATTCTTTAAATTATAACGATCACATTTCCTTACTAATAACTGTTAACATAAGGATTACTATGAGTACGACAATGCAAGTATTTGTTTGAGGCAAAATATTCAAGCATGCTATGTCCACATTTGATTGCATTTACCCCTTGACAGTGTGGCACGGGGTAGGGGGGAGGAGCTGCGCCCCCTGCATTTTGATCTGGACAGGCCTGGTTGTGATACTGAGGTTGTCTTGAAGGAACCTGATCACTGCAGTAGAACGGATTAGAAGGATGTAGCATATTCGTAGAGTATTGCCCTGGATTGTACACCCCATTGGGATAGGCTGACATTGCCTGAAAAAGGCCACAGCAAAGTGGAGCGAGATAAGTCTGTTATGCATTTAACTGAAAGAGCGTGTTACATAAGACCAAGTGTTGGCAGTACCTGGGGATTGTATGGCACTTGTCCGCTGACCTCTGTTCCAGCGGGGTAGGTATTGCCGTAAGGTACTGCTGCGTGTGTCTGGGGATACCAATAGTTTGAGTAACCAGGATACGCAGATTCCTGAAATAAAAATTGGACGCAGAGATGTTAAATGTATTGTATGTGCATTATCAAATCACAAACCTGAATCGTCAGGATATCCGCTGCAGAACAGCCCTCACTCACATCCTCCACCCCATTCATGTTTGCTTGTAATATTTTAGCTAATTTGATAATGCTTTGATAAAGTGTAGTGTGTACTATAGTTTAGTACTCTCAACTCCATTTAACACATTTTACAAATGTTTAACCTTCAGAGACCCAGCGAAGCAGAAATGCAAACTTTGTTTAAAGCAATCAATACCATTTTTTTATTATACGACAAAACATAACTGTTATGATAAAATATTACACATACCATTAGCTGAGACTTTGAACTGTCTTACATAAACAGTTTTGGTTGCACAAAAATCGCATACTGAATGTCACGTCACATCTTGCTAACATCACACAAAATTCACCCCAAAACAAAATATGCTTAAAAACAAAAAAAAATAAAAAATCTGTGACTTTCTAAAAACATTTTAAAGGAGAAAATACATCATCAACGTCAATACTTAAATCTCTGCAGGTTAAAGGAATATTCTGGGTTTAATAAAAGAATAGCTCAATCGACAGCATTTGTGGCATGATGTTGATTACCACAAACATTTATTTTGACACGTCCCTACTTTTTTTATTAAAATATGGAGGTTACAGTGAGGCACTTACAATGGAAGTGAATGGGGGCCAATTTTTGGAGGGTTTAAATGCAGAAATGTGCAGCTTATAATTTTATAAAAGCACTAACATTAATTGTTCTGTTAAAACTTGTGTATTATTTGAGATGTAAAGTTGTTTAAATCATATTTACAGTCATTTTAGGGTTTGCTGACATCGTCATGGCAACAAAGTTGTAAAATTGGCTACAACTTTACACAGAAAAGGTTAGTAAGTGATTTTATCACCCTAAAATCATGTTAACATGCATACTGTTTACATCTTGTGGCTATATTTTTGAAAAAGTGAGTATTTTAACGTTTATGGATTGACCCCATTCACTTTTATTGTAAGTGTCTCACTGTAACCCAGATTTTTTTTTTGTTTTGTTTTTTTAAAGGAGGGGCGAGTCAAAATTAGTTTTTGTGGTAATCAATATTATTTCGCAAATGCTGTCGTTTGAGCTTAACTTGTACTGAACCCGAAATATTCCTTTAAATCCTTTCCACTCCACAGATTTCCCCTCAAAATGAACACAAAAAGTCTGCAGATTCAGTATGGGCCTACTAATACTGAATACCACTGGTTACCAGAGTGATAACAGAAACTTTCCATGATCAAATCTATTTAGAAGTTGCACAGAAACTCAAGAGTGCCTGAGATCATGCTCTATCAACATTGTGTCCTTGAGCAACACGTACAGTATTTAGCCAGGTAACTCTGTCATACAGTTGAAGTCAGAAGTTTACATACACCTTAGCTAAATACATTTAAACTCAGTTTTTCACAATTCTTGACATCTAATCGTAGAAAACATTCCCTGTCTTAGGTCAGTTAGGATCACTGCTTTATTTAAGAATGTGAAATGTCAGAATAATAGTAGAGAGAATTATTTATTTCAGCTTTTATTTCTTTCATCACATTCCCAGTGGGTCAGAAGTTTACATACACTTTGTTAGTATTTGGTAGCATTGCCTTTAAATTGTTTAACTTGGGTCAAACATTTTGGGTAGCCTTCCACAAGCTTCTCACAATAAGTTGCTGGAATTTTGCCCCATTCCTCCAGACAGAACTGGTGTAACTGAGTCAGGTTTGTAGGCCTCCTTGCTTCGCACACTTTTTCAGTTCTGCCCACAAATCAGATTGAGGTCAGGGCTTTGTGATGGACACTCCAGTTCCTTGACTTTGTTGTACTTAAGCCATTTTGCCACAATTTTGGAGGTATGCCTGGGGTCATTGTCCATTTGGAAGACCCATTTGCGACCGAGCTTTAACTTCTTAGCTGATGTCTTGAGATGTTGCTTCAATATATCCACATCATTTTCCTCCCTCATGATGCCATCTATATTGTGAAGTGCACCAGTCCCTCCTGCAGCAAAGCACCCCCACAACATGATACTGCCACCCCCATGCTTCACGATGGGGATGGTGATCTTCGGCTTGCAAGCCTCACCCTTTTTCCTCCAAATATAATGATGGTCATTATGGCCAAACCGTTCAATTTTTGTTTCATCCGACCAGAGAACATTTCTCCAAAAGTAAGATCTTTGTCCCATGTGCACTTGCAAACTGTAGTCTGGCTTTTTTATGGCAGTTTTGGTGCATTGGCTTCTTCCTTGCTGAGCAGCTTTTCAGGTTATGTCAATATAGGACTTGTTTTACTGTGGATATAGATACTCATCTACCTGTTTCCTCCAGCAACTTCACAAGGTCCTTTGCTGTTGTTCTGGGATTTATTTGCACTTTTCGCACCAAACTACGTTCATTTCTAGGAGACAGAATGCATCTCCTTCCTGAGCGGTATGATGGCTGCGTGGTCCCATGGTGTTTATACTTGCGTACTATTGTTTGTACAGATGAACGGGGTAACTTCAGGCGTTTGGAAATTGCTATCAAGGATGAACCAGACTTGTGGAGGTCCACATTTATTTATTTTTATCTGAGGTCTTGGCTGATTACTTTTTATTTTCCAATGATGTCAAGCAAAGAGGCACTGAGTTTTAAGGTAGGCCTTAAAATTCATCCACAGGTACACCTCCAATCAGAAGCTAATTGGCTAATTGCCTAAAGGCTTGACATAATTTTCTGGAATTTTCCAAGCTGCTTAAAGGCAACTTTAACTTTTAACTTAGTTTATGTAAACTTCTGACCCACTGGAATTGTAATATAGTCAATTAAAAGTGAAACAATCTGTCTGTAAACTACTGTTGGAAAAATTACTTGTCACGCACAAAGTAGATGTCCTAAACGACTTGCCAAAACTATAGTTTGCTAATATGAAATCTGTGGAGTGGTTAAAAAATGAGTTTTAATGACTTCAACCTAAGTGTATGTAAACTTCTGACTTAAACTGTATGTCACATAATCGCTTATGAGTGATCCAGTGACACGGTGCAACGGGTTCACGTGCCATATGCATGTTAAGTTAGAGTTGGAGTGCTTCAATAATACTCCATCAATAAACTGCAGTCATACAGCGGTAGTAAACAATACTGTCCATGCAAGCAAACAAACAGCCAGCGTGTGTTTCGCCTGATGACTCACTATGAAAACTCGCGGGCCATACTGTTGACTTAGCGGCGTTTATCTTGTTGTTTTGCAGATTGAATAACTACTGTTCCAGCTATTATAGGCTATTCTTTCAGTATGTCCATAGACTCACCATGCCGTTGTTCCAGTTATTGTTTTCGGAGTTGTAGCTGGAAGGCCAGGATGATTTGGGCTCAGACTGCATTTGCTGATGCATGATCCACGCAGCCTCACCTCTGTCGCTGCCAACTGAATCGAAAGCCATTCGTGACTAAACCACCAACTCTTCCTTTCTTGAGTTCTCGTTCCCGCCTGTCAATCACAGTTCGATTTAGAATGAAAGAGATATTCTTTTCAAAACCCCTCTTTGATGATGACCTCTGCCACGTTTTCCATTATGCTGTAGCTTGAGCGCTTCAACTGGATATATTTCCCATTTTGTCTGGTTCACACGGAGCTCTCTAGCACGGCGCTGTCATTCCGCTCAACCCGCCCGTCGACGCGTCGTGATTGACAGCTTAACTGTCCAATAACAGACGAGCAGAGGCTGTGACGCCACGATGACGTAACAGCCGCGAAGTTACCCGTTCTGCCATTCTCTGCTTGTCAAAATATTTAATGTAACTAAATACACAGGTAAAGAGAGCCGTTAAAGTTATCGTTTAAAATATTTCAAAGCTATGCTTGACCGCTCCAGCACTTCGCGTCCAGCAATAACGAGCGAGAGATTAAAGGGTTAACCTGAACCGGAAGCACTTTGTTCTGCGTTACGTCCTGTGGTTACATATTTGAAATGCTCCATGGCTGGATACTTTACATTAAAAAAATAAAATAAAAAAACCTCCCAAATGTGAGCAAAATGAATTACATGCCAGGGACTGCGAGCCTCATCGAGGATATTGATAGTAAGTTAACTACAATTTAATTCGGTTTAATGTATGTCAGTTCGCAATAGTGGATTCACAGTTGGCGTTGTGTAATGGTATTCGCTATTTAGGCATATAAAAGTCACGTTGAAGGCACACGTTTGAGAAAACAATTGCCCTATTGGCTCTTGTCCGACAGGTTTATCTGGCCTAATGAGTCAAATAAAGCAGAGTTATCGTGAATATGTGTGAAGTATGTGAGTGATGGCCTCAGTGCAGGTGTTAGTGTCATCACACGTGAGATCATAACAAAATCCTTATCTCAAGTTCAACAGTATGCATGTGACTAACAGTGCATTTTTTCCTCTACTTTCCAGAAAAACACCTTGTTCTACTTCGTGATGGGAGAACATTGATTGGGATCCTAAGAAGCATAGATCAGTTTGGTATGTATGAAGGTTTGGCATTGTAATTTTGCAAGCAGCCTTCCAATGTACATGGCAGAGCCATTGATTTCAATTTATTTGTATAGCGTTTTTCACAATACATATTGGTCCAAAGTGGATTTTCAAAGTATAGTGTTTGAAACACTAAGGCGTTCTTCTATCTCTGTTTATAAACCAAAGCCATACCTCACAGCTGCTGTTCAGACACATTTTGGACACAGTGTTTTATATATTAGGAAATATCAGCTTCTCAAAGTTTTTATGAACTTATTATTGGCACAACTAAACATTCACAATGTAAAAAACACCTAAAGTAGTGCCTAAAAGGGATAGTTCACCCAAAAATTACACTTCTCATCATGTACTCACCCTCATGACATCCTGGATGTGTATGACTTTCTTTCTTCAGCAGAACAAAAACAAAGATTTTTAGAAGAATATTTCAGCTCTGTAGGTCCATACAGTGCAAGTGAATGGTGGCCAGAACTTTCAAGCTCCAAAAAGCAGCTAAATGCAACATTAAAGTAATCCATATGACTCCATTGGTTTAATCCATGTCTTCAGAAGCTATATGATAGGTGTGGGTGAGAAACAGATCAATATTTCAGTCCTTTTTTTTTTTTTTACTATAGAGCTCTGCTTTCATTTCCACATTCTTTTGTTTTTGGCAGTTCACATTCTTTGTGCATATCGCCACCTACTGGGCAGGAAGAATTTATAGGAAAAAAGGATTGAAATATTGATCTGTTTCTCACCCACACCTATCATATTGCGTCTGAAGATATGGATTAAACCACTGGAGTTTTATGGATTACTTTACATTTACATTACATTTATTCATTTGGCAGACACTTTTATCCAAAGCGACTTACAAAAGAGGAAAACATAAGCGAATCATCTTAAGGAGACATTGGTATGAAAAGTGCTGTATTACAAAGTTTCACTAGCATCATAATACTATTCAAAACAGAATAAAGTGCAACAGGAAATTATTATTATTTTTTTTTTGACTGGTTAAGTGCTCATGGAAAAGATGTGTTTTTAGTCATTTTTTGAAGACGGAGAGTGAGTCAGCTTCACGGATGGAGTTGGGAAGTTCGTTCCACCAATGTGGTATGATGAAGCTGAAAGTCCGGGAAAGTGTTTTGGTGCCTCTTTGTGTTGGTACAATAAGGTGACGTTTCTTAGCCGAACGCAGGCTTCTAGTGGGTGCGTAGCTCTGCATAAATGATTTTAGGTATGCTGGAGCAGACCCGGTGACTGTTCTGTACGCCAGCATCAGAGCCTTGAATTTGATATGTGCGTCAACCGGCAGCCAGTGGAGAGAGAGACAAGGAGTGGTGTAACGTGCTCTCTTTGGTTCATTAAAGACCAGACGTGCTGCTGCATTATGGATCATTTACAGGGGTCTAATTGCACATGCAGGGAGGCCTGCAATGAGAGCGTTACAGTAGTCCAGTCTAGTTATGACAAGTCACTGGACAAGCAGTTGTGTGGCATGTTCAGAGAGGAAGGGTCTTATCTTCCTGATATTGTAGAGTGTAAATCTACATGATCTTGCGGTCTTTGAGATGTGGTCTATGAAATTTAGTCTGTTGTCGATGGTTACCCCGAGATTTCTGACTGATTTGGAAGGCGTTACAGTAGTTGCACCCAGCTGCACGGTGATGTTGTGTTCAACAGCAGGGTTGGCTGGAAAGACAAGGAGTTCAGTCTTGGCTAGGTTGAGTTGCAGGTGGTGCTCCTTCATCCAGGCCGAGATGTCTGCCAGGCAGGCAGAAATTCGAGCAGTCGCTGTGGTGTCGTTGGGCTGGAAAGACAAGTAGAGTTGCGTGTCATCAGCGTAGCAGTTGTAAGAGAAACCATGTGCCTGAATGATGGGTCCCAGTGATGTTGTGTATATAGAGAAGAGAAGTGGCCCAAGCACTGATCCCTGAGGTACCCCAGTAAGTAGGTGATGTGGCTTGGATACCTCACCTCTCCAGGCTACCTTGAAGGACCTACCTGAGAGATAGGAATTAAACCAGTCAAGCACAGTTCCTGTGATGCCCAGCGAGGAGAGGGTAGAGAGTAAGATCTGATGGTTGACTGTGTGAAAGGCTGCAGAAAGGTCCAGCAGAATCAGGACGGATGATCTGGATTCAGCTTTCGCCCGTCTCAGCGACTCCGTGACAGACAGCAGGGCAATCTCGGTGGAGTGTCCACTTTTGAAGCCTGACTGATTGTCATCCAGCAGCTTGTTCTGTGAGAGATTTGATTGAAAACTGCCCTTTCAAGTGTTTTTGCCATGAATGGGATGAGAGAGACTGGTGCACTTTAATGCTGCATTTAACTGGTTTTTGGAGCTTCAAAGTTCTGGCCACCATTCACTTGCATTGTATGGACCTACAGAGCTGAAATATTCTTCTAAAAATCTTCATTTGTGTTCAGCAGAAGAAAAAGTCATAAACATCTGGGATGGCATGAGGGTGAGTAAATTATGAATGTTATTTTTTGGGTGAACTATCCCTTTAAATAGATGAAATACAATAACTTCAGACCTATCGATCTATATCGGCTTAAAAGTAGATTACCTGCTTTTTTAACTTTATTGCAAAATTACCATTACATTTAACAATGTACCTGTTACATTATTTCTCCACAGCTAATTTAGTTTTGCATCAAACGGTTGAACGGATCCATGTTGGTAAAAAATTTGGTGACATACCTCGTGGGATATTCGTTGTCAGAGGAGAAAATGTCGTCTTGCTTGGTGAAGTAGTAAGTACAAGTGGTCATTATTCTGTTTGGGAGGATTTTTTGACATTGTGTAATATTTGTAAGGCATGTGGCGAATGATGAGACAGAACTTCATAAGGAAACAAATACTCAACTTAAACCTTCCTACCACTCAAGTTTAACCTTGTGCTGTTTCTCCCTTTAGGATCTGGATAAAGAATGTGATCAAATCCTCCAGAGAGTTTCCATTGAGGAAATTCTGGAGGAACAGCGGACAGAACAGCAAGCCAAGCAAGAGTCAGAGAGACTGAAGCTACAGGCAGTGAAAGAGCGAGGGTTGTCAATCCCTAAAGCTGACACATTAGATGATTTCTGAAACAACTTTACGTTTAGGATTTTGATTTTTGGTTTTATTCAGTGGTTATGTTTGGTATGAGACAATCTGTCTTTAAAATCATTATGCTATGATTGTTTAATGGAGGAAAGAGGAGAGAAAATTTGGTTTCACTAGTTGCTCTAAAGGAAGAATTTTGAGAATTGCTCACCATCTAAGTTTCTTTGTATGGCCAATATCATAGTGAAATGGATGATGGACCAAACTGAAGCACTTGGCCTGTTGGCTTTTAGTTTAAACTTAGTAAAACAGTGATAATATACAGGAAGGGTTTATTTCAGTGTTTACTATGTTAAAGATGTGACGCTATGGTTAAGTTGGTATATTATGTGAAACTCATGAAACAACACTGAAAATATTTTTGTTCTATTAAACCTATTTTATACTGATGCAGATATTTGTACTTTAATTTACATAGCTCATTGCCTCTCAGAAACTTCATATATCAAACAGAATTTAATGTACAACTTTGATGTATTTTGATATTCTCTTAGAAACCAATCAGCACAGAGGGCACATTAAATATTTACTAACCAATTAGTATTTTCTTCCCCTACAGATATAGAATTAACTGTATTGCCATAGACTTCCTTATATATATACAAGTTTTGTATGTGCTTGAGCACATTACTGCCCAGATGCAAAGCTTTTCGTGTTAAACATGTCCTTGCATCAGTCGGTAGCTAGGGGGTGATTTTGTATATGCTTTGTTTTGAGGCAATTGGAGAGGAGGGCATCAGAATCTACACTTGTGTTAGACACTAGTATGTTTTTACAGAAGTTACAGAGAACATATTCGACTAAACTGCAAATGTATTATTTTAGCTTCCTTCAGAAATTAAAGGTTGAGCTTGATGGTAACTCTATAGGTGCTGATGTTTATATGGTCCTAAAAAATCTTTCCTATCAGCTGTGTTTTTATTTTTATAAATACCTCAAATGAAGAGCAATATTGTTACTGTAATACACTAAATTAATTTGATTAAATATAAAAGTTGACCTCATGTAGTGTAAAAAAACTAACAGGTGATTATCACTCTCATAAATAATTTACATTTATGCATTTGGCAGATGCTTTTATCCAAAGCGACTTACAGTGCCCTTATTACAGGGACAATCCTACTGTAATTTAATTGTAATGAGCAGGTGCTTTGTTACCATCATGAATAGTGATACTAAACTTATATGATGATAATAGATCTGTCTGAAATACAGTTGCTAAAAAACTATTTTCAGTTTGTTTCAGTGTTCTTTGGTGCAGTGCAGCTTCATTTTTCATGAGTAGTCGGCCTACTGTACGTGCATTTTTTTATTTTAAAATACTTTCCCCTATCCCTTCTAATATGTATAGGAACTATAAGTAAGCAATTCGTAGGTTTATTTCCTCGAAAAAGTGTAAAAACTGTGGCTCAATAGTGCTTTCCAAAATTGCTGTTTGTTTTGAGCAGCCCAACCAGACACAGCAACATTGGCTCAACGGATGGCATGAGTTTGGGGTGGGATTTTTTTTTTTTTTTTGACCAGTGCCAGATGTAGGGTGTATTCAGAAAGCTGTTAGAAAACAGCATTTATTTCTGCAAAGCCATTTGGTGACGCAGAAATTACACACTTCAGCTTTAATGCCGGTGGGAAAAACAGCTTTGGTTTTGGTAACTGCAGCAGCAAAGCTTAAATTTTATTGGTCGGAGAATTTAATCGCTGGGCGAGTAAAAAAAATATTTAAAAACAGTTAAAAAATCTTGCTTTGTCGATGTGCAAATGTTCGCTCCCATTGTGAAAGGCTCCATTGGAATCCATTGTTCCTACTTAAAATTTTTATCGCGGCTAGAAACAGCATCATTAATTTGCATTAGGTATGAAAAGGCCTTAAAGGAATAGTTCACCCAAAAAGGAAAATTCTCTCATCATTTCTCACCCTCATGCCATCCCAGATGCGTATGAAGAATATCTCAGCTCTGTAGGTCCATACGATGCAAATGAATGGTGAACAAAATTTTGAAGCTCCAAAACGCACATCAACACAGCATAAAAATAATTAATAAGACTCCAGTGGTTTAATCCATGTCTTTTGAAGCAATCCAATCAGTTTTGGATGGCAACAGACCAAAATGTACCTCCTTTTCCACTATAAATCTTGCCGATGAAGTGTCTAGTTACGATCATGATTTCAAGCTCGGTTTTACTTCCTAATGCTTGACGCATGCGCAGAGCGCTAGATGGCGCTAAGAAGTGTAATCAAGCTTGAAATCATGATGGCCAAGGAGAATGCAGGTGTCACGATTTATAGTGAAAAAGGAGTTACACATTTTGGTCTGTTCTCACCCTTTTGTTTTTTCATTCAAATTGCAGTTTAGGCCCTGTGTGTGAAAGAAAGATAAAAAAAAAAAAACAGGCTGATCATATTAAACATTTATATTTCTGGACATTCAAAGTCACTCAAGTATCCCAAGTGTACACACAAAAAAAGTTGTAAATGCCATGTAAATATGTTCTCTTAAGTGTGGATTTGTAATGGTCATAAGTTTAACTAAAAAGTGTAACCATTCTCCTTCTATGCAACTTCTTTGCCTTGACTTTCATTGAATGCTCTGCTATCAAATAGCCTTTGACAGCCATGCATGCTTGTTCTTCAAGGCTCGTGCGTCACAGCTGCATTTAAACACGCCCCTTCCAAACGCTTGTTGAATAGAAATGACAAGGAAACATGCCAACCGCTGAAGACGAATCTCATGCATCGTTATAACCGCGCGCAGGCTCATTCTTTCGCGTTATTATGCCGTCTGAGCGCCACTCCATCGCGGTGCATGCTGTGGATCTGAACGGAGCCACGGGGAAAGCCGCTTGGGAGCGAGCCAAAAATTACAACTGAAAGAAGAAACCCAACCCTGCTTCGATTACGCACCGAGAGAGGGAGCACGCTGAATGTGACAGCCTGTAGTCAGGGGCACTTCAACAACTCATCTGCGAGGCTGAGATCGACCGTGTACGCTACTTTATCCGTGTTCTGGTGTGTGCACCTTCAAAGGATGTAGACGTCGGCCTGCTATACTTCGCTTTGGCATGCTCGCTTTAACAACGCGTTTTTTGAATAGGCAATGCCTTCCCTACGTGTTTTGTGGCGCAAACTACGAAAACCATGCGCTTATCTTAGTGATTCGTCCTCTTGCTTAGGTATACGTGTGTTAATAGTTTAAAATGCCTAGGTTTTGATAAATACACACACATATATATATATATATATTTTTTACGGACGGAAAATATCAAATTCGGCTGGGAGGAGCAACTCTATCTACACTTCGGCTTCCACGACAATATCCAAGTGGGTTTTTGATGGAGCTGGAGAACATTGTTGCAAACACGGTACTCCTGAAGGCCAGAGAGGGTAAGTGAGGCAAATGAACACGTTGTAATTTGTATCTTGTTTTTTGTTTAATCGTATGAAATTCGCTAGCACGCGCACCGATTTTACAGCAGGAAAAGGCATGAAACCGCTGCTCGCTCGTGCACCTC